>NC_090926.1:1117715976-1118028668 GCF_040938575.1 Ambystoma mexicanum
AGCTTAGTTTTGATGTCTTTGTGGAAAACTTGGTGGGATTCGATCTGTTTTAGGTGGGAGGGGAGTGCTTTCCAATGAGTGGAAGCCAATGTAGTAAAGCTGGAGCTGCCAGCTCTGGCTTTACGGATTTTAGGCGTGAGAATTGTGTTGGAATAGCCTTCTCTGAGATGCCTCGAGGCAGTATGCCTCGTGATTCTCTGGGTAGGTATGGGGGTGCGAGCTCATGGAGGCATTTGTGGGTGATGGCAAGTGTTTTAAAGACAATTCTTTCTTTGACTGGGAGCCAGTGAACCTCATCCCCCCTGTCCCCCGATTGAACCTACCGCTATGAACCTACCTTTAATAGTCCAAAGCGGCCATAGCACAGCTAAACTGCCAGCCCGCTCTATCATTTATCAACATTATGTCTTCTATCAGCATCATCAAACATTTGACATTCAAATCACGAGCCAGCAAAACCTATCGGAGGCCGGCTTTAGTTTTCCACTTACAGACTAGATAGACAATAGTCTGTAGAAATTCTTTCAACTCACCCACCCATTTGTGCCAGTAAATAATCAAAAGAACATGGTACATGCCCAATGGCGTCAAGATCTCCACAGCTAGCAATCCATAGGAAAGGTTCTCAATCTGGTGGCTAGTTACCTGTAGGTCGGATTGGATAGCAATAATCAAGCTACCAGAGGGTCTCCCCCCACCACTTGGTTTTGCAGGTTGAGAGAAAACATGATATCAATGCAAGGAAGGAATGGATGTCTACCAGGTTTCCTGTAGCATTAAACAATTGCAACTTCTCAGAGTATTTACAGCTACACTATTTGTGTGCAAATGAGCATGACCACTAGAATTTCAGGAGAGTATTTTTAGTTCCCCCGCATCAGTTAGTAATTCCGGTTCATCATCGTCTAGACCGGGAGGCAGAGTTAATAGGCCCCTCTAATCTCTGCGATCTGGCTCCTGTAAATCAAGCTTGATGGTTTACTCTATTCCAGCATTTTATATAATTGGTGTGAGAATTGTCCATTAACCATGGCAACTGCGGGTTTTACAAGTTCTTCTCATCTAGCAATTGAGAAACGTGTGTTCAAAAGGATTCTTTCAGATAGAATCAAATCAATCACCAATTTCCAGCAGACAAAGTAAAACTTGTGTGGTATTATGGTTGTCGGGAAAAGCGATCTTTTCAATATCTGTTGGAGAGTGCAGTTAGTGTAGGAATCTCAGCAAAAATTAGCAGAAAATTGGTGCGTTTAAGCATATAGGGAAGCGGTCTCCCAGTAGGCTATGAATCAAGAGGGTGTTATTGTCTTCTTGTGGAAGCAGGTTTCTACTATACTGATCCTTCAACATAGGTTTGGGCATAGATAACAGCAAAGCAGAGGAATTGGGAAACCAGAAACAGTACTGCATGCTTCACTTTGCCATTGAATTAGAGAAGTAGGAGGATCGACTCCCCCGTTGATCGCATTGAGTTCATTGTATTAAGGAACAAGTTATTTACCTGTAACTGTTGTTCTCCAGCATCGGCCTGGCATGGATTCACATGCTCATGAATGTTCCCCGTCAGGCTGGGAATCCTCGGTAAAGGAAACAGTTTCATTTCTGAACTGCCTTTCTCCTAATAACCAATCACTGAGCTCTGGGTCATACTGCCACCAGCCAATCACTGCCCTCTACCTAAGCCCCTCCCCTGGCAGCAACCTTGATATTTGGTAGCACGTAAAGCGGCAGTAGGACCAGGAGAAGAGCCGCAGAGGGGTAGGCTGAAGGGATCGCATGTGAATCCATGGCAGACCCATGCTGGAGAACAACAGTTACAGGTAAGTAACTTGTTCCTTCTCCAGCATGGGGTCTGGCATGGATTCACATGCTCATGAATAAAGAATACATACCAGTACACACATGCACAACTACGGGAGGTGTCAAAGGCTCAACATAAGCATCTCTTACCTCCTCACCAGGCTCACATTCAAGCGAATAGGTTGCGCAGCACTGCTTGGCTGACTCTGGACCACTCCCTGGAATCCCGGTCGACGCAATAGAATCTCGTGAAGGTGTGCATCGACCTCCACGTAGCAGCCCTGCAGATGTCCAGCAGGGGCACACCAGACAGGTACGCTGTAGTTGCAGCGATCGCTCTGGTCGAATGGGCTCTGGTTGAATGGGCTCTCGGATGACCAGGCAACGGTCAGTTTGCCAACCAGTGACAATGGGTGATGGAGCCGGAGAACCACCTGGAAATGGAAGCCTTAGAGAGGGCCTTCCCTTGGATCACAGTGCCAAGTGCACGAAAAGTTGTGACGTCTTCCAGGAAATCTTTGTGCGGTCCACGTAGAACTTCAGCGCTCTAGCCACATTCAGCGAGTGCAAATTACACTTGGTCAGCGACGAAGGCGTCAGATAGAACGCAGGCAACACCAAGGGCTTGTTTAGATGAAAGCCCTACGATACCTTGGGCATGAAGGAGGGGTGCATCCGCAGCACCAACCTTGTGTCGTGAAATGTCAAATAAGGTGACTTACAGGATTAAGGCCTGATTCTCACCCGCTCATCGTGCAGATGTGATTGCCACGAGGAACGCGGTCTTCCACGACAAAGACTTCTGTGGAACTGTCTGCATAGGTTCGAATGGAGGGCCCATGAGCCTAGTCAGCACCACATTGAGTTCCCACGCCAGGGTTGGAGCCTTCACCGGCTGGAACTAACGGAACAGTCCTTTAATAAACTCCTTAACCAGACGGTGTGGCCATAACGACGACCGTCCCGGAGATCTGGTGTAATGGGAGCTAGCAGCCAGATGAACTTTGATGGAGGCATGGGCCAATCCTGCTTTGGCCAACAACAGCAAATACGGTAGCACTTGCGGAGCCGTGACTCGTAGAGGGTCGATCTTCTGTGTACAGCACCAAACAGCAAACCTCTTCCATTTATGTCCGTAGCATTTAAGAGTAGACGATGCTCTGGCCTTGGCAAGAACCGTGTTGCAGTCCGCTGGGAGATCATAACCTCCGAACTCTAAAGCTGCAGGAGCCAGGCCTTCAGGTTCAGCGATCTTGCTGCAGAATTGCGCCATCTTCCCTGGTGAGAAGATCTGCGACTACCGGAAGCTTGACTGGAGAGGACGCGGACTGTTGGGGCGAATTCCCATAAATGGCTGATTTCCCTTACCCAACGAGTCCCTCAGCAGCTTTGCTGGATTTCTAGGATTTATTGTTCTCACCTGGTAAGAGTGAGCCTTTTTCCCACTCTTACATGTGTTTTGCTGTGTGCGTTTTTACTTTGTGTGTGATCTTGAGCACTGGAGCCTCACCTACTCTATGGCCTCATATTTCATGTGTGTAACAGCACCTTCAGTGCAGTGACACAGGTTGTGTCTGAGACTTCCCACCGACTCCATTTTCTGGGGCGGAATACTGTACCCCAGAAAAGGTAAAGTTGCCATTAACTTTATTTTAGTCACTTTTAACCACAGACCCAGAACACCCCATCTTACATGGAGTAGTGTAAAGGGTTAATTATTTTTGTCCGTCTCTTGGAGCGCTGTTTTGCTCCCTTTACATTAAGACTTGGCTGGTGGCAGTGGTAACTACCATAACTTTTCTACCGCCGTTATCTTATATAACCATGGTATTGTTTCAGGCCATTATATTAGCCTTGAACATAAACCCGCTTGACCAAATATATTTTATTGTGGTTCCGGCTGCGTTTATTCGCCATTTCTTTTTGATAAAGTCTTTATCGTGTTTTTCTCTGCGCACCAAAACATGGATGATTCCTTTGTTCGCCATCTTTTCGCGGGCTTCTGCATAGAAGCCCTCCTTAAGGCGCCTGAAAGTCTAGGTAGGCAGGATTTGAGGGAGGGATCTTCGGACCCCTGCCATGGGTTCCCTTGGTAACACAAGTCGCACTCCTGTTTGACTGGCTGAGTGGACTGTCCTTGCCAGGCTGTACGAATGGGGGAAAACTGCATAAAAAGCAGGTCTCTGGGACTGGAAAGGCAGAGTCGCCACTGGAACAAAAGAACCAACGAGGAGCTGGTAGAAGAGGACCCCTACGACGAATGAACCGCCCTGTGAAACCCTGCTGCAGGTCTGAAGCTCCAGAATCCGACAACAGAGAAGATCCTCCAGGAAACTTCTTCCCTTGAGCTGGTGGGACCAACCAGTTCGCCTAAACTGCAATTCAAATTTGCTGTCCAGAGCTACAGTGGGCCGGATAGCCGGGAAGGTCGGAACCTGCTTGGGTTTTAAGGAGCGCACCTTTTATTTGTTGCTTTGCTCTGCTGCTGGTTTCTTCCCTGGGTAGTGCAGGACCCTCCAGTCTTCCTACTTCTCCTCAGTCCGACAGTCGCTTCAGGAACGGGGAGCCTGCAGGAACTACCAGGAACGACCGCCTCAGCTACAACTTCCTCTCCGTTTCAAGGTACTGTGCAAATCTGGTTGCTCGTTTCGTTCAACCGCAGCGAAAGTGTTTGAAATCTTTCTCTAATCCGGACTTGTCCTTCTCTTCCCTTTGAACTAACTTTTCTATCAACCAACCTCGTCCGGAAACCGTGCCACAAACTTTACTGCAAACTACCCTGAACCGTGTGATCTTAAGCAAAAGACTTTTGACCCATTGACTTTGGCCCCAAGCCTTTTCTACCTGATTCTATCTCTGTAGTTCCTCTTGTTCAATTGCCCCGAGTTCTTACCTGTTGGTTTGATTTAATTTCTAATAACTTTGTCTTTCCCTCCCTTTTAAATTGCCGGAGTGCCATTTTGCTCCCACTTCATTTTGTGAGCTTTTCATGTCTGAAATTTAAGGGAAGTGGTGCGATGTATTAACAGTGTGACTTTTAGACTGCTTATAATAGTGTAATGTTATACAACTGAAGAGTGAAATACATGTATGACAATGCATTACTTACCGTAAAAGCATTTCTGATGATTGTATCTGCTTAGATTCACATGCTGTGCATAGGTCCGACATCCAGTGGTCACTGCGGAGTATTGCATCTTGTTTTTCGTAGTCGAAAAGGGACGTCGACCGGGCGTGTCTGAAATACTATCCTTATAGTGACGTGTGTTGTACCCACAATCCCTCACGCGTCGAGGTCCCTCTGTTTGTATTTTTCTGCCCTGAGGGAGCCTTCTAGACGTGAGTGAGTACAGAAAAGAGATATAAAAGGAAGTCTATGTTCCTTCCATCCGAGCGGGGAGGAAGGGTGGGCGCATGTGAATCTAAGCAGATACAATCATCAGAAATGCTTTTACGGTAAGTAATGCATTGTCTTCTGATGCTTGTTAATCTGCTTAGAATCACATGCTGTGCATAGACTAGCGAGCAGTACCCGGAGTTGGCGGTGGGTTATAAGAAGGAACAGTAGAGAAAATATGTCTTAGTACTGCCTGACCCACCAGGGAGTCAGATCTCGAGTGTGCATCTAGACAGTAGTGTTTTGTAAAGGTGTGCACAGAACTCCAGGTAGCCGCTTTGCAGATGGACTCGAGGGGAACATTTGCAATGAATGCTATGGACGCCCCCGTGCCTCGAGTAGAGTGTGCTCTAGGCTTAAAGGGCAGTTCACTCTTAGCAAGAGTAAAGCAGAGAGTGATGCATTGAACAATCCATCCAGAAATAGTGGGTTTTGAAACTGCATCCCCTTCTCTTCCTGCTGCCACCGAGACGAAGAACTGATTAGTCTTCCTCAGTGGTCTGGTTCTTTCCATGTAGAACATGACCGCTCTGCGCACATCTAGTGTATGCAGAGTTTTTTCTCCCAAGTTGGAAGGATTTTGAAAGAATGTTGGCAGTTCTATAGACTGGTTTACGTGGAATTTCGATATGAACTTCGGAGCAAACCTTGGGTGCGTGCGTAGAACCACCTTATCTCTGTGAACTGTAACGAAGGGGTCTAGAACAGAAAGAGCCTGTAGTTCACTTACCCTCCTGATGGAGGTGATGGCTATTAAAAAAGCAGTCTTAAGAGTGAGGTCTTTAAGAGATGCTTTGTGCATGGGTTTGAAAGGTGAGCCCATGAGTCTGGTAAGTATCACCTTAAGGTCCCATCCGGGAGCTGGGTCAGCTATCGGGGGGTGTATTCTCTTTATTCCCTCCATGAAGGCCTTTATAACAGGGATCTTCCACCACGAGACCTTGAGTTGGGAAGTGGTGTATGCAGAAAGTGCCGCTAGGTGGATTTTAATGGAATTGAACACTAGACCTGAATCCAACAAGTGGGTCAGGTATAGAACAATATGTGTGGGAGAGCAGTCAATTGGGTTGATGCCTTCCCCTCTGCACCAGATGACAAATCTCCTCCACTTGCTAGAGTAGCAGTGGCGAGTGTTCGGTTTTCTGGCTTCCCTGAGAATGTCCATACATTTCTGCGGGAGCAGTAGATGTCCGAATTCTATGATCTCAGGAGCCAAGCTGCTAAGTTCATGTTCTGGGGGCATGGATGCAGAGTCCTGCCCTTGTCTTGTGACAGCATGTTGTACGGGCAGGGGAGTTTCACTGGGGGAGATAGAGACATCTCCATCAAGTGAGCGAACCATGGCTGTCGGGCCCACATTGGGGCCACCAGTATCATGGTTACTTGTTCCTGGTGCATCTTGTGCACCACCTTGTTGAGAAGGGGAGTCGGGGGGAAAAGCGTAAACAAATTTCCCTGACCATTGCATCGACAGACCGTTCCCCTTGGATTGGTTCTGGGGGTACCTGGAGGCGTAACTTAGGCATTGTGAGTTCTCCAGGGTTGCGAATAGGTCTATTTCTGGGAATCCCCATTGTGTGAAGACGTCGAAGACGATGTCTTCGTGTAGTCGCCATTCGTACTCTTCGGGCAGGGGGAAATCTCTGCTGAGTTTGTCTGCCAGCAGATTGAGTTCCCCTGGTACATGTTCTGACAGTAGGAACATGTTTTGTTTGAGAGCCCACTTCCATATATTTTGGGCCAGTTTGGACAGTCCTGGAGAGTGGGTGCCCCCCTGCTTGTTGATGTAGTACATGGCTGTGACTCTGTCTGTAAGGACCAACACCGTTTTGCCCTGTAGGTGTTCCTGGAAGGCTTTTAGCGCCTTGAACACAGCTAGTAGCTCCAGTAGATTTATGTGTTTGGATGCTACATTCGGAGTCCACACTCCGTGAGCAGTCTGATGGGATAGGTGAGTTCCCCCATCCTGTTAGGGATGCATCTGTGGTTAGAGTGGCTTCCACCGCGGGTGTGGCAAAAGGTTTCCCTTTTTCCAGGTTTTCTTTTGTCCACCATCGTAGCGAGAGAACTAAGGCCTGCGAGACCACCACTGGATCGTCCCATAATCCGCTGGCCTGACACCACTGGCTGTTGAGCCACTCTTGCATAGGGCGCAGGCGCGCGTGAGGTACCAAATAAATACACGCCATCATGCCTAGCAAGCGCATTGCTTTGCGTACGGTCACCTCTCGACCGGGCACATATTGAGGGATCTGAAACAGCATGTTTTGGACCCTCTCGTTGGAGGGGAAGAAGAGGCCGTCCTTTGTTTGAATTAGAGCCCCTAGGAATTGTTTGATTTGGCTGGGGTCTAGGCTGGACTTCTTTTCGTTGATGGAGAAGCCCAACTGGAACAAAAGGTCTACAGTCTTTTGGGTATTGGAGAAGCATGTTTCGTAAGAATCCCCGGTTATGAGCCAGTCGAGGTAAGGGTAAACTGGGATGGACAACCTGCGCAGGTGGGCCGCTGCCACTGCCAGTACCTTCGTGAATACCCTTGGTGCTGATGCTATGCCGAAGGGTAGCACTCTGAACTGGTAGTGTTTGCCCTTTATCATAAACCTGAGGTATCTTCTGTGCGCTGGCAACATTAACGGCAGGCTGTCGGACCCCTTCCCCCTCTCACGGGGCACGAGACAGGGGTGTCCACTGTCCCCCCTGTTGTATATCCTTACGATGGAACCCTTGGCCATAGCGGTGAGGTCGCACCCGGAGATCAGAGGGATGATGAGGGGCGAGGTGGATTTTAAGCTCTCCCTATTCGCCGATGACATCCTGGCATACCTGGTGGACCCCGGCGCCTCCCTCCCCCCCTCCTGTTCCTGGTGAACGCATTTGGGCACTTCTCGGGGCTAAAGATTAACACTTCCAAATCGGTCCTTCTCCCCATGCGGGTAAATGACCCGGCTCTGGACCCCGTGGGCACATTTCATGGGATCACAGTGGGCAAGGTTTCCATACGCTACCTGGGAGTCCTCCTCACCAGGGACTTGTCCCAACTGTCCCCCGCCAACTATGACCCGGCCCTGGCTAGCATTACCAGGGACCTCAGGAGGTGGGGCTCTATGATCTTGTCTTGGTACGGCCGCATGACGGCAGTGAAGATGAACGTGCTGCAGCGCCTGCTGTATCTCTTTACCTCTCTCCCGTCCAACATTCCCGACCACCTCATGAGGACACTACAGAATGCGGTCCGAGAGTTTATCTGGCAGGGCAAGACCCCGAGGACTGCGAGGGCGGTTTTGACCTTGCCGAGGGAGGAGGGGGGGGGGGTTCGGCTTGCCTGACTTCCAGCTCTATTTCCGGGCCGCCCAGTTGCGAGTCCTCCTGGAGCACATGAGGGAGGGGATGGGCACCTACTGGTCTTACCTGGAGGACATGGACGCTCACCCCCTCAAGGTACGCGATCTTCTCTGGGCACCACACAGGTTCATCCCGAACAGATTGAAATCCCATCCCACCTTGGGCGTTCTTTGGGCAGTCTGGAGGGAGGGCCCCCAGACGGCGCACCTAACGACGTGGCCATCCCCAATGTCCTCTCTCTGGGGACACCCGTTCAGATTAGGTAACAGGGTTTTTTCCGAGGCACAGGCATGGTCTGATTCGGGTCTAGAATGGGCGGGACAGCTGTTCCGGGAGGGGGAATTCCTGCCGTATGAGGACCTAGGGGACGCCATTGGGCAGGGGTCTCTTTCCGTGTTTGAGTATCTACGCCTGAAGGGAATACTCGGCGACCAATCATGGGGAGAGAACTTGAAGAGGCAGCTGACCCCCTTTGAGAAGTTCCTTGATATGGCAACCTCTAGAAAGGGAGCCGTCTCCGGAATGTATAGAATCCTCAACACTGAATTTGGTAGAACGGAGGGGCTTCCGCTCATATTGGAACGATCTCGCAGGGGAGGTGATTTCGGAAGACGCCTGGGCGAGGATCTTCAAAATTGCTTTCCACTGTAACTTTAAGATTTTGCAGGGATGGCACAGGGACCCTGTGAAACTGTCTAAAATGTTTACGGCGGTGTCCACCGATTGCCCGAGGGGCTGCGGCCAGAGGGGCTCACGAGGCCACATGTGGTGGTACTGCCCGAAGGTGCAGGCGTACTGGGCAGAGGTGAGGGGCTGGATGGCTGAGGTCACAGAGGAACTGCATCCCCAGGACCCCCTGACGGTGTTGTTGGGCCTCCCGCCAGAGACCACGGACCTCTACAGGTACCCCAGAATGTGGGAAACAATGCTACGGGCGGGGAGAGTGGCATTGGCACAGAAATGGAAGAGCCCGGAGACCCCGTCCAAGGCTGACTGGCTAAAGAAATTGAAAAACTTGTTTTAATGGACAAACTAACGGCCATGGTGAACAATGATTCTGGGTCATTCCTTGAAAATTGGCAGGGGGTAAGGGAGGCCTGGGATGTGCACTGATGCCTGATGGGGGCTGAGCGGGGCTCCGGGGGTCTAGGCCGAAAGATTGTACCAAAAAGTACCAGGGACCCTAGGGATGGAATGGGCGCCCACGGCCCGGGGACATTCGGTCGACCGTCAGCCACCAAAGAGTGCCGACGCTCACACTCACTACCAAAGTAATGGACGCAAAAGAAAAGTCCAAATCTCCCTATGTCATGGTTCGAGTTGGTAAAACGAGGGGTGGGGGGAGGGGGGTTTGAAGGGGGGGGGGGGTGGTAGGGTGGGTGGGGGGTTCGTTTGTTGGGCAAGTGCATCATGTACAACTGGTGATCACATATGTAGCCTGCTTGTTATATTCTTTAAAATGCCAATAAAACCAAAGTTTAAAAAAAAAAAAAAAAATATGAAAGTATGCATCTTTCATGTCCAATGTTGTCCTGTGATAGCAGTGGGATCACTTCCTGTAAGGTTACCATACGAAACTTCTGGGGTTTGATAAACTTGTTCGCTGGGCGCAGATCTAATACAGGGCGCATGGTTAGATTCTTTTTGGGTACAAGGAAGTACACTGAATAAATACCTTCCGTTACCTGAGATAGAGGCACGACCTCTATGGCTCCTTTTTCCAGCAGTTGTTGTACTTCTTGGAGAAGGATGGCAAGGTGTTCCGGTGTCATGTGTCGTCCCCTCGGGGGTCTGTATGTTGGGGAACTGTTGAATTCGATGCAGTATCCGTGGGCTACGGTGGAAAGTACCCAGCGGTCTGACGTTATTCCCTCCCATGCTGGAAGAAAGGATGTTATCCGGCCCCCGACCGGTGTTGCATGGGAGGGGACGCGAATCTTCGCGTCATTTGGTGTTGTTGGGGGCTTGGGAGCCTCTGGGGGTGGACCCCCGCCCTCTCCCCTTGCCCCTGCGCTGTCCTCTTTGGCTGTACTGCCCACTATTGGTCTGGTAACTGGTGGCAGGGTACTGTTGCTGCTGATTCTGCTTTTGGCGTTGGCCACGAAAAAAGCGTGTGTTGCCATAGCCGCGTCTGGTAGTGGGCTTAGAGATCTGGTCAAGAGTTTTGATAGTATCAAACTCTTTTTTAGCCATTTCCAGAGCCTCATCCACCGCCTTCCCGAAGAGGTTTGCGTCCTCAACAGGTTTATTTATTAAAGACGCCTGTGTCTCCGGTTTGAACCCTGAGTTGCGCAGCCATACATGGCGTTTTAGGAGTATTCCCTGAACCAGGGAACGTCCCGCTGTCTCAGCAGCATCCAGAGAGTTCTTAATACTCTGGTTGACCTGGGTTCCTTCGCCAATAGTTGAAAGCAGGCGTGTACGTAATGGTTCCGGCGCTTCTTCGGCGTCCTTGCGCAGTTTGGCCCACTGCGCGTCCGCGTAGCTAGCCAGCAAAGAATTGTTGTTCGCAATTCTTGCCGAAAAGGCAGCCGAGGATGTGACCCTTTTAGCAAGGGCATATAACCTCTTGCCCTCCTTGTCAGGTGGTGCCTCACTGGTGGACAGCGGCACCCCTGCCCTCTTCCTTGCATTAGATACTACAAGGGAATCCGGAATGGCATGTCCCCTTATGTACAGCGGGTCTGAGGGTGAAGGAGTGAAAAGTTTTTCAATCCTTGGATTAACTCCTCTGATTAGTGTGGGTGTGGATAGCGAAGGGATGATTCTTCTCTTCACTGAAGCGAGGAGGGGAATGGTCTGGCTGACTGGGGGTTTCTCCTTAATTACTCTTTCCACAAAGTCTATTTCCGGAGAGATCTCCCCAGTGTCCAGTTCGAAATGTGCTGCTGCTCTGCGCAACAGGGCATTGAATGTGGGCTGATCGTCAATGGGAGACGTGTTTCTAACAGGTGAATTGTCTGGAGGATTTAAGTTAAGGACATCAGTGTCCGAATATCCTGATGGGGATTGCCAGGGATGAGAAGGTCCTTCTTCTGGATTTTCTCCGAAGCCTTCTCCTACCATGTCTGGGCTGTCTTCCAGACCTTCCTCTTGGCTCTGTCCTTCATTGTCCACAAAATCATCCTCCTCTTCTAAGTATTGTTCCTCACCAGTGAGGTCATACACATTATGGATGTCTAAGGCTGTATCCTGCCTCGGGTATTTGGCCCTGGGGTCCTCCTGAGGCCCTTCTCTTGTTCTCTTGGGAGTGGGAGGGTTCTGGGTGTTCATAAACCTCTCCATTCTCTCCATGCAGAGATGGAGCCTTTCCATGGTTTCATGGGGTACCCCTGAGCGGTCTAGCGGTGGAAAATTAGTGTTTTCTTGCTGAAAACGGCTCTACCTCCCCCACAACGTCGAGGAAAGTGTCCCGTCGCCCTCCGAAAAGCCTTCTGGTGTGCTGGGGTCCCCCTGACTGAAGGGGGTAGTCCCTGTTTTTCTTCGGGCTTTTTCGGCGTGTCTTTCGACCTTTGCGTAGCGCTCGACGTGTCTTTCGGCATACGCTTCTGGGCGTCGGCTACAACGATCCTCTCCAAGCTCTCTGAGACTGGTCAGCGGAGGGCTGTGGTTTGGACCTTACGGGTGTCGAACGTTCTACGGCGGCGTGCGCTCTCTGCTGGTGCGCGCCGGCCGATGGTTTGGGGGCGGTGCCCTTATTTGCCGAAAGCCCAGTCGCTGGTCGCGGCTGCGAGAGGGGCTTCGAACCCGAACGGTCCGAGGAGGCCGCTGGTATAACCTGCGTCTCCTTGGGCGCGTATGCTTTCTTCGTCTTCGACGACGAAGCGCTATGGGTTGTGTGCTTATGTGATGTATCGTGTGCGTCCGTGTCGCCGGGGTGTTCATCCCCATAAGCAGGGCGTGAGTCGAGCCCATCGGGGCCGGGGACAGACGAAGAGCGCGAGCGCTCTTTAGAGGGGTGTACGACTTCCGTAGCGGAGGTCGTGTTATCATGTTCCTCGTCACTGTCGGTGGTAGCAGCGGCGGGTGAAGACCCGGCCTTCGACATAGCGTAGGCCGCCCACCTCTTGACCCTACGGTCTTTTAGAGTCTTTGGCTTTAGAAGCCGACAAGCCGAGCAACCCTCCTCTACGTGATCGAGGGGCAAGCAGCGGTTACACCGTGAATGCTTGTCCTTCCAAGTAAACTTGCCCTTACAAAGTGGGCAAAACCTAAAGGGTGTCCTCTCCATAGCCGAGGCAATAAAGCGTGATAACTACCCCAAGGGAAAGGAAGGGGAAAAGGAAAGGCATTCTCAGAAAAAGAATCAGATGTCCCACGACCCCACTCTCCCTACTGTATTTGGCCTGCGAGGCCAGGCCACATGTTCGGCAATGCCGACGGATCTCCTCCGCTCGTCCCCTCCGTCGAAGATCTTGCTCGGCGGAGACAGCTTCACCACTGCGTCACCACTGCGTCGAGGGAGGGATCGATATATTAAATCTTTAAACAGGAAAAGACTATCAAAGGTCGAGGAGATGGAATGTGCAATGTCTCTCGAGGCGCTCTGCGTAAAGGCGACCAGTAGCTGAGCGGGAAAAAAACAATCTGAGGGACCTCGACGCGTGAGGGATTGTGGGTACAACACACGTCACTATAGGGATAGTATTTCAGACACGCCCGGTCGACGTCCCTTTTCAACTACGAAAAACAAGATGCAATACTCTGCAGTGACCACTGGATGTCGGACCTATGCACAGCATGTGATTCTAAGCAGATTAACAAGCATCAGAAATTCTTTTACTTGAAAACCTTGAGTCGGTGTTTGCCTGAATCATAGTAATTGCTGTCCTTTGTGTAACTATCTGATACTGCTCACTTACTCTTGAGATTAGACTGGCTGCTCAGCCATCGCTACCACTTTACTGTGTAGTACAGGCTTGTACCAAAGGTGAATTTGTACTGTCACTTGTTGTATTAATTGTGTGTGGTGTTCCCAAAGGGTACTGCATATAATTCTGCCTAACACTGACTTGACGAGAAGGTCCGGGTACCAGATCTGCCACGGCCACGCCAGTGCAACAAGGATAATCCTGCACAAGGACCGTCTGAGTTGATTGACTACTCGAAGAACCAATGGCAATGGAGGGAACGCATACAGAAACAGGCCGTCCCAGGGGAATGAGGAGAATGCGTCGCCCATGCTCCCCGGCTGGGGAAACCTGCTGCGAACCTCTGGCAGTTAGTGTTCGACGCTGTCGCAAATAGATCGATCTGCGGATTGCCCCAACTGCAGAACAGGTGATCCACTCAGTCCTGCCGAAGCTCACACTCGTGGCAAGAGCGCAGCTCCCTACTGCGACTGTGTTCTTCACTCCTGCCAGATGAAACGGGATGAGGAACATTCCCTGGGCGACGGCCCAGTGCCACAGGTCCTGCGCTTCTTTGGAGAGCACTGGGGGATCTGGTGTCCCCCCTGCTTCCTGATGTAAAATATGGTGGTGGTATTGTCCGTGAAGACCTGCACCATCATGCCCTTGGGGGACGTAAGGAAAGACTCAAGGGCCCAAAACACTGCCCGCGGCTCCAACACCTTGATGTGCAACATCTTCTCCTCTGATAGCCACAGGTGTGAGTTCCCCATCCTTCCAGGGAGGCATCCGTAGTGACCGTCTCCTGGTGAGGTGGGGTCCGTAAATCTGCGCCTCCAGACAGATGTGCACGAACTCCCCACCACTGTATCGCTAGATGGAAATTCTCGTCGAGTGTGATCTTGTCCTCAAAGCTTCCCAACACTTGTATCCAACGGGCGTCGAGGAACACCTTTAGTGGACGCATCCTTAGCCTGCACAGCCGAATGAGGTATATGCATGTCGACATCATGCTGAGCAGAGACTAGATGGATCTCACCCTTGCGATCTTCATGGGCAACAGCCAATGTACCTTGCCCAAGATGGCTGCTATCCTCTCCTCCGACCGATATGCCAGGCACGGCACTGTGTTGAGTCGGGATCCCAGAAACAGCGCGTCCTGCGATTGAGTCAAGCAGGACTTTACATAGTTCACAGAGAATGCCAGATCTGTCAGAAGGTCCTTGCCGTGTGGTTGACAGCAATGTCCTTTGAGCTCACATGAATGGGCCAGTCGTCCAAGCAAGGGTAGACGTGGACCCTATGCTGCCTCGGCTCCAGGCACTTGGTGAAAACCCTTGGTGCCGACTTCAATCCGAAGGGAAGGGCCTTGAATTGGTAATGCTGCCCTTGAACCACAAAGCGCAGAAACTTTCAATGCCCCTTGTGAATGGGAATGTGGAAGTAAGCATCCTTCGAGTCCAGCAACGACAAGGTCCTTCTTCCAGGTGTCCAAGCATGTGCTGAAGAGTCACCATCTGGAAATTTTGGGACAGAGGTCTAGGATGGGCCTCCAGCTGCCAGTCTTTTTTACGAGGAAGTAACGAAAGTACACTCCGTAGCCCCAAAGCCTCTCTGGGGCGAGCTCTATTGCATCCTTCAGCATGGCCTGAAGCAGCTGAGCGATGTGGTTTTCCTGCCGGGACACTGGTGGTATAGGGGGACACTTCTGTTGAAATTCCAGGGTGTGCCAGTGGGTGTGACCGTCTAGCACCCAGCGGTCAGTGGACATGGTCTTCTACACGCTGACAAAGCTCACCAGGCGGCCTCCCACCAGGGTGCACGGGTGGGTGTCAGATGCCACGGCCGGTTGAATCCTGCTTGGACGTTGAAGTGCTGCCTTGGGGACCCTGGGGACGTAGTCCTACTCCAGACTTGGTGCGGCCCCTGTTCGCCTGGGCTGACTAGCGGGAGCGTTGACGGTACGACGAGGCACCTCCACTGAAACCTATGGAGGATCCTTGGGATTTACCGCCTGAGGTCTGAAAGGACAGCCGTCTCTGCTGAAGCGTGCCTAAGGCACGAGTGGTCTCTGTGTCTGTCTTGATGGCCTGAAGAGACTCATCTACGGCATTCCCGAACAAATTGTCCCCGTCAAAGGGCATGTCCAACACCCTTGAATGAACGTCCTGATGAAAATTGGTGGCCCTAAGCTAGCCCCGTCGACGAAAGCAAACGCTGTTGCCCATTTGGCAGAACCCTGTGTCGGCGATGTCCGTGGCCACCGTGATGGCGTGGTCTGACGCCACCTTGCCTTCCTGCAGAATCTCCAAATCTTCCAAACTCTTGTTGTCGGGAAGTCCAGGAGGGGAGCGATCTTCAACCACAGCTCCTGGTGGTAACGCGCCACAATGGCAAGAGCGTTGGCGGCCTTGATGGACGTCGCCACCGAAGTGATAACTTGTCGTCCCATGGCATCCAACTTCTTCCCCTCACTGTGGGAGGGGGTCGGAAGGGGGGGGAATCTTTGGAGACTGCCAAAGAGGAGGAGGAGCCCGAAGACTTCTACTTGGCTGCTGCCGAAACCACAGTCTGGCAACGGTTGGGTCCGCAAGCACTTGGGCGCAGAGTACGGCAGCCTGTACTACTTCTCATAATGGTTCCTCTTTGCCGGGGACATGGAAGGGTTCTTCACGAGGGTCAACCCCCTCGTTCCAAATGTCATCCAGGAGTGGGACCGAAAGGACGGTCTTCCTCTTGGCCTAGTGGCGCTGGTATAGGAAACCTCATCATTTCTTCTTCTCAGGAATGAGCTGGAAGAGCTCCGAAGCCCGGGAGATCATGGCGTGAAACGAGACTATCTCATCAGGTGGTCAAGACCTGGGAGGTGGAGACGAGAGGTCCCCCAACCCGCCGTCGTAGCCATGTCAGGCTCAGTCTCATCCCTCGGGGGAGAAGAGGGAGGCAAAGGGTGGCAAGGAGGTGGAGGGTGAACTTTCCTATTCTTGTAGGTGGTTCCGCGGTCAGCACCAGCGGTGTGTGCAAAAGGCATCCTCGCCTGGATCTCCGAGACCAGAGGATGCAAAACTGAGAGAATGTCCACAGAGACATCTCCAGGTGACTGCGGAGGCGGCTGCGGTGACAGATATGAAACCGGTG
Source organism: Ambystoma mexicanum (assembly GCF_040938575.1). Lineage (NCBI taxonomy): Eukaryota > Metazoa > Chordata > Amphibia > Caudata > Ambystomatidae > Ambystoma > Ambystoma mexicanum. The sequence goes on from NC_090926.1 coordinate 1,117,732,504, forward strand.
ACTGAGGCGCATGCTGGACACCCAGTCCCCTGCCACCCTGCTGTTCATCTGTCTCCTTGTCGGCGCCCTCGTCGTCACCCTCGTGGGAATACCATAGGGCCTGCCCTTGATGCACCTCTCCTCCTGGAGGGTCTGGAGGCAGGTAAGCTCCTCCGCTGGAGAGATTTCTGTGCCTTGGAGGACTACGGCCTCCTCTCCCCCATCTCTGCGACCAGAGGGGACTGTTCCGGTGTCTTCTCTAAGGGCTGAAAAGAGGACCGACTCCTGGCAGACAGGGATACGCTCGCCTTCATGGCTGCGTCCTGCGGGCCCGCCATGGTGGCCTTTGCAAATGATGCCACCACCCCTTCGATGGAAGGCTGGGCCTTTGTCAGATGTAAATGGGCTTTCACGTCTTGGTCAAACCGGCAGCCTTCTCCTTAGGGGAAGGGTCAGTGCCCCACTCCCCCTTGGCCTTCTTTAGTTTTCCTGGAGGGTCCACCTTAATCTTTGACGAAGATCCCGAGCATTGGCTGGTGATCGAAGCTGCTGTACTCGCCCTGGCAGCCGAGGAGCCTGTTGCAACGGTGCTCCCGGTGACGGGGGACTCACAGTGCTTGGCCTTTATTTGGGCCCCCGTGGGAGGAGCGCCCTCAAAGATCTTAGAAGAATGCTCTGTTTTCTTGGTAGCAGGGGGTGGGGGGCATGCTGCTGGGACCCACCCAGAGCAGTGGCCTTGGCCTGCAGCCACTCCTTGAGCCGCCTATGCCGATCCTTCAGCGTGCGGGGTACCATCTCCTGACAAAACGCACAGACCTCCACGTGCGTTGGGTCCGTGTACAGGCAGTAGAGGCACTTGGAATGCTTGTCGTCCAAGAAGACATTCCGCCAACCGGCAATCCAGTCCGAACAAATCTTGAAAAGGGGAGCTGATTTCTTCATCTCCACATGGGGTAGGCCTTGAAGAAACTTCTGGAATCCCCCACAAAGAAACTAGACCAATTTCGCCCTTCAGAACCGCTGAAGAATCCCAAAAATTGGTTCCCGTTAATCAGAAGGTAGATCGATGGAGCGCGAAGCTCGATTGACAGAAAAAAAGAGTAAACTCTTTCATAAAAGCGCAAAATGCAGCAAAAGCTCGAGAGCTATAGCATGAGGACTCCCAACACTTGAACATGCGGAAAAAATCTGAAAGATGACGGCCAGAGGAGGTGCTTAGGCAGAGGGCAGTCATTGGCTGGGGGCAGTATGACCCAGATCTCAGCTATTGGTTATTAGGAGGAAGACAGTTCAGAAATGAAAAACTGATTTTTTCTTTACCGAGGATTCCCAGCCTCACTACAGGGAATATTCATGAGCATGTGAAACCATGCCAAATCCCATGCTGGAGAATTACAAGTTACTCACCGGAGTGTTTTCCTAAGGGAGCACCTCTCCACCCTGGGGCTACATTCAGTTGTACTTGCCCATTCAGTCTGGAGGAAAGGGGACGGGACGTAGGAGTAATTATAAGTTACACACCGTAGTGACTAGCGTACTTAGTCCATAGTCCCCTTTCCTCCATACTGTATGGTTGTCCCTAGCTAGCGACGGGAGACAACCTTTTTCACCAGAAAAATCATCTTCCCCCTTTAAATTTAGAGGCGCCTTGGGAGCATTTGCTCCTTGGACTCCGCCCACAGGTGCCACTCTTCAGTATCCTTCGACCTCAGCTTTTTTTATGGGGAGGATGGTGGGACGGATGAAGGAAAGTGGACTAGGACTATGTTAGTCACTACAGTGGAGAGGTGCTCTCTTAAGAAAACAAGTACCGTAACACTGCCTGACCAAATACAGCGTCCGACCTGGAGCCAGCATGCAATCAGTAGTGTTTGCAGAAGGCAGAGGGCATATTCGCCTTGCTGAGAACCTGCCAAGGGATGCGCTTCTGGAAAGCAGGGGGGTGTGGCCAACTGCCATGTAGAGCGGACGTGTCTCCCGAGAGCTCTGTGCTGATGTGCCATTATAAGCTGTTTTAAGTGACTTTAACATGCTCCGGAACCCTACAAGTTGCACCATCCGCCGCAGAACCTCTTCAGCAACCTTTCGAACCATCTCCCAGGAGGAGAAGTGACGGCTAACGCCTTTACCCGGCGTGCGACTGGGCTGAGGAGTGCCCTGATAGTCGCGAGGGGCACCGGCGTGAACAGCGGTCGGCAGGTGCCGCGTAGGTAGGCGGGCGAGGACCAGCCCGGACATACACATTGGCGGCTGGGTGCGTGGGGCCAAAACTTTCATTAGGGGGAGGTGTAGGCGAAAACACCTGGCCCCTGCCTGCAGCCTGACGTTCCGGCTTACCGTGAGGCCCACTCCTCGGGGAGTCCCCGTGCTCCCCCACCATCCAGGCTTGTCTCCCGCTCCACAGCCGACAACTGGGGGGCCGTCCGGCGCACAGTGCGCCCGCTGGAACTGAGGTACCCTTTGCTTCCCGAAATTGGCCTGCTACCCAGCATCGGCATCTCGCGCACGCTTGCGCCAACAGTTTGAGGTGCGAGTCCTGCGCACCTTACAGGCCCCGCCGCCCTGGGCACCGTGGATGCACGGGCCTCAGCCTTCGTCCATAATCAGCGCAAAGGGGCCTTCACGGATTACTCTCCACGGTGGTGGGCACCCTGCACACCGAGCGGCGGAAGGCCAGAGCGTGAACGCCCGCTTCCACAGGCAGCCTGCAAAATAGGCGACCACACGTTGCCTCTCCTTGCCACCGGGGACTGGCGCAGCCGCCCTTCAGACAGCGCAGCGGCTCCTTGCCTTTCTCTGCGGCGGCCCCCTGAGGCACCAGGACAGCTTCATATCATTGCCTCGTGGGCCCTGCGGCGGTAACAAGAGACACCCCCTCCGCGGCTGCAGCCGGCAGCCTCCCGCCTACGCTCCCGGCACTCTCGGTGTGGTGAAGCCCTGCCCTAACGATATTCCAGGAGAAACGACAGGCCCAAGCAGCGCCAGACCACGATGGACACCTTTGCAGCCAGCGAATCCCCAAAGTCCGAGGGCACAAACAAGGCAGCCTCGGACACTCAACCTAACCTCACGGCAGCTGCGGCTACAGAGCCTAGTAACACCCAGATTCTCGAAGCCATCAAGCTTTTCCAGGCAACGATGGAAAACAGAATCAACGCCGTTGCCACAGACCTGGGCCTCCTGCGTCAGGACGTCCGTTCCCTGGCCGGCAGGACTGAGGCGCTTGAAAAAGTCCGGGAAAACACAGAATCCAAAACTCACCTCCTTCGAGACGTCGATGAGCAAAGGGTCAGAGCCGAGGAGGCGGAAGGGAGGGCTCGCCGGAACAATATACGTTCCAGACCCCACTAACTACATAGAGAGCCTCTTGCTACAGGAGGTGGGAGCAGGATCACTCTCCCAAGGCTTCACCATCAAAAGGGCCCACAGATCCCTGGCTAAGAAACCACCACCTGGGGCCCCACCCAGGACAGTGATAGCGAAATTTCGCAACTACAGGGATCGAGAAGTTATTCTGGCCTTTCCCGAGAAGGTGGCCAAATCCAACGGAACTCTGCTAAAATTACCATTTACCCTGATTACACTTTTCAGGTCCAAATGAACAGAGCGCAGTTCATACACACGAAGGCCAGACTGAAAGCCGCTGGGCTGCGTTATATGCTCCTGTATCCTTCTAGACTTAAATTGCTGCATAACAAAAAGGTGCACCTGTTCGACACTCCGGCTCAGGCCAGGGACTGGATGGACGGTTTACAGATCCCCGATATTGAGGAAAAGAAGCGGAGACTGTCATCTTGGCGGGAATTATACATTCTTGAGCCTCTCCACAGCTGAATGGATCCTCCATGCAGAGACATGGAGTCCAAGTTCACTCCACCCCCTGGAAAGTTTCTTCCTTTTGGGTATATATACGCGCCCGTAGGGCACCTGGAGACCAATGCACGGTCCGACAGAGCAGAAACGGGACAGTCATAACGAGGGTGACCTCGCAGGGCCAGTTCTATGTTTGGGGATTTCACAGTTAAGGGGGGGGATGGGGGGAAATCAGGGAGTTTCTGCACAAGTTGGGAACATACACTGGGAAATACCGAGACCACGGGAACCATCCACACGCAATGCAGCACCCTCAAGGACTCGAGCTCCACCTGTTACATACAATAAACCACATAATGCCTATGGCTGACACAATAAGGGTCGTTACATGGAACGTCAGAGGCCTGAACAGCTTCGTTAAACAGCGTGTCCAAACCTACCTGAAGAGATGCAAGGTCGGAATCGCCATTGTAGGGGAGGACTGGTCCCCCCCGCCTGCGTTTTCTCCCCAGGTGAGGGCTATGGCTCATTGGGCGTCCCCTCATGCCACCCGGGCCCAGGTGATGGAGGGTTCACCCGCTGGAGACATTGCCCACACGTATTGATTGCCCACATGTATTAAAATTTAGCTAGGCCAAGAAACCATTTTGTCTGGTAAAGATGGTGTGAGCTCAGCGCACTGTAGCGCGGCCCCCACCCTTGGAGAGTTTCAATTATCCCTGTCGCCGCAGCACCCTGGCAGATCCGTTGTGAGCGCGTTCCCACGAACAAGACGGACATGAGCTAGCATAAAATACTAACACTAACATTTCACCTTCCACAATGTATTACTGCTCCCAGCATGACCCGGTCAGCGAGGCCGGGGCGATGGGGAGAACTGTAGCATGGCCTTCTGATAAAAGCAGAAAAAACCCAAGTATGAATGTTAAAAACTACTTAACCTGCAAAATTGTGTAATGATTGTAGAAGCACATGCTTATATGACACCAGCAATGAAGGACCCACACCCCGCGGCCCCTCGCCATAACTGAACTAATGCTGCTAGACTACAGAGGAGGATGCATGCAACTATACATGAGGCTTATGAGAAAGACGTGCAAATACTCTAGTCTTGTGTAGACATCTCAACCCTTATATGTCATTCCCGTCACGCATGGTGGCGGGCGTCATTCTCTGTGTCCCACCAACCAGGTCACTACCTCACGTAATGCAAATGTATATATAAATAATTAAATGCTGTAGTTGATAGAATGCAACACAGTTACAAGGTGCTCAGATTGACTGTATCCAAGAAACGTTTAATGAAGTTGAAATGTATGTATTCGAGTGATCTAAGTGAATATTATAAGAGTGTTCAGATGTTATTAAATGTCCTTTACCTAAAAGTCGGCAACACACGGGAAAAATACCTTTGTAAATATGTGCAAGGCCATTCTCCCTCCCACCCTGCAAAGTCTGCCAGACAAGAGAGCTGAGGCCTGCGCCGCGCTGCCCCACCTCCCCCAACTAGGCTGGAGCCGCTTCAAAGATTTGTAGGTCCCGCTACAGCATCCAAGGCCACGGCCTGCCACCTGCGTTATTTACAACACGGCATTAAACCTCTGTTTGAATACACAGATCCACCAGCGCCCCCTCGTAAACCCCACAATCCACCAGATCATCTTAAGACTTATGACTCCGTGTAATCGAGACACCCAACACTGGGGTAATATACAGCGGCCCATTTATAATAACTTCTAACAAGACAGAAAGACATGTACCACCCGTCCCAGGCCCCAGGACCCAGCCACTCGACCTATGATACCGGTCAACAGGACACAGGTAATCATGCTCTGACAAACGGCCACCAGACCCCTCACAAGGTGCATTCCCCTCCTGTGTTGCATTAACCTGTAAAATAACTTATTGAAAGATTTACTAAAGAGAATAACACTAATGACTGAATGACTGCGGTGTGCATGGCCGAGGGCAAATAAGTCAGGAAAGGCATTCATCTCTGCCACAGGCCGCATTGGCACACCAACACCGCCCGGATGAACTCAAACCGACCTGCCAGGCCCAGCCCAACCCACGAGGCTGACCAGTGACGTCTTCCAGCCAAGACCAACCACGCCGCAGCAGCACCTATAGTTAGTCGTCGCCACCCAATCCCAATGAACTTGTGCCCCCTATAGTATGTAGGTTCTGATGACGTTTTCTGTAAATATATACGCCTGTCTTTGCTATTGTCAGACAGAGCGCTCTCGGAGTTTGCAGAGTTCTTTGCATGCCCTATTCTGATTGATAAACTCCCATTTACGCTCACCCGCACTCTGTCTTGGCCTTATTCCCATTTTGGGAGAGTCCTTCATTGTCTCTCATTGCGGGGAGGATCGTGCTGTTTGGGGACGCTTGCCTTCAGTGGTGACCCCGATAGCGTGATTTTTATTTCTTCCTAACTCATTATAACCGTCCCCTTTTGGCATGAGAATCTCCGGTCGAAAAGGGATACGCACAGTGCGCCGGCTCCGGGAAGCCGCCCGCCAACGGCGACCGGTACACTAAGAAGTGCGCACTCAACAGAGAGAGGGTACGGGATCCCGGTTGAAAAATCCCCTTTGAGTACCGCTCGCCGGAGCCGGGGCTGACTGTTGAGCAGACGGCAACACTGCCTAGACGGACCCAGTTTCGGAGACTATCGGTTCAAGACGGGCACGTGAGTACTGAGTGCGAGCGATCATAAAGGGAGTGGGGAGAGGAAACTCAGGAGAGAAAACGTGGACGGGTAGAAAGGGGGAGCACAGGGGTCTACTAAAGACCGTTTTTAAACTTTCTTTGCCTTTTCTTTGCATATGGCCATTAGGATTAAGAAGTGAATAAGAGATAAAAGTGACGGGAACCTAGCTCCGAAAGGGGGTGGAAGGCGGCGCCGCATAGTGCTATCTTGACTAGTACTGGGAATATATGAAGAAGTGAAAAATAAGTTAAAAGTGTCTGGCAAAGGGGGACACGGAGAATATATTAGTAACTGCTACTCTTTCTATTCTTTTCTTCAGGGTTGGGGGTAAGGACTAAAAGTGAGCCTAGTTTGAAATCACAGATATAAAATAAGAAGACAGGGAGTCCCACTGTAAGAGTGAGGATTAAATATTTGAATATGAGAATGCATTACTTACCGTAAAAGCATTTCTGATGGTTGTATCTGCTTAGATTCACATGCTGTGCATAGGTCCGACATCCAGTGGTCACTGCGGAGTATTGCATTTTGTTTTTCGTAGTCGAAAAGGGGACGTCGACTAGGCGTGTCTGAAACACTATCCCTATAGTGACGTGCGTTGTACCCACAATCCCTCACGCGTCGAGGTCCCTCTGTATTTTTTCTGCCCTGAGGGAGCCTTCTAGACGTGAGTGAGTACAGAAAGAGAGAGAGATATATAAAGGAAGTCTATGTTCCTTCCATCCGAGCGGGGAGGAAGGGTGGGCGCATGTGAATCTAAGCAGATACAACCATCAGAAATGCTTTTACGGTAAGTAATGCATTCTCTTCTGATGTTTGTTAATCTGCTTAGAATCACATGCTGTGCATAGACTAGCGAGCAGTACCCGGAGTTGGCGGTGGGTTATGAGAAGGAACAGTAGAGAAAAGGTGTCGTAATACTGCCTGTCCCACCTGGGAGTCAGATCTAGAGTGTGTATCTAGACAGTAGTGTTTTGTAAAGGTGTGCACAGAACTCCAGGTAGCCGCTTTGCAGATGGACTCAAGGGGAACATTTGCAATGAATGCTATGGATGCCCCCGTGCCTCGAGTAGAGTGTGCTCTTGGCTTAAAGGGTAGTTCTCTCTTAGCAAGAGTATAGCAGAGAGTGATGCATTGAACAATCCATCTAGAAATAGTGGATTTTGAAACCGCATCTCCTTCTCTTCCTGCTGCCACCGAGACGAAGAACTGATTAGTCTTCCTCAATGGTCTGGTTCTTTCCATGTAGAACATGACCGCCCTGCGTACATCAAGTGTGTGCAGAGTCCTTTCTCCCAAATTGGAAGGATTTTGAAAGAACGTTGGTAGTTCTATAGACTGGTTTACGTGGAATTTGGAAATAAATTTCGGAGCAAACCTAGGGTGAGTGCGTAGAACCACTTTATCTTTGTGAACTGTAACAAAGGGGTCTAGAATAGAAAGAGCCTGAAGTTCACTTACTCTCCTGATGGAGGTGATAGCTATTAAAAAAGCAGTCTTAAGAGTAAGGTGTTTAAGGGATGCTTTGTGCATGGGTTCGAATGGAGAGCCCATGAGTCTGGTAAGTACCACATTAAGGTCCCATCCGGGAGCAGGGTCAGCTATCGGGGGGTGTATTCTTTTTACTCCCTCCATGAATGCCTTTATAACTGGGATCCTCCACCACGACACTTTGAGTTGGGAGGTGGTGTATGCAGAAAGTGCCGCTAGGTGGACTTTAATGGAGTTAAACACTAGGCCTGAATCCAAGAGATGGGTTAGGTATAGTACCACATGTGTGGGAGAGCAGTCAATAGGGTTGATGCTTTTACTCCTGCACCAGATGACAAATCTTTTCCACTTGCTAGAATAGCAGTGGCGAGTGTTCGGTTTTCTGGCTTCCCTGAGGATGTCCATGCATCTTTGCGGGAGTTGTAGATGTCCGAACTCTATGACCTCAGGAGCCAAGCTGCTAAATTCATGTTCTGGGGGCATGGGTGCAGAGTCCTGCCCTTGTTCTGAGATAGCATGTTGTACGGGCAGGGGAGTTTTATTGGGGGAGATAGAGACATCTCCATCAAGTGAGCGAACCATGGCTGTCGGGCCCACATTGGGGCCACCAGTATCATGGTCACTTGTTCCTGGTGCATCTTGTGCACTACCTTGTTGAGAAGGGGAGTCGGGGGAAAAGCGTAAACAAATTTCCCTGACCATTGCATCGATAGACCGTTCCCCTTGGATTGGTTCTGGGGGTACCTGGAGGCGTAACTTAGGCATTGAGAGTTCTCCAGGGTTGCGAACAGGTCTATTTCTGGGAATCCCCATTGTGTGAAGACGTCGAAGACGATGTCTTCGTGCAGACGCCATTCGTACTCTTCGGGCAGGGGGAAATCTCTGCTGAGTCTGTCTGCTAGCAGATTGAGTTCCCCGGGTACATGTAGTGATAGTAGGAACATGTCCTGTTTGAGAGCCCACTTCCATATATTCTGGGCCAGTTTGGACAAGCCTGGAGAGTGGGTGCCCCCTTGCTTGTTGATGTAGTACATGGCTGTAGTGCTGTCCGTAAGGACCATTACTGTCTTGCCTTGTAGGTGTTCTTGGAAGGCTTTTAGCGCCTTGAATACCGCTAGTAGCTCCAGTAGATTGATGTGTTTGGATGCTACGTTCGGAGTCCACACTCCGTGAGCAGTCTGATGGGATAGGTGAGCACCCCATCCTGTGAGGGATGCGTCTGTGGTTAGAGTGGCTTCCGCCGCGGGTGTGGCAAAGGGTTTTCCTTTTTCCATGTTCCCCTTTGTCCACCACTGTAGCGAGAGAACCAAGGCCTGCGAGACCACCACTAGATCGTCCCATTGTCCGCTGGCCTGACACCACTGGCTGTTGAGCCACTCTTGCATTGGGCGCAGGCGCGCGTGAGGTACCAAATAAATACACGACGCCATCATTCCTAGCAAGCGCATTGCTTTGCGTACCGTCACCTCTCGGCCGGTCACATATTGGGGGATCTGAAACAGCATGTTTTGGACCCTCTCTTTGGAGGGGAAGACGAGGCCGTCCCTTGTTTGAATTAGAGCCCCTAGGAATTGTTTGATTTGACTGGGGTCTAGACTGGACTTCTTTTCGTTGATGGAGAAGCCCAGTTGGAACAAAAGGTCTACCGTCTTTTGGGTATTGGAGAAACATGTTTCGTAGGAGTCCCCTGTTATGAGCCAGTCGTCGAGGTAAGGGTAAACTGGGATGGACAACCTGCGCAGGTGGGCCGCAGCCACTGCCAGTACCTTTGTGAATACCCTTGGTGCTGAAGCTATACCGAAGGGTAGCACCTTGAACTGGTAGTGTTTGCCCTCTATCATGAACCTTAGGTATTTTCTGTGCGCTGGCAACATTGAAATATGAAAGTATGCATCTTTCATGTCCAATGTTGTCATGTAATCTCCCTGTGAAAGCAGCGGGATCACCTCCTGTAAGGTCACCATACGAAACTTTTGGGGTTTGATAAACTTGTTCGCTGGGCGCAGATCTAATACAGGGCGCATGGTTAGATCCTTTTTGGGTACAAGGAAGTACACTGAATAAATACCTTCCGTTACCTGAGATAGAGGCACGACCTCTATGGCTCCTTTTTCCAGCAGTTGTTGTACTTCTTGAAGAAGGATGGCAAGATGTTCCGGCGTCAACCGCCGTCCCCTCGGGGGTCTGTAGGATGGGGAACTGTTGAATTCGATACAGTATCCGTGGGCTACGGTGGAAAGTACCCAACGGTCTGACGTTATCTCCTCCCATGCAGGAAGAAAGGATGTTATCCGGCCCCCGACCGGTGTTGCATGGGAGGGGACGCGAATCTTCGCGTCACTTGGAGTTGCTGGGGGCTTGGGAGCCTCTGGGGGTGGATCCCCGACCTCTCCCTTTGCCCCGGCGTTGGCCTCTTTGGCTGTACTGCCCACTATTGGCTTGGTAATTGGTGGCAGGGTATTGCTGATGCTGACCTTGTTGTTGTTGCCGTTGGCCACGAAAAAAGCGCTTGTTGCCATAGCCGCGTCTGGTAGTGGGCTTAGAGATCTGGTCAAGAGTCTTGATAGTGTCGAACTCTTTTTTGGCCATCTCTAGGGCTTCATCTACCGCTTTCCCGAAGAGGTTGGCGTCCTCGACAGGTTTATTTATTAAAGACGCCTGTGTCTCCGGTTTAAAGCCTGAGTTGCGCAGCCATACATGGCGCTTTAGGAGTATTCCTTGTACCAGGGAACGTCCTGCTGTTTCTGCCGCGTCCAGAGAGTTTTTTACAATGCTCTGGTTAACTTGTGTTCCTTCGCCAATAGTCGACAGTAGGCGTGTACGTAAAGGCTCCGGTGCTTCCTCTGCGTCTTTGCGCAGTTTGGCCCACTGCGCGTCTGCGTAGCTCGCAAGCAAGGAATTGTTGTTGGCAATTCTTGCTGAGAAGGCAGCCGAGGAAGTAACTCTTTTTGCAAGTGCATATAGCCTCTTGCCCTCCTTGTCAGGAGGTGCCTCACTGGTGGAAAGTGGTACCCCTGCCCTCTTTCTAGTATTCGATACAACTAGGGAGTCCGGTATGGAATGTCCCCTAATGTAGAGCGGGTCTGAGGGTGAAGGAGCGAAAAGTTTCTCAATCCGTGGATTGACCCCTCTAATCAATGCGGGAGTGGACAGCGACGGGGTGATCCTCCTTTTAACTGAGGCGAGGAGTGGAATGGTCTGGCTGACCGGGGGTTTTTCTTTAATGACTCTTTCTACAAAGTCTAATTCTGGAGAGAGTTCTCCCGTGTCCAGTTCGAAATGCGCTGCTGCTCTGCGCAACAGTGCATTGAAAGTAGGCTGATCGTCAATTGGAGACGTGTTCCTAACTGGAGAATTATCCGGAGGAGTTAGATTTAGGGCGTCAGTGTCGGAACACACTGATGGTGATTGCCAGGGGTGTGAAGGTCCTTCTCCTGGGCTAATCCCGAAGCCTTTTTCTATAATGTTTGTTCTGTCTTCTAGACATTCCTCCTGGTTTTGTCCTTCGTTGTCCATGAAATCATCTTCTTCCTCGAAGTATTGTTCCTCCCCAGTGAGGTCATATACATCTTGGAAGTTTGAGGCTGTGTCCAGCAGGGGATCGACCAACCTCGGTTTTTTGGCTCTGGGGTCGTCTTGAGGCCCTTCTCTAGTTCTTCTGAGAGTTAGAGGGCTTTGGGTACTCAAACTTTTCCATCCTCTCCATACAGAGGTGGAGTCTTTCCATAGTTTCATGGGGTACCCCAGAGCGGTCTAGCGGGGGAAAACTCGAGTTGTCTACCTCGAAATGGCTCGACCTCTCCCAAAGCGTCGAGGAAAGTGTCCCGTCGCCCTCCTCAAAACCCTCAGGTGTGTCGGGAGACTCCCTGACTGAAGGGGGTAGTCCCTGCTTTCCTTCGGGTGTTTTTGGCGTATCCTTTGATCTATGCGTAACGCTCGACGAAATCTTCGGCGTACGCTTTTGGGCGTCGGCTACAACGATCCTGGCTAAGCTATCGGCGACATTCTTGTCGGCGGAAGCTTGAGTTTTCGACGCTATGGGTATCGAGCGCTGTACGGCGGTCTGCGCCTTCTGTTGATGCGCACCGGCCGATGGTTTGGTGGTGGCGCCCTTGTTTGCCGAAAGCCCAGTCGCAGGTCGCGGCTGCGGTTGCGAGAGGGGCTTCGAACCCGAACGGTCCGAGGAGGCCGCCGGTGGAACCTGCGTCTCCTTGGGCGCCGAAGCTCTCTTCGACTTAGACGAAGAAGAGCCATGGGTTGTGTGCTTACCTTTATGTGAATCTTTGTGTGCGTCAGTGTCGCCGGGGTGTTCATCCCCATAAGCAGGGCGTGAGCCGAGCCCGTCGGTGCCGGGGACAGACGACGAAGCGCGTAAGCGCTCCTTAGAGGGGGTTTCGACTTCCGTGGCGGAGGTCGTGTCATCGCGTTCCTTGTCACTGTCGGTGGTAGCAGCGGCGGGTGAACCTTCGGCCTTCGACATCGCGTAGGCCGCCCACCTTTTAACCCTACGGTCTTTTAGAGTTTTAGGCTTCAGAAGCCGACAAGCCGCGCACCCTTCCTCTTTGTGATCGAGGGGCAAGCAGCGGTTACACCGTGAGTGCTTGTCCTTCCAAGTGAATTTGCCTTTACAAAGTGGGCAAAACCTAAATGGTGTCCTCTCCATAGCAGAGGCAATAAATCGCGATAAACACCCCCAGGGAAAGGAAGGGGAAAGGGAAAGGCATTCTAAGAAAGACCCAGAGATGTCCCACGACCCCACTCTCCCTACTGTATGTGGCCAGCGAGGCCAGGCCACGTGTTCGGCAGCGCCGAAGATTTCCTCCGCTCGACCCTCCGTCGACGATTTTGCTCGGCGGAGAACAGCTACACTGCGTCGAGGGAGTGCTGTATTAATCTTCGTAGAAGAAACGACCAAAGGTCGAGGGTTGCAATGTCTCTCGAGGAGCTCCGCGTGAAGGCGACCAGAAGCTGGGCGGAAAAAAACAATCTGAGGGACCTCGACGCGTGAGGGATTGTGGGTACAACGCACGTCACTATAGGGATAGTGTTTCAGACACGCCTAGTCGACGTCCCCTTTTCGACTACGAAAAACAAAATGCAATACTGCGCAGTGACCACTGGATGTCGGACCTATGCACAGCATGTGATTCTAAGCAGATTAACAAACATCAGAAATATATATATATCTGTGCATACGAATATCTGAGTAAGGCGACAGGGACAGCCGGCCAGGGAGGAAAGGGAGGGCAAAGTGAGTTGTGAATGGAGTGGTACAGTGAGGTGTGCGCACATCGTGTATGTTGAAGAGATAGTTTGGTGGTGTAGGTGTGTAAGGTGTTGTACATGTATAGCCAGTGAATGGCCATGATAAGTGTGGTCGGACGAAGCTCTACGAAAACAAGAATAATAAGGTGAAGTGAGTGCGTAACTCTTTGATTTTTGGATTAACTTGGTCGATATTACTGACGGTTTGCTCTTGTATGTGCCCCCAAAAAGAAAGGAAAAAAGTAGAATAAAGACTGTGTACGATCATTGCCGTCGAGTGCGGGAAGGGGGAGGAATACTGGAACGCCCACTATTAAATAACACATAGAATACGAGGACTCACAGAGCGATAGTTTGCATACACAGGGACACGCAAGTGCCAGGAGAACCCAAAGTATGGGGGCAGAAACACCCTTATCACATATTTGCAAGAACCTACCGGGGTACGCGGAGCAGATTAAGAAATATCATGACCAATGGATAACAGAGTTGAAGGGAGAGGGGTTGCCCCAGATATGGCCCGAGGGGGGGTCCTTTGACAAAAGCGTCCTAGATATGGTAGCCACATGCATTTGCATAAAATACAAAGGAAAGCAGCTGCACAACAGGAGGGAAATATTAGACCTCTGGAGATTATTTGAAGAAATACCACCACCCAAGGCTCCGGTAACAAACCCTGACCTACCATCCACCACTGACAACCCACTCATGATACCGAGAGATAAGGAACGGTCAAATGTAGAACCACCCGTGGAGGTGATAAGTTTGTACCCGATAATAAATAAGCCTGTGCCCGCAGAAGGGTACAGCGACCCCACTTATGTGCCTCCCCCGACCACTACTACACCCCAAAGGCCAACGGCACCCCCGCCATACGAGAGCACTAGAGAACGAGCCCAGGTAGGTACACAAAGGGTAGACATAGAAAAGCTAACAAACGATCTGGAATCAAGGCTCTCAATAGCCAAGGATGAGCTCTCGAGGATAAAAAATATATGTGAGCAAACAGCACACAATGCAGTAAGATCAGAACAGACGTCTAGAGCACAGAGCGAAATTAGACCACTTGAGGAAGGGTGGAAAAAAGGTGAGATACTGTTCAGAATTCAAGAAGAACCAACACGAATAATTGAACTAGGAATGGGAGGGGGGTGTACCGATGACGAAGAAAGGCCTATAGGGGACAGAGACGAACTACTATGTGATATAAGAGACGATGTGGAAGAAAGCGATAGGTTGAGTATGGCAATGGGAGGGGGAAGTGAAGGAGTGGATGGTGCATGTTCAATAAGAACACTGGATGATGAATGGACAGGGCGATTAAGGAACAGGGTGGGGAAAATGGCCTCTTTAGGAACAACAGGAGGGAAGACGGGAACAGATGCCACGGTGAAAGGGAAGCTACAGCTCCCGCTGATACATAGGGGAGGAGGGAGGCCTAACTACATCCCATGGGCTCAAATGGACAAGGCCAATTTATTGAAGTTATTGCCCCCACTATCAGGAGGGGCGAGCAAGTGGATATATGCATTTGAGAAACACACTGCCGGGGTACCCCTAGCAATAGGTGATGTGAAGAGCTTGCTTGTATCAGCAGTGGGGGACCAGGCCGATAGAGTGTGGGCAAAAGCCAGTTTCCCGGGAGTAACATTAGATTGCGATCGTCATGATGGGGCCTCCTTTAACACAGTGCGTGCGAGGGTGTGGGATGCCCTGCGGGAAACGTTTCCAGACACACCAGACCTACAGTCAGTAATGCAGTGTACAATGAATGACGGGGAAGATGCTATGGATTACATTTTCCGGGTCCAAGAGATGTGGAGAACAGAAACGGGCACGCCCTGGTATCAATCGACATCTCTGTTTTACTTCATTATAAAAAGAGGGCTCCCAAAAGAGGTGCAAAAGGCGCTTGACAAGATAGCAGGTATTGAAGCAAAGGGATGGCCTGAGATCCAAAGCATAATAGTACACCACTGTAAGAGGATCAAAGAAAGGGAGAAAGAGGTGGCGCAGAAAAGATTGGCAGACGAAGCGAAACTAGTGCAGACAAAGTTGGTGAAGGTCGCAGCAGCAGTCGCCGCGCTCCCACACAGCAGGGAGGGAGATGAAAAAGAGGAGGGGCCGGTAGCAATTCAAGGAAGGGTGGCAACTAATTGGGCTAATTGGGCTGGGCCTGGAGCGGGACAGCCAGTGCTTTAAGTGGGCCGGGGCCTGCCGGGGCCGGGCCCCGGCAGTCTCCAGAAAGTGGGGCTGAGCCGGGGCCCCCGTCCCACACAACATTGGCGGGATGCATTATCCCGCCGCGGCCGCAGCCGCGACGGGAGATGCGCCCGTTATTATGTCGGCCAAGCTGACAGAAGTGCCAGCCAGCCAGAGCGACGCTGAGGCTGGCGGCACTTCTGTCAGTTAGTTAGTGTAACTCCCTCTGATGACCCCTCATCAGGGTCATCAGAGGAAGTTACTGTCCCTTTGTTTTCCCTCCCCAGGTCACTGACCCCTGCGGGCTCCGTGATCTAATATGCAGATTAAATCACGGAGCCCGCAGGTTCGCAGAGGGTGAAAGATGCCTCGGGCTCAGTGATCTATGTGCTCTGAGCAGATAGATCACAGAGCCCGAGGTGCTTTCTCCGTCGGCAAAGCTTTATAAAAGATGCCTTGAACTGTGTACGTTTCAAGCCATCTTATATAAAGGTAGAAATATTTCTATGTTTATAAAAGACGGCTTGAAACGTGCACAATTCAAGGCATCTTTTATAAAGCTTTGTCGACGGACAAAGCCACCTTGCGGTTTGTTTTATCCGTCATCAACGCTTCATAAAAGATGCCTTGAATTGTTTACGTGTCAAGCCATCTTTTAGAAACATAGAAACATGTTACAAATATCTATGTTTATAAAAGGTGGCTTGAAAAGTACACAAACCATAGTAAGGTAAGCACACAAGTGTGCATAACTTACTATTGTTTGTGCACTTTTCAAGCCACCTTTTATAAACATAGAAATATGTAACATTGCTATGTTTATAAAATATGGCTTGAAAAGTACACACACCATAGTAGTACGCATACAAACATAAATGCTCACATACATTTATATATTTGTTTGCGCACCTTACTATGATTTGTGCACTTTTAGGCCACGCCCACAAACAAGGGCCCCCCCTCAATTTCTTACCCCACTTAAAGCACTGGGGACAGCGGCAGTGGAACGAGCAGGAGCAAGGCGGAGGTCCGCAGTGGCAAGAGTGGACCCCTCGAGGGGGACGAGGTGGGTACAGGGGCCGAAGAGGGGGTGGACAGGGGTACGGGGGAATGGGAGGAAATGGATGGCAGGGTCCCAGAGGCCCCCAGGTGAGTTGCTGGAACTGTGGACGATGGGGACATTACTCCAGGGAGTGCAGAAGCAGACAAAACAATGGGTTCCAGGAGGCAGAGAATTATGGTCATCCACACCCAGGGAGCCCATACGGACTCCCGATGGGACAACAGCAGAGAAACACAGAACAGAGGCCCAATGAACAAACACAAGGGTATCAGTATAGGACACAGAACCACCCACAAAACAATGACGCTATGCAACACGCGCCAGGCAACCCCTTCGCCACACCAGCAAACGGGGCCCCCGCACCAGCACCCTATATTGGCGTGTCGGTGGTTTCAGGGAGCGTCTTCAATCAAGGGGGGCAATGAGACACCCCGCATAGGACAGCCCACAGAGAACACTTGCGTGTCCAGTCCTATCTACCACCTACGATGCATCAGAGGAACCATTGGTAGGAGCGCAGATAGGAGACAAGCAATTTATATTCATGGTGGATTCGGGAGCGGAGAAATCATGCATTAAAGAGGGCCGGTTCCCGTTATCTAACCGGAAGTTAGAGACGCAGGGGTTCTCTGGGGCTGTAATTGAAGTTCCTTACACAGAAGCATTGGATGTAACAGTGGGGGTAAAACGGTAAAAACACCCTTACTGTATTACGAACACTCACCAATAAATTTACTAGGAAGGGATCTCCTGAGTAAACTAAACATGACCATATCTTTCACTGAGAGAGGCATAGAGTGCTCAACACCCAGAATATGCCCATTGCGCGCAATGTTGGTAGTACAGGCCCTCACGACTACACAGGAAATACGAGGATTGCCAGCCAATGAAGAAATGTTTGTTGAAGGGCTAAGAACACTGGCCCTCATAATCCCAGAGCTGAGGAGAATGGACTGGAGGATTCCAGCGGAGTTCCTCTTCCGTCCCATAGTGTGCCCCGATACAGCACCAGGGTCAGTGGTGTCGTTAGACTTACACGCTGTGCAGGTATCAGCGAAAAGGATCTGTGTGATTGGAATTGACATGGATGGATGTGAGTGGCGGACAGTAATGTGTACAAATGCAAACATCGCCCTAAGAGACTTAATAGATGAGGATCTCTTCTCAGATGCAGAGGGGGATGGCGAAATAGTGATGGAAATAGCAATGCCTTGTGACATAATGATTCAAGCAAGGGAAATCCCTGTTCAACTAATGGCGGTGGTGGGAGCACCACCGTCGTTCTCAGATGATGACATGAGGCTCATACCAAATAATTTGTGGACAACAGGCCCCCATGATGTAGGACTGTTGCATGGAGTACAGCCTGTGATAATTAAATTGAAACAGGGAGCAATTCTACCCCGCGTGAAACAGTACCCATTATCCCGTGAAGCTGAAGAAGGGATAAAAGAGACAATAAATGCACTACTAGCACAAGGGATCATAGTGCCTTCAAATTCACCATGCAACACCTGCATTTACCCAATCAAGAAAGCAAAGGGAGGGTCTTGGAGGATGATACAGGATTTACGTCCCTTAAATGATGTGATACAGAAAGAGTTCCCATTGGTCCCGAATCCTGCATCGATACTATGCAGCATCCCACAACAGGCATCACATTTCACGGTGGTTGACTTGACTCATTTTTCTCCATCCCCTTGGCTGAAGAAAGTAGATACTTGACAGCATTCACACTAAGGGGAAAGAGATACGAACATTGTAGATTACCACAGGGATACTGTGAGAGCCAGAGCATCTTCAACCGCGTATTACATGAAGACCTAGGAAACCTATCAGTTGAGAGCACCATAATTCAGTGCGTAGACGATTTACTCGTCTGTGCACAAAACGAAGAGACATGCAGAAAAGATTCCATAACACTACTGACTTTACTGGCCAACAAGGGGTACAAAGTGGACAAGGGAAAACTACAGTACAGTCTGACAGAGGTCCTATACCTGGGACAGCTAATTTCAAAAGATGGGAAGAGAATAATACCCGACAGAGTAGAAGCCATAAGATCAGTAGGAGAACCCACAACAGTAAAAGACATGCAGAAATTCCTGGGAATGTGCAACTACTGCCGAGCATGGATATTAGATTATGCGGCATACACCAGACCCCTATTACAAGCATTAAAGGTGGCCCAACAGGAGAACAAAAAGATGGAATGGACGGAAGAGATGAGCTCCTCTTTCCAAGCATTAAAAGATTTAATTTCAAGCGCCCCAGTACTCGCAAACCCTGACTATGGACGAGAATTTTACCTATTTTCACACTGCAAAGGGACACTGATGACTGCCGTATTGACACAGAAGACGTCACTAGGACACAAGCCTTTGGCTTACTATAGTGGCACTTTAGATGCCGTAATGCAAGGGCATTTCGCGTGCGAGCAATCACTGGCTGCAGCCGCGTTCGCAATTGAGAAAAGTGCCACGATAGCAATGGGATGCCCGGTAACATTGCTTGTGGAACACTCATTATTTGCAATACTAGAAAGGTCAAAGAGTACACTGACAACACAGCGGGCGACTGCTTATGAAATAATACTATCCAGTGCCAATATCCATGTGGTGAGATGTAAAACAGTGAACCCGGCCACATTTATCACAGAAGCTTGCACGATAAAGGACATGCAGGAACATGACTGTGCAACTTACACAGGTAACAGAGGGGAAGACCCAGTGGTGTGTGAGGATGCTCTAAGTGAAGGGGAAGTGTACTTCGTAGATGGGTCAGCATCAATTGACATGGACACAGGAGAGAAACATGTGGGTATGGCAGTGGTGAGGTTAGAAGACGGTGAGTATGAGACACTAGTACAATACCGCCTCCCATCACATTACTCCGCACAAGCAGCAGAACGGATTGCACTCATAGAAGCACTACATGCCGCTAAAGGTTGTGCAGTGACAATATACACAGATTCAGCCTACATGACAACAACAGTACATGGGGGTTTGGCAAGATGGGGGCGGAGGGGGTTTCGACGAGCAGATGGAACTCCAGTGCAGCACGCAGAATTACTGAAGGAGTTGATTGAGGCCTTGCAAGACCCCACAGCGGTAGCAATAGGGAAGTGCCAAGCCCATACATCCAACACAGATGTTGTGTCTTTGGGAAACGCGGCAGCGGACGCTGCCGCCAAGGAAGCCTCCTACTTTCAGAAATATGAAATAGGTGAGTACATGCTGCAGTACAAAACAAACGAAGAGCTCGCAGAAGGCTACAATATGATGCCTATATCACAAATACTAGAACTACAGGAAGGAGCTAGTGTAGATGAGAAATTAATGTGGACCAAACGAGGATGTAGCAAATCGGCGACAGATTTAATGTGGCGACAAAATAACTCAGGAAAAGTGGTAATGCCAGTAAAATTATTGGAAATTGCATTCCAACAACTACACTTCCCGGCACACAATACTAAGCAGCACATTGCTGCAGAAATACAGGAAGAATGGTTCGTGCCCTGTCTCCAGGAGCACATATCTCGACTGACACTAGAATGCACAACATGTCAGATATACAATTCAGGTATGACACTACGTACGCTCAGGGGGACAATTCCAAAACCCAATGGCCCATTCAGAGAGCTGAATATTACCTGAATATATTATCAATAAACATATTGATTACGCTGACATGGGAGAAAGGTGCAATGGGGCATGTTACATGATCGTGGTTGTATGCACATTTTCAAGGTGGGTAGAAGCAGGCCCCTGCGCGCGACCTGACGCCAAAAGCGCTGAAAAGTTCTTAGTGAGGGAAGTGTTCCCGCTCTGGGGAATTTGTGACGTAATTCGCTCAGACAACGGCACTCACTTTGTCAATGAGCTCTTCAAGGAAGTGACTACATTATTAGGTATAAAACATAAGTTGTGCTCGATTTATCATCCTCAAAGTAACAGCGTAGTGGAAAAGATGAAAGGACTGTTAAAAGGCAGGTTATCCAAACTATGCTTTTCATTAAAAAAGAACTGGATCTACTGTTTACCCCTTGCACTTTTTGAGCTGAGAAACCAGCCGAGCAAAGACCACCATTTGTCCCCGCACGAGATCGTAACTGGGAGACGAATGCACACAGCACACTCCCCACTGCGCGAACACTCAGATGCACACAGGAGCGCCGCGATATTGGGTGAGGAATTCACAGATTATGTGAAGAAATTAACACGGGCTGCGCGCGCAATATCAAAGCAGCTTTCTCCGCCCTTCACGAGAGAGGAGGGAAACACAACAGAGCCTGTTACACAGCCTGAGCCAAAGCTACAGCTGATGCCAGGCGAATTCATATATGTCAGGAGTTTTGTGCATCGGTGGAATGCACCACGATTCCATGGCCCATACGAGGTCGTGTTTTGCACGCCTACGGCAGTAAAGGTGAAGGGCCTGAAGTATTGGGTGCATTTGACCGACGTACGAAGAGCGTACAGAACTGTACAGGAGGAGGTAGAGGAGGAGGCACAGACAACAGCAAACATAGATGTGGAGAAGAATGTCTGAATATAAGCTTGTGTGTATGACAGTGATGAACGTGAATGAAAAAGTAGCTGACAAATATATTTGGATTAAACAGATGATACTTTTCCTCGTTGAGTTTCTTTTTACATGTGAATTTATATGTAATTACTGATGTAACTAAATGTACGACCTGTTTACTACCTTGTCTGTCAATACCCTTCCCTGAAACCCTACCCGCTTCCATTCCCCGTCAATATATACTTGGCACTGGTAGTCCCAACAAAATGTTTACATCCATGCACTTAATGCACTTTTATATCTCGAACAGGAACTACCATGGCATCTAACGGGCAGCCTGCAACGGATAGATTTACTAGAATTAGAGAGTGGTTAACTGAGAAATGCAGATATTCGTATGAATGTGGACTATCTGCGTGCATTATATTGTTTTTTACATTAATGTTTGGCCTGGTTACATACTGGTTCATAGCGTTCATCTCTATCGAGATGAACGAGGGGGGAGGGAACAACACAACTACTGGGACCAATACAACTGCAAGTGTCAATGTCAATACAAAGGAAGGTGATTTCTTGGTATGAGACGGAACTAAACTTGTATGGGGCTATTATACTACACCATCCAATGCTGTCATCTCACAAAATGGAGGGCCAGAGGGTCAAATGCAAAATAACACACTGTCCCCACCTGAGATGTCTAATTACAATGCTCACAGCTTAAACGACCGAAACCCCTCCGCCATATCCTGGTTGTATAACACCCCTACCAGCCAACCTGCCCCCATGGCCATAGACACATCGTCGGATAACAGAATGGAAGAAAATAAACGACTGAAAGCAACACATGAAATATTATATGATGACTGGGTGAAGGGCGGCGGGAAGGAGGAAGGGGGGTCTGTTTTGTCCCTTGCTCAGGAGGCTGGGAAGCACCAAAGGAACAAGAATAACAGACGGAAAAGGGAAGCAGGGAGGAGGAAGTATGATGAGTACTATGGGTTGGGGCTAGATAAGATGGAAGACCCTTGACACCCCCACCAAACCAATAAGTGGTATGCAGACATGAGTGCAACAGCCAAACAAACAACAAACGAGAGCTGCTATGTCTGCTCCCTCATTCCCCATGCTTCAGGCACACCCAAAGTATTGTTACCGAAAGAATTGCCTATTGTGGATGCCCAATGTCTCCTTCATCTCACACTATGCAGAATTAAGAACACCTTCCAGGCACATGAAGTAACTTTTACAATGCTGCAAAATGAGAAAACCTGTTATCCAAAGACAGTAGGAGTGGTATGTTTCAAGGAACCATTTTTTGTAATACAAGGGACACTTTTTTCTGACAACAAGTGGAAGGATGAAGAAGTAATGTGTAAAGCTGAAGCACTGAGGGGTGTGGCACCAGAGAAGTTGCAATGGATAGAAGAAACGTGCACACCAGTATGGAAGGAACACATTTCAAAATTAACTTGGGTTACACCCATTGAAAAGCCTTTCAAGCTGCAGAGCGAAATAGACTATGAACTGTGTTTTAAAGGAGAAGGGAGAACGTCCATGGGGACGAACAAGAATTGCAACAAGACCCTCACCATCCCAGATCTGAGAAAAGGGA
Source organism: Ambystoma mexicanum (assembly GCF_040938575.1). NCBI lineage: Eukaryota > Metazoa > Chordata > Amphibia > Caudata > Ambystomatidae > Ambystoma > Ambystoma mexicanum. Next base: position 1,117,755,172 of record NC_090926.1, read on the forward strand.
CAGCGGCACTAATGGACACATACTGGGTATGCGGTAACCAGGCATACCTGCACCTCCCCCAGTCATGGAGTGGCAGCTGCTCAATGGCCACTCTGCACTCGGCCCTAATGGTGATCCCAGAAAGCCACATTAACGGGAACAAAAGAGCACCAGGAAGCGTGCAACAAAGTGCGGTCCAGCCAACTGCAGAATCACATATCTATGTCCTGTCCTCCGGAGGTAAACAAGAAGTACTGACCCGAAACAGACGAGCATCAAACTACATATCAAAGGCGTCATCTGAATTGTTGGCACAGATCCCAGACAGGTATCGATTATTCAGCTCTGCAGAAACATTTTTTGCTTCACTCATCTCAAGTGTTCAAGCAAGAGCAAACGCAAAATGGCTCCAGATAACACGCTGGGAGCTGATCCAGTTGGCGAATGACACTGAAGAGGGGTTTAACGTCATAAAAGTGGAACTAAGAGCTCTACGACTGATGACCATGCAAAACAGGTATGTCCTGGACCTGTTGACGGCAATGGATGGAGGTGTTTGCCGAAAAATAGGAAGTGCCTGCTGCACTTTCGTACCTTCTGAAGACGCAGAAAATGGCTCCCTGTCCCATGTGATCGAAGCAGTGCACAACCTAGGCGAAAGAATGAAGAAGGAAGGTGGAGCAGAAGATAGTACGTGGTTTGACAATATTTTTTCCTGGGTCCCCTCGTGGCTTGGAATGACTGTGAAATTTTTGATGCCAGCTGTGGTGTTCCTCCTCGTCATTTTTTGTCTGTGCCAGGTGGGTCTTCGATGTTGTGCTAACGCAGCGCCCAATGGCGCAATGATGATGGTGACAATGGGCAACTCACACGGTACAATAAAAACGATGCAAGAAGCACAAGTACAAACAGGGATAGATAACACACCCAGGTACCAACTGGTGCCTATGTACCACGATAAGGATATTGTAGATAAGTTGTGGCACACCACCATCAAAGAGCCCCATATACTAGAATGGTACGAGGAAGTTTGGGTAGATTTGGAAGGAGATGGTGGATGTATATATCTAACGTGTACCCCAGATGAATACGCCAGGAGAGGTGAGAGTTTAAGGGGGGTGTGCAGAGCATGGATGCCCATAAAAGGAACTCCTGCATGGGATGAGGCGGTGATGGACGAAGCAGAATGTAGGAGGATAGAAGATTTAAAGAATTCGTTACTTAAGTAACGAAAGGGGGGAAATGTAGGGGAGGACTGGTCCAGGAGACCCCCCCCTCGCCTGCGTTTTCTCCCCAGGTGAGGGCTATGGCTCATTGGGCGTCCCCTCATGCCACCCGGGTCCAGGTGATGGAGGGTTCACCCGCTGGAGACATTGCCCACACGTATTGATTGCCCACATGTATTAAAATTTAGCTAGGCCCAGAAACCATTTTGTCTGGTAAAGATGGTGTGAGCTTAGCGCACTGTAGCGCGGCTCCCACCCTTGGAGAGTTTCAATTATCCCTGTCGCCGCAGCACCCTGGCAGATCCGTTGTGAGCGCGTTCCCACGAACAAGACGGACATGAGCTAGCATAAAATACTAACACTAACATTTCACCTTCCACAATGTATTACTGCTCCCAGCATGACCCGGTCAGCGAGGCCGGGGCGATGGGGAGAACTGTAGCATGGCCTTCTGATAAAAGCAGAAAAAACCCAAGTATGAATGTTAAAAACTACTTAACCTGCAAAATTGTGTAATGATTGTAGAAGCGCATGCTTATATGACACCAGCAATGAAGGACCCACACCCCGCGGCCCCTCGCCATAACTGAACTAATGCTGCTAGACTACAGAGGAGGATGCATGCAACTATACATGAGGCTTATGAGAAAGACGTGCAAATACTCTAGTCTTGTGTAGACATCTCAACCCTTATATGTCATTCCCGTCACGCATGGTGGCGGGCGTCATTCTCCGTGTCCCACCAACCAGGTCACTACCTCACGTAATGCAAATGTATATATAAATAATTAAATGCTGTAGTTGATAGAATGCAATACAGTTACAAGGTGCTCAGATTGACTGTATCCAAGAAACGTTTAATGAAGTTGAAATGTATGTATTCGAGTGATCTAAGTGAATATTATAAGAGTGTTCAGATGTTATTAAATGTCCTTTACCTAAAAGTCAGCAACACACGGGAAAAATACCTTTGTAAATATGTGCAAGGCCATTCTCCCTCCCACCCTGCAAAGTCTGCCAGACAAGAGAGCTGAGGCCTGCGCCGCGCTGCCACACCTCCCCCAACTAGGCTGGAGCCGCTTCAAAGATTTGTAGGTCCCGCTACAGCATCCAAGGCCACGGCCTGCCACCTGCGTTATTTACAACACGGCAGTAAACCTCTGTTTGAATACACAGATCCACCAGCGCCCCCTCGTAAACCCCACAATCCACCAGATCATCTTAAGACTTATGACTCCGTGTAATCGAGACACCCAACACTGGGGTAATATACAGCGGCCCATTCATAATAACTTCTAACAAGACAGAAAGACATGTACCACCCGTCCCATGCCCCAGGACCCAGCCCCTCGACCTATGATACCGGTCAACAGGACACAGGTAATCATGCTCTGACAAACGGCCACCAGACCCCTCACAAGGTGCATTCCTCCTGTGTTGCATTAACCTGTAAAATAACCTATTGAAAGATTTACTAAAGAGAATAACACTGTAATGACTGAATGACTGCAGTGTGCATGGCCGAGGGCAAATAAGTCAGGAAAGGCATTCATCTCTGCCACAGGCCGCATTGGCACACCAACACCGCCTGGATGAACTCAAACCGACCTGCCAGGCCCAGCCCAACCCACGAGGCTGACCAGTGACGTCTTCCAGCCAAGACCAACCACGCCGCAGCAGCAACTATAGTTAGTCGTCGCCACCCAATCCCAATGAACTTGTGCCCCCTATAGTATGTAGGTTCTGATGACGTTTTCTGTAAATATATACGCCTGTCTTTGCTATTGTCAGACAGAGCGCTCTCGGAGTTTGCAGAGTTCTTTGCATGCCCTATTCTGATTGATAAACTCCCATTTATGCTCACCCGCACTCTGTCTTGGCCTTATTCCCATTTTGGGAGAGTCCTTCATTGTCTCTCATTGCGGGGAGGATCGTGCTGTTTGGGGACGCTTGCCTTCACCATGCTGCAAGAGACTCACTAAACTACCAAGAAACTGGAAGCCCTGGCCAAAACTTGGCGTGGTACCCTAATAGGTTTGGCTTACTCTTCTTACGCCAGGAGGGGGTTCTGATTTGGATTGCCCCCACTGTTCCTTTCAGACTTTAGCACTTAAACAGACGAGGGTAGGATGGTGGTGGTCTGCAGCACCATCGAGGGCAAAGAGGTATGCCTGGTCAGCACTTACGCACCCAACCATGACGCGACTACCTTCTTCCATTCCCTTTATACGCGACTCAGCCTGTATATGGACAGAATTATGATATGGGGGTGGTGACCACAACTGCACCCTTGACCCTCTACTGGACAGATCAGATAAACACGATCGCCCCTCCCCTCAGGCCAAAATACTTTCCAAACTAATCCAACAGTTGCAACTCAGTGATCTTTGGAGGGTCCAGCACCCGGAGCAACGCGAGTATTCCTTCTACTCCCCACCTCACGCCGTACACACCAGGCTGGACTATATTTTTCTCAGCCTAACACAACAGTCCATATTTGTTGATGCACGCTACCTGCCTAGGGTGCTGTCTGATCACTCTCCCCTATTGGTAACCAGGGAGGTGTTCCCGCCTAAACCCCCTGTACCCACATGGAGGCGGAGGGCTGAGGCCCTACTTGATACTGCATTCTGGGAACGCATAAAAGATAGTACTGAGGAATATTGGCAAAATAATTTGCATAGCGTTAAATACTTTAGCACAACTTGGGAAGCATACAAGGTGGTCATGAGGGGCGAGATGATCGCAGCAGTTGGGGGTGCCCAGAGATCCATTACATCCTTGCTAGAGTGCGCAGAGAGGGACCCAAGTATGCTCGAAGGCAGGGCTGACCCATCCCCTGACCAATTACAAAAAATTGCCGTACTTAGGCAAACCTGCCTAACTCATTGGGAATCCCTCGGTAAACTGAGCTACGCCAAGCACACAGAGAGAATCCATGCTCTGGGAGACAAGCCAGGGAAACTCTTAGCTTGGCTCTATAAAAGGGAGACCCCCCCAGGCCACCCATTTGCCACACACTCGCACCCGATGGCACCGCCGTGCATACCCAACAAGAAATCAATTTGGTTTTTACCGACTTCTACCGTAGCCTGTACTCCGAAGCCCCGCCCCCTCTGACACCAGGATCGAGGACACCCTTGATGTCATTAACCTACCTAAATTAGACTCGCAAATGGCTGAGACCCTTGATTAATCCCACTGTTGATCCATCAAGACCAAACTGGATACGTCCCGGGGCGTTCCATCACTAAGAACCTGCGCAGGTTACATCATGTCATTTACAGTACTGAGAGAAGGCCGCAGAAACTTGCAGTGCCGTCATTAAATGCCACCAAAGATTTTGATTCCGTGAGGTGGGACTGGTTATATGCTACCATGGCCAAAATGGGGATAGGCCCTGTATTTCTAAAGTGGACCCAGCTAGTTTATGCTAACCCCACCGCTAGAGTACGCACCAACAAAACCTATTCCGCTAAATGGTCCCTACAAAGGGGCACCCGCCAGGGTCGCCCTCTGTCCCCCATGTTATACATTCTTGCTGCGGAACCAGTGGCGGCCTACCTGAGACAGGAATACGGGGAGGGAGGCATTAAGATCGACGGGGTGACCCACCTCATCTCTCTGTACGCTGATGACACCCTTTTGTACCTTCAAGACCCCGAGCACCTCCTACCCTACATCCTGGAAACCCTGGACTGCTTCCACAAGCACACCGGGGATCCAGATTAATAGGAGCAAATCTTACCTTTACCCCCTTGCAGCACTTTACAGTGATGAATACAGATCCCTCCCCCTCTAGATCTCGAATGGCAGGCAACATCGTTCAAATATTTGGGGATAACCATACACCGTAACACCGGCACAGAACATATCCTTAATAATGTAAGGGCCAAAGACTCTCAGAAATCCATGGACTTCTGGGGTCGGCTCCCGCTTTCAATGGCCGGGAGGGCTGGTCTCCTTAAAATGGTCGCCCTTCCCCGCCCACTACATAATTTCACTAACATCCCCTTCAACACCCTCCCCCCTTATTCTTCAAAGATCTCAACAAACTCTGTAGGGGCTTCCTCTGGCAGGGAGGTAGACACAGGGTGACGTTGGAGACTCTCCAAAGACCATACGAAAGGGGCGGACTGAAGATCTCCAATTTTGAGCTTTACTTCCTTGCAAGCCAGCTGCGACATGTCACGCAATGGATGGCTGATGAGAGCACGACGGTTGTTACTAAGACATACTGTGGGCCGGGGAGGGTTCTATGAGACACTGCCATTACCTCGCTAAACTCGGGATCTGGCTTTGGAAAAGGGCCTGCAAGATGGTTGGGTCAGAGGATCCGTTCTCCCCACAGATCCCCATTGCTGCACTTATGGCTAATCACTCTTGGGGGCAACTTGAAACACGCACAGAATGGGAGCCCCTCTGGGTGGCCACACTTGGGGACTTGATCCAAGAACAGGAAATCTTAACTTTCTCGGAACTCTGTGAGGCCACGGGCCTTCCGGCAGGACAGTTCCTGTTGCACAGGATGGTCGTACAGGCCTTGAACAAGAGATGGCCGGTCGCTGCCGACCTGACTGAGGAAAATGAATGCATTGAAACGATACTGAATTCCGCTGAGGGGGGCCATGACACCTCACGAATCTACTAGGCCCTGTTGTGGGGTAAGACTAGGGGCGACCTTAAATGCAGGAGTAAGTGGGAAACGGAACTGGGCCTTGTTTTTGAAGACAAAGATTGGGGTGATCTAACCCACTACCATAAGAAAGTTTCCAGAAACGCCTGCTTGCAGTTTATCCAGCTGTACATCACCAATAGAGCGTACCTCAAACCTGAAGCCATATCAAGATTCACAGGTGCTGGAACCCAATTATGCCCCAAATGCAGTGAGCCAAGGGCAGGAATGACTCGCATGTTCTGAGGCTGCCCAGTGATTAGGGAGTTCTGGTCACAAGTGAAGGAGAGAGTGGCCGGCGCAGACATTGAAATTGAGGTGGACGAGCCTACGGCCTGTATCCTGGGCAGATATAGGCGAAACAGGAAGAACAAACCCCTAACCAAGCTCACAGACCTTATATACATAACAGCCAAAAGACGTATTGCCATGAGGTGGAAAAGCCCCAGAGGTCTGCATATGTCCCTATGGTGGGGAGACCTTACCAAGTGGATTACAGCTGAAACCGCGGCGTGGCAAACGGCTATCCATGTGCAGAGACTAGATTCCAGCGAGGAACTACACCGTTGGGTGGCCCTGACGGTGCCCTTGCTCCACCCTGAGGTGGATGATAGTGAGCTGAGTGGAGAGGGTTTCCCGGACATGGGCACGGACTCGAGAGGAACAGTGAACTAACCGTGGTCTCGGGGGTGGGGTGGGGTTGTGGTTATTACTTTGATATGCTTGACCAATCTCTAATGATATCGGTTTTTTGTTACCTTATGTTATTAAACCAATAGACACATTTTTAAAAAAAAATGCTTCTGGAAAGCAATCGCTGTGGCTTTAGCTCTGATTGCGTGGGCATGCATATTTGCTGGAAGAGTTTTGTGCTGCCCCTCGTACGCCTCCTTGATGGGCGCAACATCCACCTTGCTATGGAAGCCTTGGAAGCTCTACAGCCAGGCTTTGCCCCCCCCCCCCACCAAAGGGGACAAAGAGGGCGTCTAATTTGCGGATGCTCTTGGTCCTGTCCAGGTAGCATCTCAGAGCATGCCTCACATCCTGACAGTGCAACCCCCCCACCAGTGTCGCCATTAGGGTCCGTGAAGAACATTGATAGCACTCTCCCCCCATTGAGGTGAAAAGAGGAGACAACCTTAGGTAAGAATGCAGGGCGAGTTCTAAGCACCACCTTGTCATTATGAAAAGTAGTATAAGGCTCTGAAGCCACCAGCACCTGGATTTCAGTGATCGGCGTGCCACCAGGAGGACCGTCTTAATGGGGACTAGCCGGGTGTCCACGCACCAAACGTTTGAATGGTTTATGCACGCCCAAGATCACATTGAGGTCCCACACCGGGTGTGGTTTCTTGATAGGCAGATGAAGCTTCTTCATGGCAGCCAAGTGTCATTAACCACTGGATTAGAGGATGAAAATACCACCTCCTCCTCCGAGTTCCTGTAGGCTCCAATGGCTGCCAGATAGGTGCAGCATGTGTTTACCTGTGCCTCAGAGTGCGCAAGGTGTGCAGAGAAGGATAGCATGTCATCCAACGAGCAGGTAAATGGATCGACTTCCTTCGATTCCAGCCAGTGACAAAACTTGGTCCACTTGCTTTTGTACTTGCTCCTGGTAGCATCACTCTTACCCCCTTGTATAATGTCTAGGTTAGCATGTGACAGATGCCTCAGTGTGACTTGTTTAGGAACCACACTGCAAGGGCTAACTTCTGGGGAGCAGAGTGGATGACTGTGCCTCCCTGCTGAGAGTCGGTGTGCTGGGCCCAATGGATGATGCACCAGGGCCTGATCCGGCTGGCTGAATAGTTTCGAGAACCATAGCCTTGCTGGCCACCATGTAGCTATCAGGATGATACAGAGGTTCGCGTCCTCCCTTATCTTGCAGATTACCCTGTGGACCAGGGAAGTGGGAGGGAAGGCAAACTCATTCATGTTGTTCCACTGGATGTGCATCGCGTTGCCCATAGAGCCCCTTCCCTGTCCCTGCCAGGACGCGAACAGGGGGCACCTCCTGTTGGACCAGGTGGCGAAGAGATCCACGTGAGGATGATCCCACCTGTTGAAGAGCCCCTGAAGGACCTGTTCATCCAACTGCCATCCGTAGTTGTCCGCACCCAGCCTAGGTTGAATTCTCCAGAGAGTATTGTATGCGGCACTGCCAGGAGACGCGCCACCATGATGCCCAAGAGGTGTTGGTAGCACCATGTCGAGGTCACTGCTGTGCGGAGAAAATGCCATGTCACCCTCTTGATATCCGCTGAGGAGAAAATCCTCTCAGAGCTCTTATTCCAGATTAGGCCCAGGAAGGTTAGACACTGCATGGGCATCAACTCAGTTCTTGAGATTGATAGAAAATACCAGCTTGTGTAGTGTATCCATGAGGGCGGTGGCAGTGTGCTGGATTGCCTCCGGAGGTGTTGCCCTCAGTAGCCAGTTGTCTAGATATGGGTAGATGTGATGCCCCTGAACCCTGAGTAGGGCTGCAAGAGCGTTCATCAGTCTTGTAAAGACTATGGGGGCCGAATTGAGACCAAAGGGTAGAACCTTGTATTGGAAGTGAAAACCCAGAATCCTGAACCTCAGAAAGGACCAATGTGTTTGCCAGATGGGGACATGTAGGTAGGTATCCTTCAGATCCAGGGAGCAAATCCAGTCACCCGCAGACAATGTCTCTGCTATTAGCACGGGGTTAACCATCTTGAACGTTTGGAGAGGAAGGGAAAGGTTGAAGGTGGAAAAGTCCAACACAACTCTCAGGCCAGCCTGGTTCTTTTTGTGTATGGCAAAAATGTGTGAATAGAAGCCCAGACCCCGGTGAGAGACTGGGACTTCCTCCATGGTCTGACTCTACGAGCGAGCATATTTCCAACAACAGAGTTGCTGTACCAATCTTTGGGAGTAGAAAAGATGAGGGAACAGAAGGAGGGATAGGGAGCCGGAAGCCCTTGAATACTACGGAGAGGGTCTGTAAACCTTGTCCTACATGGATCCGGATAGGTGTGTCATGATTTCTTGCACTCTGAGGCTGGGACTGAGGAGGGGGACTGGAAAAAGCCTTTGTGCTGCTTGTGCCGGCTCAGGGATCTGTCCGGTTGTCTGGACCATCCATCTTGGAAGGCGCTGAAGATTCCGAAAGACAGACCCTTGTCTGAGCGCTGGTGCGTCTGGCTATGCATCTTGGCGGTGGACTTTGTGAGGATCGAGGAAAGACTTAGCAATCTTCGGGCTATTCTTTTTCTTATCGAGTTCCTCATCCGTTGTTGAATGGAACAGATCACCCCCCCCAGCCCTCGAAAGGACGGTCCAGTATACGTTCCTGGACATCAGGGTTGAACTTTGTCTCCCTTAGCCAAACCGTCCTTCTCATGTCGGTTGCAATACAGATGGCACGACCTGAGGTATCAATATGAGCCACTGTGGACTCCATTATGTCCTGTGCCATTATCTTGGCTTCAGCCAGCCCAGCCTTGAAGCAAGCCTGGCTCTGCACAGGGAGTTCTGGTAGGAAGTCAGCGATCTTCTGCCAGAGCATCTGGTTGACCGCTGCCAGCATGGCATCCCCATTGGACTGACGCAGATGGAGAGCGGCATTGGAATAGATTTTCTTTCTAAATGCCTCCAGGATCTTCTCCTTACCCAGGAATGCCGAGGCTGATGTAGCCGAGGCCCATTAGAGCACAGTGATGCTGCCGTTATCACTGATGTGTGACTGGGGGTGCGCTGATAGTAAGAGGGGGGTCCACTTCCATTTGTCTAAACTTGGCGTTGAGACGCTGCTTTGTTAGCGGGGTAGAATGTGGCTTGAGCCATCCATTTTTGGCAAGCACCACCACATCCTTCCGTAGTGGGATTCACGTTCTAGCCGTGTGACGTTCAGTGAACTTCTGCCACTAACCCCGCCTCCGGTTGTTCCAACTGTGGCTGTGGGATTCCCCAAATACTCAGTCAGGCCCACCAGCCGTTCGTAAAAGGCTTCGGCTGATGATGGCGTGTCGGGGTCCTTCTCATCTGTGTCCAGCACTGCTGGTCGGAAGCAGCTAGAGGAGTGCTGGGCGCAAGACGTTGTGGCGTACTGGTCATCAGCACTGGAAGCTGCTGCGGCAGCCCAGACAGGGCTGCCGTGACTGGGACAGGCATGGGAGCCGGTGTCATAGGGTCTGGCGCCGGCGACCAGGGCTGTGCTGGACCCAGAGGAGCTGGACCCAAAGGCAGCGAGGCCGTGGGTGCTAGCGGCTGTACCAGAGGGAGCATGTCCCTGACCACATCTCTAAGGATGGTACCAAACTGTGGGGACCTCATGCGAGTAAGGAACTTCACAAAGAACCCGTCTTCACTGACCAGAAGAGTGCTTGATGGGATAGGGATAGGTGCGGGCCCTGAGGTTGCTGAGACCTAGGCACGCCCTGTCTCGCTGTATGGGACTAGGTGTATCTGCCCTGCGAAGTCGATGGGTATGCTGTGGTCCAAGTGACAGGAGTTGACCAGTCCCACCTGGAAACTTGCTCTCCTACCTTGTCCCCAAAGGGAGACTGTCGGGTGAGTCGCCATTTTGTGTTGATGCATGCCACGTGCCTGCGTCGTGGTACTTGCTGCGCTGGGCCTGGATTCCTCCAGTACGCAGGGTGGTGGAGGCCCACTGTGCACCTCAGGTCGGGTCCTGGTAGGCGGAGTGCCCTTGGCTGTGGAGTTGGTAGTGCTGTGTACAGGCGCCCCTCGGGCATCAGTCCGGTGTTAGGGTCGTAGCCCCCGGTAATAGAACCTAGTGGTCCATCAGAGGAATCACCGGTGGGATCTTGCAACCCCTCAGCATGGTTGTGCTGGTCGTAGGACCCGTTAGGTTCCTCCCATTAGTGCGCTTCCTGGGAAAGGAGTCCTTTGCGGGGTGCGGAGGAGTACAGTGCACCTACCTTGGGGCTGGTCTTCTGTTTCACAAACGCTTTTAGGTCCTCTGGAGGCAACCTACCGAAAGAGCTCCTTCCAACTGGCTAGTCTGTTCTTGAGGGCGCGTGGTGTCAGAACGTCGCACACGGTACAACCGTCCCAGCCGTGGTCAGAGCGGCGGCAGAAGGCGTGGGGGTTGGACGTTGGGAAAGGACCCTTGCAGGCTGGACACCTACTGAAGCCAGATATCGTTGACATGCGGCGGGGAGGAGTGTGGCGCCAGAGGACAAAGCGGTAACTAACAACTGAAAGAGAAAGACAACAAAAGTACTTCTCTGGGGAAGAGGCTTAACCCAGGAGCGCTGGTGAAAGTGGTTCGTTCCCGTCGAGGCGGAAAAGAAGACTGAGGAGTGGCACTGGTGGGCGGTGTCAGTGGAGCGCATGCTCCGAGGGCCATGCCCCCACACGCATATAAATGTAAAGGAGAAGATGATTTTTCTGGTGAAGTACAGTATGGAAGAAAGGGGACGGGACGTAGGAGTACAATAGTTCCCTTCGCAGGTATAACAATTGATTCTGGTATCAGAGGGTGTCGTGCAGGGCTGTATTGGATTTGATGGGCTTTGTCAAGCTTTGGACTGCAATCCTCTCGGGATATATAACTTTTCAAGTAAGCCTCACAAATTTGAGTTGGTCGTTTTTTCAGTAGAATTGATATCTGGACCTGATGGACACTGAACATGTTTATTATTAAGTCTGGGAAAAATCGATACCTGGCCATGATTAGTAGAAACAGTAACAGCGTCCATCAAAAGTCTATCACCAGTAGAGCATGCAGCATCAACACAGGATGCACCACGCTTTCACCCAACATTACAACTACAGTGAATCACGTTAGCAGCCACTGGCTGCGTGGAGACTTTCTGGAAATCGAGACAGGATTTTCAAAAGAGCACTTTGGAGATGGGGCTTCGCACTGGCTATTTTTAGGTGTGGTAGGTATTCAAAAGATTCTGTTTTAGCCATGGTCTGCATTCCAGCATCTACTTTTTGGATTGTCGTATTATTAGAGTCTACATGATCTTAGGATGTATAAGGCAGCCCTGGCAGCCATTGATGCATAAAGAATGGCTGGAGCGTGAAGGAGGTAAACCACAAGTTACGGGTGCAATGATCCTGGAATACAGATCAGGCATGGTCAAGGTTAAATGACCTGTAGGAGTAGCAGACTGAAGTTACGTGCCACTTTCTTCTGACAATGGAGTCAATAGTCAATAGGCATTTAGGATTCAATTAATGAAAGGTTGCACAGCCATTTAAGCGATGATGTATTGTCTTTTAAAAACATGTTATATATATATTTCTAATATATAATATATTTTATCTCCGGCACTCATGATATCAGAGACACCTGTTCTTTGAGTATATACTAACGCCACTGTTTGCTGAGTACATTTGTTATGCAAGTCATTTTCAGAAACCATCTCCACCCCCTTAGACCAGTTCCCCGGTGTAGGGGTAAGATTAGGTAGAGGGGCCATTTCAATTACATAATTAGAGCACATTTAGCAAGTTTTAGGATATCTGAAGCCAAGTCACCCTTAGTCTCACACTGGCAATTGGATCATCAATTAAGTAATAAGGCGGATCTCAGATTTGTTGGTCTCATGAAAACCACAAGGGGCAAAAGAGGTGGAAATATTCAACGCTGATTGCGACAGATGGAGTTTAAACTCATTTGCTTTTTAAGATGTACAGTGAGGGGCCTGAACAGTGACCACAAAATGCATGTGTTCCTATAATTAACAATGTTCGTGTGGATATCACCGGCTTATTCCGCTTGCCATCAAATAGTACCATCATCTTGTGCTAATTGGTTGAATACACCCGATTAACTAACTTAGTTTGGGTTTGCGGAATCCTCAACTTAATCATTTGTTGAACTATGTACTAAGGACAAGCACTTCATCTACTATATATGTTGCTTTAATGAAAATTACCATTAGACATATGCTTCTGTCTTATTGTCATATTCTTCACAAACCTCAGGCGGATATGCTATATTAATATACACCATGTTTAAGAGATTTATTTTAGTAGACCTTTTTGGGGGCCTAGCCATAAGTCATTTGTCAATGAATGTGGGACATAATGTTCTGACTTATAAATTTGGAGTGTCCTGGCCTTGCCACCAGATCCCGGTGACTCATTATGGGATACATTACTCACCGTAATCGTATTTCTGATGCTTGTATCTGCTTAGATTCACATGCTGTGCATAGGCCGACATCTAGTGGAAGCTGCGGAGTATTACAGTTTGTTTTTCGAAGTCGAAAAATGGGCGTCGACACAGGGCGTGCCAGTAATACTATCCCTAGTGTGACGTCCCCTGTACCCATGATCCCTCACGCGTCTAGGATCCCCAGATTGTGTTTTTCCTGACATGAGGTAGCATGAGGAGTAGCGTGAGTACAGATAGTCCAAGCAGATAGACAGAAAGGTAAGACTACAAGCAACCATGCGCCTTCTCTCGGAGGGGAGGAAGGGTGGGTCGCATGTGAATCTAAGCAGATACAAGCATCAGAAATACGATTACGGTGAGTAATGTATCCCTTCTGAGGCTTGTGGAATCTGCTTAGATCACATGCTGTGCATAGATTAGCGAGCAGTACCAGAAGAAGGAGGTGGGATGTGAGAAGGGTCATGAGCAAACAGGTGTCTTAGAACCGCTTGTCCCACTTGTGTATCTGCCTTGGAATGAGTGTCAATGCAGTAATGCTGAGTAAAAGTGTGAATAGAGCTCCAAGTAGCTGCTTTGCAAATGGTGTCAAGGGGAACATTTGCAATGAAAGCCAGAGTGGCCCCAATGCCTCTGGTAGAGTGGGCCCTTGGCGTAAAAGGCAGAGTTTTTTCAGAAAGAGAGTAACACAGCTGTATACAGTTGATAATCCACTTTGAGATAGCGCCCTTAGAGACGCGATCCCCCTCTCTGCCTGTAGCTACGGAGACAAACAGTTGATCTGTTTTCCTTAGCGGTCTGGTTTTATTTACATAGTATAAGACCGCCCTACGCATATCTAGGGTGTGTAGTTTCACCTCAGCTGAGCTTTGTGGGTTTTGGAAGAAAGCCGGAAGCTCGATGGACTGGTTTACATGGAACTTGGATATGAATTTTGGTGAGAATCTAGGGTGTGTGCGTAAAACCAGTTTGTCCTTGTGGATAGTAAAGAAAGGATCTTGCACTGACAGAGCCTGAATTTCACTGACCCTTCTTATGGAGGTAATGGCTACTAAGAAGGCCGTTTTATAAGTCAGGTGTTTGAGACTATTTTTATGCATGGGTTCGAAGGGGGGCCCCATGAGCTTAGATAGCACCACATTGAGATCCCATCCTGGCGGTGGGTTCGAGATAGGAGGGTGAAGTCTCTTTACTCCTTCCATGAAGGCTTTAACCACTGGTACTTTCCACCACGAAACCTTGTTATGGGATGTGGTGTAGGCTGAGAGGGCTGCCAGGTGTACTTTCAGAGAGTTAAAAACCAACCCTGCATCCAGCAGGTGGAGCATGTATGTTACAACGTTGGAAGGAGTGCAATCAACCGGGTTGATTTGTTTACTCTGGCACCAGATAACGAATCTTTTCCACTTGTCAAAGTAACAGTGCCTTGTATTTGGTTTCCTAGATTCTTTTAGAATGTCCATACACCTCTGTGGTAATTTGAGATGTCCAAACTCTATGACTTCAGGAGCCATGCTGCTAGGTTCATAGAGTTGGGTTCCTGATGCACTGTTTGACCTTGTTGCTGGGACAGAAGGTTGTACCAGGCTGGGAGTCTGATGGGTTCGCATACCGCCATCCTGCGTAGGTGTGGAAAGCATGGTTGTCTCGCCCACATGGGAGCAACTAGGATGAGCGTCATCGATTCCTTGTTCATTTTGTACACCACCTTCCTGATGAGAGGAGTTGGTGGGAAAGCGTACGCAAACATCCCTGACCAGTTCATCCACAGGGCATTCCCCTGGGAGTCCGGTTGTGGGAACCTGGATGCAAATCCTGGGCATTGTTTGTTTTCGCTTGTGGCGAATAGGTCTATAGTGGGGAAACCCCACTGAGAGAAGAGATCTTCTACTACGTCTTTGTGAAGGACCCATTCGTGTTCTTCTGGGAGGGAGTCTCTGCTTAGAGCATCCGCTAGGGAATTGAGCTCCCCTGGAACATGTTGCGATGACAGGAAGATGTTCCGTCTGAGTGCCCATCTCCATATTTTCTGGGCAAGCTTGGACAGATTTGGCGAACGAGTCCCTCCTTGCTTGTTCAGATAGAACATGGCTGTCGTGCTGTCCGTCCTGATCTGCACCGACAAGTTTAGTAGATGGGGCTCGAACGCCTGCAGCGCTCGGAATACTGCCAGAAGCTCTAGCAGATTGATGTGGTTCTTGGCTACTGAGTGAGACCAGAGACCCTGAGCTGTGTGGTGGAGATGGTGAGCTCCCCACCCCGTCAGGCATGCATCTGTAGTTACCACTGCCTGTACTTCGGGATCGTAAAAGGGTTTCCCCTTTGCGAGATTCTCTCTTGTCCACCAGTGTAGGTTCTGTACGAGTGTTGGCGAAACGACCACTAGATCGTCCCACTGACCACTTGCCTGAGACCACTGTTTCGCCAACCATTCCTGCATGGGACGCATGCGCAGACGCGCGTGGGGGACCAGGTAAATGCATGACGCCATCATGCCGAGTAACCGCATAGCTTTGCGTACTGTTATCTGTTGACCTGACTGATAATGCGGAATTTGCAGAAGTATGTTCCGAATTCTTCCGAATAGCTCCTAGAAACTGTTTTGAGGTGCTTGGCACCAGACTTGACTTTTTCTCGTTGATGGAGAAGCCTAATTCGTGGAGGAGGTCGATGGTCCTCTGAATGTTTGACCTGCAGATTCCTGGGGTTTCCCCCGTTATGAGCCAGTCGTCCAGATAAGGGTACACTGGGATTGCCTCCCTGCGTAGGTGTGCAGCTGCCACCGCCAGTACCTTGGTGAATACCCTTGGTGCAGAAGCTATCCCGAAGGGCAGTACCTTGAATTGGTAGTGGCGACTGTCCACCTTGAAGCGCAAGTATTTTCTGTGCGCCGGGAGCATGGAAATATGAAAATAGGCATCTTTCATATCCAAGGTTGCCATGTAATCCCCCTTTTTTAGGAGTGGGATTACCTCTTGTAGTGTGGTCATACGGAATTTTTGGGGCTTGACATACTTGTTGGCAGGCCTTAAGTCTAAAACTGGGCGCATTGTTAAATCTTTCTTTGGCACAAGGAAGTAAGTTGAATAGATACCCTTGTTTACCTGGTGTCCCGGGACGAGTTCTATCGCGTCCTTTTCTAGCAGAATGGCGATCTCCTCGAGGAGGATCTTCTGATGTTGTAAAGAGTGGACTTTTTGTCTTGGAGGATGGTTTAGGGGACGTTGCAGTAGTTCTATGCAGTACCCATTGGATACTGTTGACAGCACCCATCTGTCGGATGTTATCCCTTCCCATGCCTGGGTGAAACTTGATATTCGTCCCCCTACTGGGGTTGCATGGGAAGGGACCCTGAACTGAGCGTCATTGCTTTGGTGGAGGCGTGCCTCCTCCTCTACTGGGGCTGCCTCTGCCTCTACCACGTCCTCTTTTACTACCCCTACCATACGCCTGGGTAGACTGTTGTGAGCTGGTGTTCCACTGTGTCCCCTGGGTGTGGGAGTAGCTATTTCCTCTATTGGAATTTTGGCCGCGGGGGCGACGAAAATTGCCATTCCCTCTTTGGTTAGGTGGTTTGGTAGTTAACTGGCCAAGGGATTTGAGGGTGTCGAATTCTTCCTTAGCGTTTTTTAGAGCGTCCTCGACTGCCTTCCCAAACAGGAGATCACTTTCCACTGGTTTGTCTAAGAGCGCAGCTTGTGTTTCTGCTTTGAATCCCGACTGCCTCAACCAAGCATGCCTTTTGATGACAGTCCCCTCTGCTATAAGTCTACCCGCATTGTCAGCGGCGTCCAGAGTTGCTTTTACAGTGCAGCCTGACACGTTCCTTCCTTCCGCACAAATGCGAGCTAGCTGGCTTTTAAGGGGTTCGGGAGCAGAGTCTATTAGTGCTGCCACTTCTTCCCACTGGTGACAGTTGTAGCTAGCCAACAGTGTGGTGGAATTCGCGATTCTGGCTTGGTAGGCTGCCGTGGAAGCTACTTTCCTGCCAAAACCATAAAGTTTTTTACTTTCTTTGTCGGGGGGAGCCTCAGAGGAAGATAATGGTGTACCAGCTCTTTTGCGGGTGTTGGTTACTACTAGAGAGTCTGGCTTAAGTTGACCTCTAATATATAGGGGGTCCGACTGGGCTGCTTTAAACAGCTTCTCCACCCTCGGATTTACAGGTCTTGTTAGGTTTGGGTTGACAAGGGATGGTGCTATTCTGCGTTGAACAGATTTTAGGATGGGAATGGTCTGGGCTACTGGCTTCCTTTCCCCTATTAGTTCTTCCGCAAAGTTCCTTTTCTTCCTGGACACCTTGTGTGTCTATGTGGAAGTGGTTAGCTGCCCGAAAGAGCAGTTCATTCAGGAGGGGCTGATTATCTATTGGGACTGCCAGGGTTGTTTCCTTTGCTGTTTACCCCCTTCCCCGTGGGTGGAAGTGTGTTTCCCCTTTCCCTTATCTTTCGACGCCTGGCGTCGAGGATCGGAGGTGGAATCCCTGTCTTTCGAACTAGCCTTCGAAACTGGCCCCTCTTTACTCCCAAGTGATGTACCCTTTTCCTGGGGTGCAGTCTGGGGGTGGAAGTCGTGTTCGTCTCCGGACGATTGATCTTCCGGGATATTAATGGTCGAGGCACTCTGTGCAAGTGTGGAGGCTTGCCTGACGTCGTGCGGCGACCTCGACCGGGACCGCCCAGAGGACGTCCTTTCGGACCGCTCCTTCTGTGCCTCTTTCCGAGGTTTCGACGACGTCGAATCTCGGGTGGATTTTTTGTGTTTAGCGTGTGTATGTGTAACGCTTTTGTCGCCGGGGGACTTCCCCATAGTCGCCGGGACGGACGACCTTCCGAGGCCGGGGACGTGCGTTCGGCTGTCCTTCGACGCCTTGGTGCCCTCGCCGTCCGAAAGTTCGGCGTCGCTGCCGTCGCTGAAGGTACCCTCCGCCTCCATAGCTGCTAGCTTGGCGTGGTGGGCCCAACGCTTGGTGGAGCGGTCCTTAAGAGTTTTTGCCTTAAACCTGCTACAGGCCCTGCAACCCGTCTCGGGGTGGTCTCTGGGTAGGCAAAGGTTGCACGTAGCGTGCTTATCTACCCAAGGGTATTTCTTATTACACTTGGGGCAAAACTGAAAGGGCGTACCCTCCATACGCGCCTGTGGGCAGCGGGCAAGTGTGTGTAGGTAATAAGGTGTCGAGTGTGGAAGTGTACCACCCCCACTCTCCCTACTTGTAGGGCCGAGGCCAGCGGCCCAGGCCCGAGCCGAGGCGGAAGCCTCAAGGCCCAATCCGTCGGGTATTCGACGTTGATCTCCTCCCCGGTTCGGCGTCGAGATGTTGATCGACGAAAGGTTGGCCAAACGGGGCAAATTAGAATTAGTTTAGAGTGAAAATATGGCAAAGCCAGGGAACTCCGATGAAGTGCTTCCGACCAGAATGGCGGAAAAAAACAATCTGGGGATCCTAGACGCGTGAGGGATCATGGGTACAGGGGACGTCACACTAGGGATAGTATTACTGGCACGCCCTGTGTCGACGCCCATTTTTCGACTTCGAAAAACAAACTGTAATACTCCGCAGCTTCCACTAGATGTCGGCCTATGCACAGCATGTGATCTAAGCAGATTCCACAAGCCTCAGAAAGAAAGTTATCTTTCCCCGCTTGTTCAATTGCTTACATGCAACTTTTAACTCAATTTTGAGAGTTTTGATTTGTGCTGCGGTATTCCGTTAGCACGGCTTAATTCCCTGGTTTTTTCATATCTTTGTCCTAAATATGCTATTTCAATTGTTTACATAGCTCATTTAGCCTACCACAGTTTGGTTTCTGTTACGTTTCATTCCCTAATTCTTACTATGTATCTGGATGTTTACTATCCATGTCACACGCCGCTAGCTTGACCTCAACGCGCCCCCACGTCACTTCCATGACGTAGATGCCGATATATACACTTTCAGATGGCGCTCACGCTTGCGACTGTTCTATGTGGGGATTTGACCCCTTTACTTGTGGCTTGACCGATTTACGGGTAAGCGATATCTTACGAATGGTTGTGCCTTTCCATTATGCACCATTTCACATGCAGATACAGGCAGTTACAAATTCTTTTTGTTAAGAGGTAACCTACATTAAACTACAAGCAATGGAGCTCTACACGCGCATGTCGCGTTTGCGTGTACTTCAATAATGGCTAGGGGATGCCTCATTATAAATACCTCTTTATTATCTCTCTTGTTATTCCATGCCAACCAATTCAGAACACGCTTTATTTTGCATTCAGGTATATATTTTTTTCCAAGCCTATGACGAGTGTCTGAAACCAGGCTGGGTTACAACCTGCTAACCCGCGATCAGACAATAACACATTTATGCATATCCTAACTATCATTTCTTGTGTGAACTCCAATAATATTCCCCCTTCAGTAGCAATTTGCTGCTTAAGAATTAACATTCGGGTAAGCACACAGTCCCTATCAAGTTAATGGTGCATTTGTGAGAAGTGGTGCACAGTTATTCCTGTACTGAAACACAGGCTTTCTTGATTTCTCATTCAAGCTAAGCAAGTGTTTATTTTAAAGTTCATAAACTCTCATTAATTGATAATTATCTTTCTTGTTAATCTCTTCTCACTACACAATGGGTCGGGTGTTTCTGATGCCAAAGCCAGTTGGACACGAAATTGGTCACAAGATTGAATGTGCGATATATATAATGTGACTATATGTTTGAATAAGATTTCAGGGTTAACAATCTACCCTATTTAGAGGTTTTAAGATGCTGTCTTTTACAATTAATTTGGACCTGTTAATCCTCATTATCCATTCTGGTTTTGTTAATCTGTTTTTCTTCTGATATTATTTTGCTTTATTAACGTTCATTACTTGAACCCTCCCTCCTGCTTTAGAAATATGGTTCACCAATTTTACACACAGGAAGGGCATTACCACAAGATGCTATATGACCCACACAGGCCTTTAAGTCTTCAACTGTGGTGTTTAGGGAAGATAACATAACTGTGTGCACCTTCACCTCTTCCCAAATGTTGTCATAGTTTTACAAATGAGTTTAAAACCATATTGAGGGCCGAGAGGCTAGGTGAGGACAGTTTAATGAAGTCATCAACCACCCTGAGGGGCTACCTATTTGTTTACTCAAGCTGTCTGACTTATCCGAGCGCTTTGCTCAGAGCAGGGTCCATCAAAGATTTAATGTAAAAATGTAGCTTATTCAGCCGTAACAAAAATAAAATCATAATAAGTGGTTGCATGAGTCAGTGAGAAAATTGTCCCTACTTAACTCTTATGCCATGGTTGCATAGTCTTATACAGATTTGCAAAGATATCAAGTTGGTATATGGTTTTTGAACCGTTCCAAATAAAACAAACATCCAAATTCAACAAACCCTTTTTCAGAATGCACACTTCACAATAAAGAACTAAATATTGGCATTTGTAAAGGTACTTCCAATTACTTAAATTCATTTAAACCATTTCTGCTTATTTAGGCATACAGTTGCTAAGTGATGTTGTCACCTGAGAACATCTTCAAATATCAGTTCCTAACACATTTGTTCAGAGTTCAATCAACCAGCAGGTAAAAACGTGAACGTTGTTCTTCTATACTTAATTTATGAGTATCATTGTATGCAAGGTTCCCCTTTTATTTTTTTATAAGTTTTTATTTTTTTTCCAAACTAAAAATAAGGTGTATTTCCTAAATTCTCTGGGAGGACAACTAGCCTGAAGAAACTAGTCCCAGGGTGCTTCCACAATGCTTTTTCGTGAAGAGGAAAACTAAGGTTTTTGCGGCTCCAAAAAGAGGTATCTCCTGGTCGTCAGGTTAAGATAATAGAGGCCATAGTACCAGTAAGCTTCGTGCAGAATGCAGGCGGTTTTTAATTTACAGTATGCAAGCTACTGGGTTATCTTTTGGAAACCATGAACTGTGCATCACTGAATCGCCAAAAAGGTGATAAATGGCAATTAGACTATATCAATATCAGTTTAGAACTTTGTACATGCCAAGGAACAGACCGGGCAATGTAACTATGTCTTATGTATATACTTTTATGAACATTTATCAAAACAAAAAGTAAATAATTAGCTGTGATCGTTTTCCATAAACTTTTCTAAGCACACTTACCTGGAGGTGAGACCACTGAATGTTGGTTCAGAAGAGGGGGGCTTGGTTCCGGCTGAGGCAATAATTGGGGCGGCATTTCTGGCTGTGAAAGATGCATCAAGGGTGGGTTGAAATGTGTTATGGCATCAAACATGCTTCCTGGGAGTGGTTGCTCCATAACTGGGACCTGGGAGGGAAGGAAAGGAGGTGGCAGCGAAGGCGGGGAAGTCTTCATCCGTGGTGATACCAGCTGTGGGACAGGAGGCTGCAGGGGCAACAGTTGAGGCTGCAAGACTTGCGGGTGGAGGTTGTGGTGATGCTAGGAAAAAACAAGGTGGTAAGAATATGCCAATAAACAAAAAAATCAGGTCAATACATAACCCGACCCAAGTACATGTTCAAAAGCTGGACAAGTCAATGCTTCAAAATTTCAAATGGCTTCTCTAATCCAACTATTACAAAACTAGACATAACACTAGTTCAAATGTGTTTTTAGCTAGATATTCTCCAATCTCAGTGTTTGAGATGCCAACACTGAAAAAAGCGTGAAGGGGTTAAGGAGGAGGCAACCCACTGGAATGGGGGGATAGGCGGGTGAGAGGATTACCCCTTCTGACCTTTCTTTTGCCATCCTCAAGACTCGATTCATGCTAATCGGTCATGCAGTCAAAGCCTAGCCTGCAATCTCATGGCCTACCTGGCCGTCAATTTATTAATTGCAAAAGCACTGTACATATAATTGCAAAAGCACTGTACATATTTATAAAAAAAGATACATAAGGAATTAAAGACCGATTTTGCTTAACACTGCAAGGCAATAATTAAGGAATTATTGAAGTAGATATGTGGTAGCTAGCATAGGGGTAGAATAGACAAGATGGTGAGAGAGTTCCAAGACATGGGTGCCAAACAGGAAAAGTAAAACATACAGGATTAAGCATATGGAGGCGGGAATCAGCTAAAAGTAGTAACCCCTGAAGTGGTCCCTGGAAAGCACTTGTATAAGGGGGTTAAGTTAGCATATCTATTCCTGCACCACTCATATCATAGGGTTACTTAGGTGTCAAACTCTTACCCCAGCACACTATTGCCTGGATAAAATTGGTGGTGGTCTGTGTCTAGTATTACCCCTGCACCCCCCTAACCTCCCATCTTGGGCGATCCATACATTCGTGGGAATGGAAGAAAAACCTTTCTAAACGTTACTTACAGCCTGTTATTACTGGTTTTAAAATTAAATGTGTTTTAATTTACACATGCTTTACACCATGCCGTTATTTACAGTCTTGTTTCTAACTATTGTGACGAATCCAGGGTAATTTGCACCCTATCTCCAAGGGGAAGCAACTCCACGTGGGACTTGTGAGGAGAGACAGCCAAGGTTAACACCCCCAAGGGGACAGGGCAAGCAGGATCCCACAAGAAGGGCAGGGATAACCCATCCCCCCAGCACGTTGGAGGGCAGCAATCCCTTAACAGGGATGTTCTCCTCGTTTGTCCCAGGCAGCTAATGGTTTTAGTGTCACCAGACAACTATATCCATGTTCTTTTTACTTAATTTTTGTAACAGTTATTTTCCTTTAGGTTATGCGATTACAAATGTAAGCTATTGAATGTGCACTTATTATTTCAGCCATTACCATCTGATGATCTGTATATAGAAATCATTGAAAGAGCAAATATGTTCCGTAGATATTGAGTGATTATATACGTTATCAGCTGAACAGAAACAACTCAAATAATGTCATGTTAAGTACTCTTATTTTAGAACTGTGCAAAGAGTTCAAATGTAAGTGTATTCATTTTCTTTTGAATTTACTTACATTGTTTTTATGGTGATTTTAAGTTGGTTGTAAAGGTGCTCGCACCAAAAACAAAGAATAATAATGAAAAAAATATATGTATCCATGTTCATAAAAGGAGTTAACTGGTATCATTTCTGACCCTTTATTGTCCACGTTTTATGAAATGCAGGACAAATGGACCGTTATATCTCCTCCCATCATGGGCATGATTTTGTGGCAATGGGGGGTTGAGGAGAAGGGCAAGGCTGTTTTTTTCCCTGCCAACTTTTTACTTTAACGCCTCCCATTGATGAAAATTAAGGCCCTGTGAGTCTGCTCATGGGCAGGAGAGTGGCACCAATTCTGCAGAGCCTAGATGCAGAGGGCCTGTTCCAGTTCAAGGTAGAGATAGGAAGAAGTCCCACGCAGACAGCATAGAGCGCAGAAGAGCGTGAAAGCCTGCATAATGCTGCTACCTGAAGATGGAAAAGCTCGGCCAAGCTGATAAGAGACGACCCTCAGAAACGGACTGGAAGCACCGAAGCCTGCGCAGAGACATGTAAGACAGAAGAGAAACCAGACTGCACAGCTGCCTTTCCAGAGGTACGCTACCGTAGCAATCCAGGTAAGCGGTGCATTCAGGAAACCGGGAGAAGGGCGGACAGGCCTGGATTTACCCCAAGCCGGGTTGAGAAGCTAAAGCGTCCAAGAGGGGCTGAGGCATCATATAGCCTAAAAGGGAAGAGAATCCATATATCCCAGCCAGGGGGAGGTGGTGAAAAGCCCAATAGGGGTTATGGACTCTGATCACCAGAAACGGGGCGAGACCCCTGTGACGAGTCCTTGGATCTCGTCTCTTCTCCCACGGGGTAGGGTGAAACCTCTGATGAATAGAAAGGATATAGTCCCTTTTCATAGACACGCCAACACTGCTCCAGTGGTTAAACCCTGCCATACCCAAAAGGTTACCACTTCCCCTACTCCTATACCACACCAACCAATGCACATGTGTAGAATACAATTAGTTCCAGGGCTACATAATGCTGCGACGAAGTAGGGCAATGAAAATCCTACAATTATTAATAAAGTAACAGACGAGGAGAGGCCCCATGGGAATGCAAAATGTCAACACAAGTACTGTGGTAAACTCTCTAGTCTTTATCCAATAACTGTGAGACACCTAAGACTATAAAGTGAAGGATGAGAACCAGAGAGGAGTATTGGAAGCCAGGGGAAGTTGTGGCAGTAGGCAAATGAGTGAAAGACTGAGGAAACAAAGCAAAGCTAATCCACAAATTAAAGACTGGTCAACTGATCCAGTGTCATGGAGGAAGCCGAGAACCAGTAGGGGAACACGGAAGAGGTCCCCATGGAGAATCGCTCGAGTGGCAGCAGCACCTGAAGCAAGACATCAAAGCATTATGGGTGCTGGTGTTAGGCAGAATCATATGCAGTACACTTTGGGAACACCACACACAATTAAGACTACAAGTGTTAAGTACAAATTCACCTTTGGTACAAGCCTGTACTACACAGTAAAGTTGTCAGACTTATCTCAAAAGTAAAGTGAGCAGTATCAGAAGTTACACCAAGGACAGCAATTACTATGGTCCAAACAACACTGACTCAAGGTTTCTAAGTAAAGGAATATACATTTATTTACACATTAATTTGTAAAACAGTTCATTAAATAGAGCAGCAGAAAAATGACACTCTTAATATACTACACAACACCCAATAAATTCTGGACAAGTAAGGCTCAAAATGAAGTGTGAGCAAAATGGCACTCCAGCAATTAAAAAGGGAGGGAAAGACAAGGTTATACAAATTTAAGCAGCACCAACAAGTAGGCAGGGCAATCTAGAAAAGGCTTGCTACAATGAGGATTCAAATCAATAGGCCTGGGCCAATGTTAATGTTCAGAGTCTCTGCAGAGGATCACACAGTTCAGAGTAGTTTGAGGTTAAGTCTTTGCCAAGAGTTTGAAACGAAGTTGGTTGAAGGAAAAGTTATTTTATAGAGTAAAGAAGGACAAGCCCTCGGGTTGGCGAAAGATTTAAAAACACTTTCACCGCGGTCGGACGGAACAACCAGGTTTGAACAGTACCTTAGAAGAACAAGAATAATAATGCTGTAGCTGAGGCAGAAGTTCCTAGCAGATCCTGCAGGTTCACGGTTCCTGAAGCGACTTTCGGACTGACACGTAGGAGAAAGACTGGAGGGTCCTGCACTGCCCAGGGAAGAAACCAGCAGCAGAGCAAAGCAACAAATAAAAGGTGCGCTCCTTAAAACCCAAACAGGGTCCGGTCCTCCTGGCTATCCGGTTCACTGCAGCTGTGCACAGCAAATTCGACCAGGGGAGGGAAGCCTTGCTTGGTGTTTGGTGAACTGGTTGGTCCTACCAGCTCAAGGGAAGAAAGTTCCTTGCAGCAGATCTTCTCTGTCGTCGAAGTTTGGAGATTCGGACCCGCAGCAGGGCTTCACCAGGAGGTTTGGTCATCGTTCAGCTTCTCTTCGGTTCTCTCGATCGAGTGGCGACTCTGCCCTCCAAGTCCTAGAGACCTGCTTTTTATGCAGTTTTCCCCCATTCACACAGCCTGGCTGTCAATCACACAGCAGGGTGAATGTCCGGGCAAGGACAGTACCCTCAGCCAATCAAACAGAAGTGCGACTTGGGTTACTGGTTCCTGGCAGGACAGTCACCTAGCCAATCAAACAAGAGTGACTTGGCTTTCCAAGGGAACACTGTGCAGGGGTCATAAAATCCCCTCCCTCACATCCTGTCTACCCAGACTCTCAGGCGCCTAAGGAGGCTTCTGTGCAGAAGCCCGCCAAAGGATGGCGAACAAAGTAACCAAACCTGGTTTGGCGTGCAGAGTAGAACACGAGAAAGATCTTTACAAAAAGAAATGGCGAAAAAAACCAGCAGGAACCAAATAAAAGTAAATGGGTTCCAGCGGATTAAAGTTCGAGGATACTAACATAGCCTAAAAGAGTACCAAGGCTATTTTCATAGGCCGTGGTAGGAAAAATATGGTAGATACCACTGCCACCAGCCAAATCTTAAAGAAAGGGCACCGAAATAATGTTCCATGAGAAACAGACAAAAAGGGATAACTATTAACCCTTTCCAGTACTCTATGTAAGATAGTTTGCACTGGGTCTGTGAATTTAAAAAGACTAATAAAGTCAATAGAAACTTTACATGCTCTGGGAGACAGTAGTCAGTCCCAGAAAATTGAGTTTAAAGTGGGAAGTCTGAAAAAGACAACCCTGTGTCATTGGTGCTTTGTGACAGTAAAAAAGATGACTATGGAGTAGGTGAAGCTCCACAGTCTATGAACACATACATGTTAAACACACAGCAAAACACATGTAAGGGTGAGAAAATAGGCTCACAATCTTATCTGGTGAACATAATAAATCCTAGAAATCCAGCAAAGCTGCAGAGTAGGTAAGTGAAATTAGCCACTCTGGAGAATTCTTCCTAACAGCTGTGACACTCGATCCCGTGGCACTAAGGGAAGCAGCCTGCTGAGACCGGCAAACCAGACGATTGCTCTGTGGTCCCTAGAGGGGCTAGAGAACTGACTGAAGACCATGTAGGACCTACGTAACAAGACGTGATGAACGCTAACACAGTTGGTGCGAGAAAACACACCAGAGTCTCATGTGATAACTGAGCGTCCCGGAGAATCACAGTGCCGGTGGCGGCCTCAGAGCCAGCGGAGAAGTCGGAGGAGGAGCTCAGAGAGCATCTGCTTCCACCAATGGGATTGCCGCTGAGTGAAGGGAATAAGGGAGAAACCTGAATGTTCCAGGGAAGAAGTCAAGCATCTACCGGGCAAGCCATACCAGTGTAGGTGGGTGGTGGGGAAGGATCTGGGAAAAGTGCTGGCTGAAACAGAAGGGTGGAAGAGACTCCTGGAAAAAAGGACCTGGCAATTTAATGTCGCAAACAAGGACAATAGAAGTAACTGGTAGTTTGGGCAATAGAGTGAAACCAAATTATAAGTGGACTAAAATAAGGAACAAGTTGAGAATTGTATAATCTTTACACTATTCTTCCTCAACCTAGTGTCTTCGGAAAATATTGAAAATACTTGGCAGGCTTGTGAAACAAGTATATCTGGTGGACAAATGGGATCCTGTGATGAATCCTGCAGAGTCACCACTAATCCCCAACCTAAAGTCTACTTCCATGAGGCAGACCCTGGGGTGGCAATTCTGAGGTTGGATCACATGGGAGGAGATGGCTATGGGGGGAAGGTAATCGCTCGGACAGGAGAGCTGCAGCATTCTTCCCTTAAATACCTCATCCCAGAATTTCTAATGGCCTGTTGTCATTCATCAGAACATTCCAATTGTAAAGCTTGAAACCTACTTTGGTTGAACATCAAAATCTGAAATTTACTTTTCATTCACATATGCATATTCCCTCAAACGCTTTTAACATTGGAGGTTGATGATTCTGGTTATGTAGGTAAATGTGCTCAACAGAAGGATTTAAAATTGTATTGTTAAACTTTTGACTCCAATTCCCAGAAAGCTGTTAGGACTGGGACGAAGAAGAGGAGCAAAGAGTTAATGAAGATCCATAATGCTGCCAAGAAGAACAAGTGGTTTAGTTGTTACTATTTCCATTAACCAAGCGGGACATTTAATTCTGGAAAATCTCCAGCAGGTTAGAGAAGCTGAAGGAGAAGTTGTCTGGCACAGCAGAATATGCAGAGCGGGAAGCGGAATCGGGAAGGAAAGCTGAAGCGTGGGAGGAATCCCAGATGAAATGGAGAGGTGCTAACGAGTTGCAAAGAATCGTTCCAACGTGCCAGAGTATCAGGAGACCAGACAAATCCTGGTGAGATCTCAGGAAGTGTTGCGCAGGCAACGGCAGCTGCAGGAGAGCCGCCAACGTTATCGTCAGACCAAAGAGGGTCTGACAGTTTACCAGAGCCCTTCCCGCAGCCATAACGCAGCAACGTGAAACGACAAGGAAACTTAAAAAGAAGCCGGTGAGTTGGCCTAAGGAAAGAAGTAACACCGGGGAGCACCGAAAGGAATAATTACAATTAAGAGGAAGTTTTGAATAGCGACAAAATAGAATTAAGGAAAAAATAAAAAGGCAAACATGGTGCAGTTGCCCTGTCATGAGATGTCAGTCGGGGGAAACCTGTAAGGAGCCCTGCCATAAAGAATTTATAAAGAGAACAAGCGGGCAATTGTGGCACAATTCTCCAGACGTGAGATGCTAAGTGGGATATTTTAGAACCAGCATTGCCATAAGCCAAAAAGACATTGTAAGGAATAAAAGGTTGTGCAATTCTCCTGAGATGTCAGTTGGGAAAAACTTGAAACAAGCATTGTTAAAAGCCAAAAAAATAGTGGAAAGAGAAACAAAGAAAAGGATTGCACAATTCCCCTGACATAATTTGAAACAAGCATGGTCAAGTGGCAATGCAGCTGGAGAGAAAACCACGGCATCCGATGGAACCAAAATGGGGATATTCCTTGTGGGAGAGTAAGGAACCAGTTACTTACCTGTAACTGTTCTCCAGCATGGGTCTGGCATGGATTCTCATGCTCATGAATATTCCCCGTCAGGCTGGGAATCCTCGGTAAAGAAAAAATCAGTTTCAGTTTCGTTTCTGAACTGTCTTTCTCCTAATAACCAATCACTGGTCTCTGGGTCATACTGCCCCCAGCCAATGACTGCCCTCTACCCAAGCCCCTCCTCAGGCAGCCATCTTCAGATTTGGTAGCACGTAAAATGACAGCCGGACCAAGAGAAGAGCCGCAGAGGGGTAGGCGGGAGGGCTTGCATGTGAATCCATGCCAGACCCATACTGGAGAACAACAGTTACAAGTAACTTGCCCCTTCTCCAGCATGGGGTCTGGCATGGATTCACATGCTCATGAATAAAAGAAGACATAGCAGTATACACATGCACAACCACGGGAGGTGGCAAGGCTTAACATTAAGCAATACAACAACTCAACATTAAGCATCTCTTACCTCCTCACCAGGCTAACCTTCAAGCGAACAGGTTGCGCAGCACTCCTTGGCCGACTATGGACTCCTGCCTGGAATCCCGGTCAACGCAATAGAATCTTGTGAAGTTGTGCCTCTACCTCCAAGTAGCAGCCCTGCAAATGTCCAGCATGGGCACACCAGACAGGAACGCCGTTAGTAGTAGCAATCGCTCTGGTCAAATGGGCTCTCGGACGGCCTGGCACCGGTCGGTTTGCCAAATGGTGACAGTGCATGATGCAGCCGGAAAGCCACCTTGATTTGGAAGCCTTGGAGAGGGCCTTCCCTTGGTTCACAGGGCCCAAACAGCTGTGATGTCTTCCGAAAACACTTAGAACTTCAGCGCTCTAGCCACATCCAGCGAGTGCAAAGTCCTCTCAGCCGGCGACGGGAATAAAACAGGTAACACCAAGGGCTCGATGATATGGAAGTCCAACGGGACCTTGGGGATGAAGGAGTGGTGCATCCTCAACACGACACTCGCTGCGTGGAAAGGCAAGTACGGAGGCTTACAGGAGAGGGCCTGGATCTCTCCCACTCGTCGTGCGGAGGTAATGGCCACCAGGAACGCTGTCTTACACGATAGGAATTTCATAGGTGCCAATTGCAGAGGCTCGAACGGAGGACCCATGAGCCTAGTCAGCACCACATTGAGCTCACACGCCGGGGCCGGAGCCTTCACCGGCGGGAACGAGCGGCAATGTCCTTTCATGAACTCCTTAACCAGGCGATGTGACCACAGCGACGAATGCCCCGGGGTCTTGGTGTAGCAGGAGATAGCAGCCAGATGGATCTTGATCGAAGCATGTGCCAGCCCCGCCTTGGCCAGTGACAGCAAGGACGGCTGCACTTGAGGGGACTTAATCCGTAGAGGGTTTATCTTCTGTGCACGGCACCAGACGGTGAACCTCTTCCATTTATGTCCGTAGCACTTAAGAGTTGAAGAAGCTCTGGCCTTGGCAAGCATCTCCTTGCAGCCTGCCAGGATCTCGTATCCTCCGAACTCTAGTGCTGCAGGAGCCAGGCCTGCAGGTTCAGCGACCTTGGGTTGTGGTGCAGAATCTCGCCTCCTTCCCTGGCGAGAAGATAGGTATCCGTCGGAAGCTTGACTGGAAGGGACGCTGACATGTCCAGAAGTTCCGGGTACCAATTCTGCCTCTGCCACGCCAGTGCGACGAGGATCATCCTGCACCGGGACCGTCTGAGTTGACTGAGGAGTCGCAGAAGCAATGGCAGCGGTGGGAACGCGTAGAGAAACAGGCCGCCCCAGGGGAATGAGAAAGCATCCCGCATGCTCCCCGGCTGGGGAAACCTGCTGGCGAACCTCTGGCACTTGGTGTTCGTCACAAACAGATTGATCTGGGGACTGTCCCATTGTTGAAAAATCAGATCCATCTGATCCAGCCCAAGCTCCCACTTGTGGCAAGAGCGTAGCTCCATGCTGAGTCAGTCGGCGACTGTGTTCTTCACTCTTGCCAGTTGAAAGGGTACCAGGAACATCCTTTGGGCGACGGCCCAGTGCAATAGGTCCTGCGCTTCCTTGGAGAGCGCTGGGGATCTGGTGCCCCCCTGGTTCCGAATGTAGAAAATAAATAGTCGTGGTGTTGTCGGCGAAGACCTGCTCCACCTTGCCCTTGAGAGACGGAAGGAATGACTTGAGGGCCCAAAACACACCCAGAGCTCCAGGACGTTGATGTGAAATGAGTTCTCCGGGAGCCAAAAGCCTCTTGCGTGGAGATTTCTGGTGTGTGCGTCCCATACCTCCAGGGAGTTGTCCGTTGTCACAGTCTCCTGATGCGCCGGGATCTGGAAGTCCGTGCCCGCCGCTAGATGCGTGCGGACCCCCCACCATTGAATCACTCAACGGAATGTCTTGTTGAGGGCGGTCCTCGAAGCTTCCAGTCGCCTGCATACAACGGGCGTCAAGGAACTCCTGCAGAGGCCGCATCCGCAGTCTGCTCAGCCGAACGAGGTAGATGCATGACAACATCATGCCGAGCAGGGACTTGATGGACCTCGCCCTGGCAACCTTCATGGTCAACAGCCGTTGTACCTTGTCCAAGATGGCCTTTATCCCATCCTCCGACGGTGCGGCTAGGTGAGCCGCCGTGATGAATCTAGCTTCAAGCAGGACTTTGCATGGTTGATCGAGAACCCAAGTTCCGTGAGCAGGCAGACGGTCCTCGATGTGTGTCCAACGATGAGTTCCTTTGACTTCACACGGATGAGCCAATCATCCAGATAGGGGTAGACGTGGATCCCCTGCAGGAGCAGCCGCGCCGCTACCGGTGCCAGGCACTTGGTGAAGACCCTTGGCACTGACTTCAAACCAAAGGGGAGGGCCTTGAATTCGTAGTGTCGCCCTTGGACCACGAAGAGCAGAAACTTTCAATGTCACTTGTGAATGGGGATGTGGAAATAGGCATCCTCCAAGTCTAGCGACGACAGGAAGTCCCCTTCCTCCAGCTGTCCCAGCAAGTGCTGGAGGGTGCATCTGGAACTTCTGGGATTTTATGTATTTGTTGAGGAGGCGAAGATCTAAATTGGGCTGCCAACCGCCGGTCTTCTTTCAGATGAGGAAGTACCGCGAGTAAACTCTGGAGCCCCAGAGCCTCTTTGGGACAAGTTTTATTACACCTTTTTTTAGCATTGCTCGCACCTCCAGCATAAGCTGTGGAATGTGGTTTTCTTTCCTGGCCACAGGTGGGAAACGGGGGCACTTCCCTTGGAACTCCAGAGTGTGTCCGTGGGCCAGGACATCCAGTACACAGTCGGTGGAGATTGACTTCCATACGCCGAAGTTAGCCAGTCGGCCTCCCACCGGGGTGTTCGGGGGGGGGGGGGCGGACGTCACGGCGGATTCAGTCCTGCTTCGCTGAGGCCTCACCACCCTGGGCCCCTTGCCGACGATGACCTCCGGACTCTCTAGGCTTCCTGGGACGAAGAACGGGCCACCTGACGGTATGGAGAAGAGCTGCCGCCGAATCCTTTGGATGCACCTTGTGACTTGCCTTCGAAGGGCCGAAAGGACGGCCATCCTTGATGGAGCGTGCCCAAAGCATGGGCCGTCTCAGTGTCTGCCTTGATGGCCTGCATTGACTCAACCACTGCCTTGCCAAACAATTAGTTCCCGTCGAAGGGCATGTCCAGTACACTCGTCTGTACGTCCTGACAGAAATTGGTAGACCTGAGGCAGCCATGCTGGTGAAGGCAAACTCTGTTGCTCATCTGGCAGAAGCTGGTGTCTGCTATGTCTGTAACCACTGTGATGGCTTGGTCCAAAGCCACCTCCCCTTCTTGCAAGATCTCAAGGGCTTCCACCCTCTTGTCTGGGAGGAAGTCCAGGAGGGGGGCGATTTTAGACCACAGCTCCCTATCATAGTGGGCCACTATAACGAGATTGTTGGCCGCCTTAATGTCGCCGCCGACGAGATGACCCGACGGCCCATGGTGTCCAGCTTCTTCCCCTCGCTGTCTGGCGGGGAAGAGGATGTCGTTGCCCCAGCAGATTTCTTCTTGGCTGCCACGGAGACCACTGAGTCCGGGGACACCTGCGCTCTGAGGCACATAGGTAAGAGTTTGGGACCCAGTACTTCTTCTCGTACCGGTCTCTCTTCGCCGGGGCCGAGGATTGGTTCTTCAGGAGTGCCAGCCCTTCGTCCCAGTTGTCTAACAGTGGGACAGAGAGCACAGTCTTCCTCTTGGCCTCTCGTCACTGATAAAGGAATCCCTCCTCCTTCTGCTCTTCGGGGCATAGCTGAAAAAGCTCTGAGGACCTAGCGATCATGGCGTGAAAGGACCCAATTTCGCCGGGAGGAGAAGCCCAGGGAGGGGGCGACAGGAGATCAGTTCCGTCGTCGCTGGCGTCGTCTGTCCCTGTCCCTCGGTGGAGGGGATGGAGGTGAAGGATGGCAGGGCGGGGGTGGCTGGACCTGCCTACGCTTTGATGGAGGGCTCCCCGACGGTCCAGGTGCCGCTGGCAAAAGCATCCTTCTCCTCATTTCTGTGCATAGTGTGTGCAAGGCTAGCAAGATGACATCCGACCTGTCCGTCGGTGGTGGCAGAGGTTGGGACGGGAGCGTCGACAGCGGCGTAGTGTCCTCCGGCCCATCATCGCCCTGCCGTTCCTCGTCGCACTGCACGTCCGCCTCGTCATGATCCTTCCCATAGGATCTGACCTTGACGAACTTCTTGTCAAGAACTGACTTGAGACCTGAAAGCTCGTCCTTTTTACGGAGAATTCTCATTGATGGCTAATTTCCCACACCTAGTGAGTCCCCCAGCAGCTTTGCTGGAGTTCTGGAGTTTATTTTTTCCACTTGTTAAGAGTATGAGCTTTTAACCCACTCTTACCTGTGTTTTGCCAGGTATATTTCTCTGTTTTTATGATTGTGGACTCTGAAGTACACCACTTCAGTAGCCCCCTTCTTTTGTGTGTCACACAGTACCTTAAGTGCCGTGGCACAGAGTTGTCTTTGAGACTTGCTCTCCCCCCCCCCCCCCCGACTCCATTTCGCACTTTGCCATAATTGGCTGAGGTGGTTGTCCTGGACAACCCCCCTGCTGGGTGACTGACAGCCAGGCTGTGTGAATGGGGGTTTTGTGCATAAAAGGCAGGTCTCCTGGACTAGAAGTCAGTCTCGCCACTGGAACTACAAGGAACCGAAGAGAAGCGGAGAGAACGTCCCGGTGAAGCCCTGCTGCAGTCCTAAGCTATCTACCCTTCGACAACTAGAGAAGATCCAGTCCGGAGTCTTCTTCCCTTGAGCCTGGTGGGGATAACCAGCTCATCTTCAGCCAGAGGTCGCTTTCGTGGTTGAAATCGCTGCACACTGCTGTAGTGGTCCTGATAGCCACCTGAAGAACCTCTCCTGTTTTTAAGGAGCGCACCTTTTATTCATCGTCGCTGCTGCCGGCTTCAGCCCTGTGTGGTGCAGACCCCCTTCAGACGTCCTCCTTCACCTCGAAGCTTCAGGAACCGTGGGTCTGCGGGACACCAACAGGAACAACTGCCAGGGCACCAGCTGCACCATTAGAATAAGGTACTGTGTTCCGCTTGAGGAAACAGGGTGAACCCCTTTTCTTCATCTTCAAGGCTTGCCCTCGTCTTCCCTCCTTCTTATAACCTTTTCTTCCGAACATTGACAATATCGAAGTACTCTTGGTTACGTTGAATCGTGAACTGTGATCTTCGGCAACAGGTGCCCGGAGTCGCTTTACCCTGGCTCCGGCCCTTTGACTCTTGAACTCCTG
Source organism: Ambystoma mexicanum (assembly GCF_040938575.1). NCBI lineage: Eukaryota > Metazoa > Chordata > Amphibia > Caudata > Ambystomatidae > Ambystoma > Ambystoma mexicanum. Next base: position 1,117,789,342 of record NC_090926.1, read on the forward strand.
TCTCTGAGTGCTTCTCGATTCTGTTTGCCTAACCAAAGTATTGCCTGTGAATTTTGCCTCCAACTCCCTCTGGGTATCTCAGGTGCTAAGTGTGTTTTTGCCCCGCTAGCATTTCATGTCACGGATACGCGTTTAGTTATTAGACCGAACTGTCAAAAAGTGATCGTATTCGCAGTAACATGTTTTGTTCGTAACACCGTTCCATTCAAACACAGGGTACTTAACTTGAGACTTACTGTACAAAGTGAATTGGCTAGTTGTAGCATATTTTTCGTGTGGTTTTAATCTAATAGAAGTGTCGTGTTTACAACAAATGGTTTAAAAATAAATGTACTTATATTTTTCTACCTGAAACCTTGAGTCAGTGTTTGCTTGAGTCACAGTAATTGTGGTCCCTTTGTGTAATTTCTGCTACTGCTCATATACTCTTGAGATAAGCCTGGCTACTCCGCCACTGCTACCACTCTGACATAGTAGTACAGGCTTGTACCAAAGGTAAAACTTGTAATGCCACCTGTAGTCTTAATTGTATGTAGTGGTCCCCAGGGGTACTGCACAGGATTCTGCCTAACAGTCCTCGGAGGAGATATCGAAGTCTGGTAGGACTATCGTGCCCCCCCTCTTCTCGCCCAGGGGATTCAAGGGGGGTCTTATCGATGGGCGTGAAAGACGATTCCCCCCCGGCTGGGCAGGGAAACTCTTGGCTTGGAGGCCGTCTCCACTGGGGCCGCCTCTGCGGTCTTTGCCAGGGATGCTACCACTCCCTCAATCGAAGCCTTAGCCTGGAGAATCTGGCCCTTCATGAACTTAAGCGTGTCTGAGGCCTTCACCGTGGGGGGAGGGCCACCGCCTCACTCCCCCTTGGCTTTATCTGTCAGAACCGACCGGGCATTCTCCAGAAGCTTACCCGGGTTGCCCGACTTCCTTTCCGTCGAGCCGGAGCGTTGGCTCGTGGTTGACAGTAGCAGCGATGGCAGCCCGGCCTGGCAGCCGAGGAGCACGTATCAACGGTGTTCAAAGTGCCCGTGGACTCATGGTGCGTTGCCTTATGTTGGGCCACCATCACCGGATCGCCCTCATAGGTCTTAGAAGACTGCTTGGATTTTCTCTTGGAAGAAGTACGTTGCCAGGGCTCACCTGCTGCCGGGCTCTTCCACTCCAGTGAGTCGCTTGTGACGGTCCTTCATGGTCCGGGAGGACATGTTTCAGAATGCACAGGCCTCCTCGACGTGCGTGCAGGCAGTAGAGGCACCAGGAGTGCCCATCCTCCTTGAAGACTTTCTGTAGTCCACATCCTGGGCAGATCCTAAACAGAGGCGTTGAGTCTCCATTGTCTTCGGCTAGGACCACAAGGGGTAGGCCTCCAAGATCTTATGGAATCCTCCAAGAAGTGAAATTTAATGAAAATTCGCCCTTGAGGGGCGTAGAGATTTCCGAAACGGGTCCACGTTAATCAGAAGATGAACCAGTGGAGCTTGAGGCTCAAATTTGACCGAATAAATAAGAGTAAACTCTTTGAAAAAAAAACGCAATATGTAGTAAAAGCTCGAGCGCTAATCATGAGTACTCCCAACACTTGAACTGGTGGTAAAAATCAGAAGGCGGCTGCCTGGGGAGGGGCTTAGGTAGAGGGCAGTCATTGGCTGGGGGTAGTATGACAGAGACCAGTGATTGGTTATTAGGAGAAAGACAGTTCAGAAACAAAAACTGATTTTTTCTTTACCGAGGATTCCCAGCCTGACGGGGAATATTCATGAGCATGTGAATCCATGCCAGACCCCATGCTGGAGAAGAACAAGTTACTTCTTACCTGGTAACGTTCTTTCGATGGGATGTTCCACAGACGTATTCCTTATCTTGAGAGATTACTTCCAGCTTGCTGGCCTCGGAAATCTTTCTCAGTAGAGGGCGCTACGCGTCGACGTCCCTCGAGTCGGTGTCCCTCGACAGCCTCCATATCGGCGCCAACGTCATCATGCGTATAAATAGACTCGCGCAGCGTCCGTTGCTCAGTTCCGTTTTGAAGCTTAAGAGTAGCTGTGCCTGAATTGGTTATTAACCTTGAAGGAGCGTAAGCTGCAACCTCAAGGGAAGTTTTATTGAGGGGATGGATGGGAGGGGCGATAAGGAATACATCGGGGGAACTTCCCATCGAAAGAACGTTACCAGGTAAGAAGTAACGTGTTCTTCGAAGGGATTGTGTGCTCCGACGTATTCCTTATCTTAATAGACTCCCATAGCAGTGGTGTGTAAACGGAGGTGTGAGTAAAATTGCCATATTCCCCTTTAAGAATGAACAGAGTGTAACACAGCTTTGACAAATCTAGTCTCTTGGCTAGAAGAGGAATCCAGATTGTAGAATTTTGTAAAGATATGTGCGGACGACCATGTGACAGCCGCACATAAGTCTCGAATCGGTACCCCTCTTTTGAGGGCCGAAGAGGCTGCGATACCCATGGCATGGATTCAGCCCTAAGATTTTGAGGGGGCTCTTTCCCTGCCAATTTGTAACATTTTAGAATGGCTAAAATAATCCATCTGGAAATGGTTTGTTTTGCGATTGGCAATCCTAATTTGTGCCCTCTGTAACCTATGAACAATTGGTCTGCTTGCCTAATCCTAGCAAGTCTGCTGATATAAAAATTCAAGGCTCACCTTGGATCCAGCCTATGTAGCCTCTCTTCCTCTTTCCCAGGATGGGGAAGATAGAAGGAGGGTAAGTTTATCTTCTGAGTGATGTGGAATTCAGAAACCACCTTTGGGAGGAAATTAGGCTTCACTTGTAGGACCACTTTGTCTTTCTGAAAAATTGTATGAGGGCGTTTACAAGATAGGGCTTGTAATTCGCTCACCCTCCTGGCAGATGTCAAAGCCACTAATAAGACAGTGTTAAGGGTGAGAAAGCTTAACGAACAAGAGTGGAGTGGTTCAAAAGGGGTACCCATCAGGAAATTTAAGACTAAATTTAAGTCCCATAAGGTAACTTGGAATGGTCTTGGGAGATAGACATTAGTTAACCCCTTCAGAAATTGTATTACTATGGGTCATTTGAAATATGATGGCTCCTCCGCAGTACGCTTGAAGATCGATAGCGCTGCGAGGTAGCCCTTGATCGTACCAACTTGAAGACCCAAATTCGCCAAATAGAGTAGAAAGGATAACACCATTGGTGTACCACATGAAAAGGGTTCAATATTCTTTTCTCTACACCAGCTGCAAAATGTATTCCTATCTCCCACTCGTGAGAGACTGTGCTCTGCCTGCTCAGAGCGTCCGCTGTCAAGTTCTTCTCCCAGGCTAAGTGAACTGCTGATAGAGATTCCTTCTTGAATTGCCCAAAACCAGAGCTCCATCGCCTCTCTGCACAGTGGCAGTGATCCTACACCTCCTTTTGCTGAGGTAGTGGATGGCCACTGTATTGTCCGTCATTAGGACATTTTTCCCTTGTACAGATGGCAGAAAAGCTTTCAGCGCTAGTCTGATAGCTCTCAGCTCCAACAGGTTGATATGTAGTCTGGATTCCGATGGAAACCAACGACCGCTGATGGTCAAGTCGCTGGCATGGGCTCCCCACCCTGTGATTGAGGCATCCGTGACTACTGTTATCTCCGGCCATGGTTGCCAAAACAGTTCTTTCAAAATGTTCTCCCGACAGGCCCACCACTGAAGGTCTCGAGCCACTTTGTTCGGAACCTGAAGGAGATCTGTCACCCTTCCTGAGAATTGCGACCACTGAGTTCATAGTGCCCACTGGAGAGATCTCATTCTCAGGCGAGCCTCTGGCACAAGGAAGATGCAGGATGCCATGAGGCCTAGCAACCTCAAAAAGTCAAAGGCTGAGAGACGTTGGGAATTTTGAAACTTAATGACCATCGGCAGAATATCATGAGCCCTCACCTCTGGTGGCGAGGCTTTCCCCAGGGAAGTGTTCAGGACTGCTCCGATGAACTGGAGTCTCTGTGATGCAATCATCTGTGACTTCTTTAAATTGAGGGAAAAGCCCATTTTGTGAAGGAATTGGCAGACATTATCTAGTTGAATCTGAGCTTGTTCTGAAGATACAGCTCTGATCAACCAATCGTCTAGGTAAGGGTAGACGTGAATCCCTTCCCTCCTTAGACCTGCAGCCACTACCGACATTAGCTTGGTGAAGACCCTAGGGCGGAGGTCAGCCCAAATGGCAGAACTCGAAATTGATAATGAGTGTTGCCAATTGCGAACCTCAGGTATTTCCTATGTTTGAGATGGATTGGCACATGTAAATAAGCATCCTGAAGGTCCAGAGATACCAGCCAGTCCTGAAGCTGGAGGGTCTGAAGGATCTGAGAGAGAGAGTTACCATCTTGGATATGTCCTTCCTAAGGAACTTGTTTAATTCTCGTAAGTCCAAGATAGGTCTCAGTACTCCGTCCTCCTTCGGTATCAGGAAGTAAGGGGGAGGGGGAGGGGGGAGTACCTCTCCGCTACAGGTACCGGTTCTATGGCACCTTTCTCCAGCAGGTCTAGAATCTCCTGCAAAAGGACCGGATCTGGAAACTTCAAAGAGTTGTTCCCTGGTGGATGACTGAGGGGTGCGTAGAAAGGCAGGCAGTAACCTTGGGCAAGGAACTGTAACTGTTGTTCTCCAGCATGGGTCTGGCATGGATTCACATGCTCATGAATATTCCCCGTCAGGCTGGGAATCCTCGGTAAAGAAAAAATCAGTATCAGTTTCGTTTCTGATCTGTCTTTCGTAGTAATAACCAATCACTGGTCTCTGTGTCATACTGACCACAGCCAATGACTGCCCTCTACCTAAGCACCGCCTCTGGCAGCCATCTTCAGATTTGGAAGCACGTGAAGTGGCAGTATGACCAAGTGAAGAGCCGCAGAGGGGTAGGCGGGAGGGTTCGCATGTGAATCCATGACAGACCCATGCTGGAGAACAACAGTTACAGGTAAGTAACTTGTTCCTTCTCCAGCATGGGGTCTGGCATGGATTCACATGCTCATGAATAAAGAATACATAGCAGTACACACATGCACAACCACGGGAGGTGGCAAAGGCTCAACATTACGCATTACATCAAACTCAACATTAAGCATCTTACCTCCTCACCAGGCTCACCTCAGGCGAACAGGTTGCGTAGCACTGCTTGGCCGACCCTGGACTCCTCCCTGGAATCCCGATCGACGCAGTAGAATTTCGTGAAGGTGTGCGTCGACCTCCACGTAGCAGCCCTGCATATGTCCAGCAGGGGCACACCAGAAAGGAACGCCGTGGTAGCTGCGATCGCTCTGGTGGAATGGGCTCTCGGACGGCCAGGCAGCGGTCGGTTTGCCAACCGATGACATTACATGATACAGCCGGAGAGCCATCTGGAAATGGAAGCCTTCGAGAGAGCCTTCCCCTGATTGACAGGTCCAAAGTTCACAAAGAGTTGTGACGTCTTCCGAAAACACTTCGTGCGGTCCACGTAGAACTTCAGCGCTCTAGCCACATCCAGCGAGTGCAAAGTCCTCTCAGCCGGCGACGAAGGCGACGGGAAGAACACAGGCGACACCAAGGGTTCGTTGAGATGAAAGTCCGACGGTACCTTGGGCATGAAGGAGGGGTGCGTCCTGAGCACTACCCTCGTGTCGTGAAAAGTCAAGTACGGGGCCTTGCAGGAAAGGGCCTGGATCTCTCCCACCCGTCGTGCGGAGGTGATGGCCACAAGAAACGCTGTTTTCCACGACAGAAACTTCAACGGGGCCGAGTGCAGAGGCTCGAACGGAGGTCCCATGAGCTTGGTCAGCACCACGTTGAGCTCCCACGCCGGGGCCGGCGCCTTCACCAGCGTCAACGATCTGAACAGTCCCTTCATGAACTCTTTCACCAGACGATGAGACCACAAGGACGTCCGCCCCGTGGTTCTGGTGTATCGGGAGATCGCAGCAAGATGAATCTTGATGGACGCGTGTGCCAGTCCAGCTTTGGCCAGCGTCAGCAGGTACGGCAGTACCTGGGGAGCCGTAATCCGTAGAGGGTTAATCTTCTGTGCGTGGCACCAGACAGAGAACCTCTTCCATTTGTGTCCGTAGCATTTAAGAGTCGAGGACGCCTTGGCCTTTGCAAGAACCTCTCTGCAGTCGGCCGGTAAATCGTATCCTCCAAACTCTAGCGCTGCGGGAGCCAGGCCTGCAAGTTCAGCGATTTCGGGTCGTGGTGGAGGATGGCGCCTCCTTCTCTGGAGAGTAGATCCGCGTCCACCGGCAGCTTGATTGGCGGGGACGCTGATAAGTCCAGAAGGTCCGGGAACCATATCTGCCTCGGCCACGCAGGTGCGACGAGGATCATCCTGCACCGTGACCTCTTGAGCTGGTTGACGAGCCGGATTAGCAGCGGCAAAGGAGGGAACGCCTAGAGGAACAGGCCCTCCCAGGGGAACGAGAAAGCATCGCCCATGCTCCTCGCCTGGGGAAACCTGCTGGCAAACCTCCGGCACTTGGAGTTTGTCGCCGTCGCGAACAGGTCGATCTGGGGTGTGCCCCACCGTCGGAAGAGGCGATCCACTAGATCCTGCCGTAGTTCCCACTCGTGGCACGAGCGCAGCTCCCTGCTGAGTGAGTCGGCGATGGTGTTTTTTATCCCTGCCAGATGAAACGGCACCAGAAACATCCTTTGGGCGACTGCCCAATGCCACAGGTCCTGCGCCTCCTTGGACAGTGCTGGGGACTTGGTTCCGCCCTGTTTCCTGATGTAAAACATGGTGGTGGTGTTGTCTGTGAAGATCCTCACCACCTTGCCCTTGAGGGACGGAAGGAAGGACCTGAGGGCCCAGAACACTGCACGGAGCTCCAGTACGTTGATATGGAGGGACTTCTCCGTCGGGAGCCAGAGGCCTCTCGCGTGCAGATTTTCGGTGTGCGCTCCCCACCCTTCCAGGGAGGCATCCGCAGTCACCGTCTCCTGGTGGTCTGGAAGTCCATGCCCGCCGTTAGATGCGCGCGGGTGCCCCACCACCGGACCGCTCGGCAGAAACTCTCGTCGAGTGTGATCCTCTCCTCGAAGCCGCCCGTCGTTTGGATCCAGCGCGTGTCCAGGAACTCCTGCAACGGGCGCATCCGGAGCCTGCACATGGGAATGAGGTAGATGCAAGAAGACATCATTCCGAGGAGGGACTTGATGGACCTCACCTTGGCCGCGTCGGAAACCAACATCCGCTGTACCTTGCCCAGGATGGACCTGATCCTTTCCTCCGACGGGGAGGCCAGAAGGGACACTGTGTCGAGCTTCGCTCCCAGAAACAGTGCGTTTTGCGCGGGTACCAAGTGGGACTTGGCGTAGTTCACAGAGAATCCCAGGTCCGTGAGAAGTTGGACGGTCCTTGCCGTGTGCTCCACGGCGAGCTCCCTCGTCTTGGCTCGGATGAGCCAGTCCAGGTAGGGGTAGACGTGGATCCCCTCGCGGCGCAGCTGCGCCGCTACCGGTGCAAGGCACTTGGTGAATACCCTGGGTGCCGACCGCAGTCCGAAGGGGAGGGCTTTGAACTGGTAGTGACGCCCTTGGACCACAAACCTGAGGAATTTTCGGTGCCCCTTTAGGATGGGAATGTGGAAGTAGGCATCCTCCAAATCCAACGACGACAGGAAGTCTCCTTCCTCCAGCTGCCCCAGGACGTGCTGGAGGGTGACCATCCGAAACTTCTGCGCCTTGATGAACTTGTTCAGACGTCGCAGGTCTAGGATGGGGTGCCATCCTCCCGTCTTCTTCTTCACGAGGAAGTATCTCGAGTAAACTCCGGAGCCCCGAAGCCTCTTTGGGACGAGTTCGATGACGCCCTTCCTGAGCATCGCCTTTACCTCCAGGAGAAGCTGAGGGACGTGAAGCTCTTTCCTGGCCACGGGGGGGACGCGCGGGCACCTTCTTTGAAACTCGAGCGCGTGGCCCCGGGCTAAGGCGTCCAGCACCCAACGGTCGGTGGAGATGGACTCACGGTGGAGATGGACTCACGAACCCACGGTCGGTTCAATCCTGTTTCGACGAGGCTTTGCCGCCTTGACCTCCTTGGCGACGACGGCGGGGTCCGCCAGACTTGCCTCGTCCTCTGTAGGCCTCCTGAGACGACGAGCGGGCCGCTTGACGGTAGGTGGAGAAACCGCCGCCGGAACCTTTGGAGGCGCCCTTGCCTCCGCTGCTCCGAAAGGGCGTCCGTCGTTGCTGCAGAACACCAAGGGCCCGGGCCGTCTCAGTGTCCGTTTTAATGGCCTGAAGGGAATCGTCCACTGTTTTCCCAAACAGGTTGTTCCCATCGAACGGCATGTCCAGGACTCTGGTCTGTACGTCTTGACGGAAGTCCGTAGCCTTGAGCCATCCACGCCGCCTAAGGCACACGCCGTTGCCCAGCTGGCGAAACCCAGTGTCAGCGATGTCCGTCGCAATAGTGATGGCGTAGTCCGACGCCACCTCGCCTTCCTGTAGGATCTCCAGGGCATCCGCCCTCTTGTCGTCCGGTAGGAAGTCCAGCAGGGGAGCTAGTTTGTACCATAGCTCCCTGTCGTAGCGGGCCACGATAGCCAAGGCGTTGGCCGCTTTAATCGTCGTCGCTGCAGACGAGATGACCCTGCGTCCCATAGCGTCCAATTTCTTTCCCTCGCCGTCCGGTGGGGAAGTCGATGTGGAGGCCGCACCCCCCCCACTTTCTTCCTGCCCGCCGCGGAGACGACAGAGTCCGGGGTAGGCTGCGCCCGGAGGCACAGGGGGGGCGCGTCCGGGACCCGGTACTTCTTCTATTACCGGTCTCTTCTAGCCGGCGTCGTGGAAGGGTTCTTGAGGAGGGCGAGGCCCTCATCCCAAATGTAGTCCAGTAGAGGCACCGCGAGGACCGTCTTCCTCTTGGCCTCGCGCCGTTGATAAAGGAATCCTTCCTTTTTCTTCTCCTCAGGGCAGAGTTGGAAAAGCTTGGATGCCCTGGCGATCATTGAGTGGAACGATCCAATCTCGTCGGGCGGAGAAACCCTGGTGGGAGGCAACGACGGTAGATCCTCGTCGTATACCTTGTCGTCCGTACCCGTCGCTGCCGTGTCAGTCCCCGTATCATCCCCTCGGGAGGACGGGGAGGAGGGCTGGACGGGACGGCTGAAAAGGAGGTGGAGGGTGAATCCTTCTTTTCTTGGGCGGGGGAGCACCAGAAGGTCCCGGTTCAGGATCCCCCGACGGGAGAGGTTCCTCCGTCGGCAACGGTAGTCTCGTCCTTATCTCTGAACATAAGGACTGTATAGCCAACAAAATGGCCGCCGAGTTGTCTTGCGGCACTGGCAGAGGGGAATCCGACGGGCCATCAGGAGCCCCGTCGGCACCCTCGACGATGTCGTCACCTGCGTCGGGATCCACGTCTACTGCTGGTGCCCTGGCAGTTGTTCCTGTTGGTTTCCTGCAGACCCATGATTCCTGGAGCTTCGTTGTGCAGGAGGACGTCTGAAGGGGGTCTGCAACACGCAGGGATGAACGAAAAGGTGTGCTCCTTAAAAACAGGAGAGGCCCAGCAGGTGGCTATCCCGATCACTACAGCAGTGTGCAGCGATTTCGACCACAGCGGCGATCTCTGGCTGAAGATGATGAGCTGGTTATCCCCACCAGTCTCAAGGAAAGAAGACTCCGGACTGGATCTCCTCTTAGTCGTTGAAGGGAAGATAGCTCAGGACTGCAGCAGGGCTTCACCGGGACGGAGTAGTTGCAGCAGCCGTCATTCTCTCCGCTTCTCTTCGGTTCCTTGTAGTTCCAGAGGTGACCGACTTCTAGCCCAAGAGACCTGCCTTTTATGCACAAAACCCCCATTCACACAGCCATGCAATCACGCAGCAGGGGGGTTGCCCAGCCGGGACAACCACCTTAGCCAATCAAGGCAAAGTGTGACTTGGGTTTCCTAGGATATACCCTATGCAGGGGGTGACTACACCCCTTCCCCACATTAAGTCTACCTAAACACCCAGGCGCCAAGAGGAGGGCTTCTCTGCAGAAGCACGCCAAAATACGGTCAACAAAGAAGGCAAACCTAGTTTGCCACGCAAAGTGAAACACAAGGAGGACTTTAACAAAAAGAAATGGTGAATAAACCCAACCAGAGCCAAAAGAAAGACTATTTGGTCAAGAGAGTTTATATTAGAGGCTAATATAATAGCCAAGAACAGTACCACGTTTATCTAATATAATCGCGGTAGAAAGGTTAGGGTAGATACCACTGCCACCAGCCAAGTCTAAATGTTAAAAGAGTAAAACAATGCTCAGGGAGGTACAGACAGAAAAGGGGTACAAATTAGCCCTATCCCGTACTCCATATAAGATGGGGTGTACTGATCTGTGGTAAGAATGAAGTAAATGGCAACTTTACCTTTCTCTGGGGGACAGTAGTCAGCCCCAGTGAAATGGAGTCAGAGGGAAGTCTTAGAGACAACCCTGGGTTTCTACACTAAAGGTGCTGTGTAACCCATACAAGAACAGGGGCACCTGGAGTAGTGTGCTCCAGTGCCCAAGATCACACAATGAGTAAAACACATGGGCCAAAACATATGTAAGAGTGGAAAAAGGATGTACACTCTTACCAGGTGGAAAAAATAAACTCCAGAAATCCAGCAAAGCTGCTGGGGGACTCACTAGGTGAGGGAAATTAGCCCTAGCCCTAGAAGGAGAATTCTGCCTAGCACTCGCGCCCCCCCCCCCCCGACTAAGGGACAGGAAGATTTAATCCACTCCTGGATGGATCTCATACCTCTAGTCGGTTACAAACATCCTAGAGAGACCATCAGGTTTTTGGTGGTGACTTCCTGCTCTGTGTTCAATGGAAAAATCAAATCCTTGCAGGCAGATTGACCATCTGAGTAATTTGGGGTTTTCCCCTTTCATTTGCATCAGCCATCTCAAGGGTTGGTGGTTAGTCTGAATGATGAAGGTAGATCCATACAAGTATGGTCTAAACCTCATCAATGACCACACAATAGCAAAACAATCCCTTTCTATTCTTGCCCACCTTGTTTCAGGATCCTTTAACTTCCGGCTGATGAAACAAATGGGATGTTCCCTACCTTTCTCATCCAGTTGATTAAGGACTGCACTTACACCTACATTAGAAGCATCTGTTTGTGCAACGAAGGGTTGGTGGTAGTCAGGAGCTCTTAGGACTGGAGATTGACAAAGGGCTTTTTTAAGTCCTTCAAAGGCTTGATTGCACTCCTCATTCCACCCGACCCTTTTAGGAAATTTGGGAGAGGAGATGACATTCAAGGGAGAAGCTATGGTCCCATAGTTCTCTATGAAGTTCGTGTAATACCCAGTGAGACCGAAGAAGGCTCTCTTGGGTTTCAATAGTAGGGGTGGCCCAGTTTTGTACACCTTGTACTTTGCTAGGCAATGGCCTTATTTCACCTCCTCCTACCTCATGCCCAAGGTAGACCACTGAACTCTGACCAATTTGACATTTGCTCACCTTTATGGTCAGATGGGCCTGTTCCAGAGCCTGCAATACATAACCTAGGTGTTCAATATGTTCTTTCCATGTAGGGCTGAACACTGCAATGTCATCCAAGTATGCCATGCAGAAGTCCTTCATCCCATTCAGAACTTGTTTGACCATTCCCTGAAATGTAGCAGGTGCATTCTTTAATCCAAAAGGCATCACCTTGAATTGGTAGAGGCCAGCTGGAGTGGAGAATGCAGTTTTCTCCTTGGCATGGTCTGTCAGGCCTATTTGCCAATAGCCTGACGTTAGGTCAAATGTGCTGAAGTACTTGGCTGCACCAAGTTTATCCACCAGCTCATCTGTCCAAAGCAAAGGATGGGCATCAGTCGTGGTGACTGCATTTAGAGCTCTATAGTCCACGCAGAATTTGAGCTCTTTGGATCCTGCCTTTGGTACAAGCACAACTGGTCTAGACCATGGGCTAGTAGAGGGCTCTATAACCCCGAGCTCAAGCATCTTGTTGACCTCATTCCTTATGTGGGATCTGATATTGTCTGACATTCTGTACCCCCTGCATTTGACAGTCAGTCACCAGTGTTTGTCATGTTGGCGCCACGGGGTCAAGCATGGCGAAAGGAGGCAAACTGATTTAACAGTAACTTGCACTCATCCTGCTGGTCACATGTGAGACTGGAAGAGAGATTGACTCCTTCTACTTCCTTATCTAAAGGTAAGCCTCTGAGGAGGTCAGGCAGAGGTTCACTCTCCTCCTCCTGAGCTGAAGCTAGAAGCAGAGCTCCTATGTCAGGTCTAGAGACATAAGCCTTTAAACGGTTGGTGTGAAAGACTCTGGGAGCCTCCTTAGGGTTGCCCAAGTCCACCAGATAGTTCACTTCTCCAGGTTTACCCACAACCTTGAAGGTTCCTATCCATTTGTCCTGCAGGGCCCTCTGCCTTGTGGGGACCATAACAAGAACAAGCTGGTCTTGAATGAACTCAACCATGGTAGCCTTCTGGCCATGCCCATGCTTGACCAGAGTTTGACCAGCCCTCAAGTTATCACTTGCCTCTGCCATCATGTGTGACATTCTCCTCCGGAGACCTACCACATAGTCAGTCACTCTGACTGGCTTGGGGGAAGGAGCACTCTCCAACCCCTCCTTAATCAGGGCCAATGGACCTCTGACTGGATGGCCATAGAGACGTTCGAAGGGACTAATTCCTACTCCCTCCTGAGGGACTTCTCTATAAGCAAAGAGAAGGCATGGCAGTAGAAGGTCCCACTTTCTTCTAAGGGGTTCTTCTAAAGAACCTATCATGCTCGTCATAGTTCTGTTAAACCTCTCTACCAGCCCATTGGTTTGGGGGTGGTAGGCAGTTGAGAACTTGTAGATAACTCCACAGGTTTTACACATGGTTTGCATGTAGTGGGACATAAAATTTGATCCCCTGTCATATATCACCTCCTTAGTAAAACCCACTCTGGTAAAAATACCAAGTAGGGCCTTAGCCACAGCCGGAGCCGTAACAGTCCTCATAGGTGTGGCTTCAGGAAATCTAGTGGCATGGTCCACTACAACCAGGATAAATCTGTTGCCTGAAGATGTGGGAGGGTCAAGAGGACCAACAATGTCAATCCCCACCCTCTCAAAAGGGACTCCCACCACTGGGAGAGGCACTAAGAGTGCCACATTCTTGGACCCACTCTTGCCAGAGGTTTGGCAAGTGTGGCAGCTTCTGCAGAATTGGTCTACTTCTGAACCCATTTTAGGCCAGTAGAAGTGCAGAGTTAGCCTTTCCTTGGTCTTTTTAAAACTTAAGTGACCAGCCAAAGGTACCTCATGGGCTAGCTGCAGAAACTGGAGTCTGTTCACTAGAGGTACTACCAGTCTTTTGTAGTCTCCAGGGGTTGACTCAGTTGGTTCACTGTAGAAGAGGCCATCTTCCCCAGTGCAACCTATACTTCCCAGGCTCAGTCCCATTGAGCTGAGAAGTGGCCTGTTGCCGAAGACCTTCCAAGGTACGACACACTCTTTGTCCCTTGCTGAAATCCTCTCTGTTGGGACCACCTTCTGCCAGTAAAGACTGCAGCTCAGGATGGTCAACGGGGTCAAGATCTCCTACCAAGGTAAGATCCTCTTCTAGATCTGATCCTTCAGTATCTAGTTTGACCATAAAGGGTTGAACGTCACACTCAGCCTCAGCTGGTGTGGGAGTCACAGGTGTGACTTTGGACAGTCTCGGAAATGTCCTTCTGGGCACGGGAGTGCTTGCTGGTTTCTTGCTGGCAGACTTAGGTTTCCCTTTTGTATTTTCTTGCCCTGCAATGGCAGTAAGTCCGTCCTGTGGACTTGGGGTGATAGCTTCCTCTATCATGTCCCCAGGAGAGCCTCTTAAGGTTCTCTCCCTTGCAGACCTTGTGAGCGCCTGCTTCCTACTGCTGGGGGTACTGGATACAACTCCAAGAGTTTTAAGGTCATTACCCAACAGGACCCTCCCAGGTATGTTATTTTGCACACTTACAGGTATTCTGACAGTTATGTCATTACACTGGATGAGAGTTGGTAACTGGGGAACCATTTGCACAGGGCCTCCAGCTAACTTGGTTAGGTGTTTGGGTGCCTAGCAACATCCTCCACCTTGAATAAACATTCATCAACCACAGTTATGCTGGCTCCAGTGTCTCTGATGGCACGGGTCTCCTGACCATTTACAAGAACACTATCTTGGTAATACTCTTTAGTATTATGTGGGATTGAGTTGTAGACATCTAAGTTCTGTTGTTCCCAAAGACCCAAGGACACTAAAGAAACACTAGCTGAGACTCTTATGGGCTCCTCAGCTAGTAGCTGAAAGTTTCCACTTGTCATAGGTACTTCATCCACCTGGGAGAAGGCTAAGGAGACAGTGTTGATCCCTGAAGGTTTACCCTTACACTTTGGATCTCCTTTCACATGGCCAGGCAACCCACAAACAAAGCATTTCCCAACTGTTCTCTGGAATGGGGGCTTGCTCTGATCTCCATCTGGTGTGGAACCAGATGGGACACTAGCCTGATTCGGTTTACCTTGTGGCTTACCCTGGTTAGGTTTGGGGCCCTCTTTTGGATTGGAATTATTGGAATTCTCCCTGTTGTCTTTCTTGGACTGCTTTCCCTCTTCCTTCTTCTGAGTTGCCCCAGAATCCTTGTGAGTAGCCCTGTTGGCAACCCACAAGTCAGCAGCCTTAGCTAACTTTTTTAGGATCCATCTCCGTTGAATCAGCCAAGTGCTGGTTAAGCTCAGGAGAGCAGGTATCAAAAATAGACTCCAACATTACAAGATTTCCTCAAACCTTCATAAGTGTTCACTTTGTAACCCTTAACCCAGCCATCTAAGTTTTTCAAACAGTCACACACCCAGGTAGCCCAAGGGGTACCATCATGCTTTTTGAGGGTTCTAAACCTCTTAAGATACTGGGAAGGGGTCTTCGCAAACCTAGTAATTAATGCTAGTTTCACACACTCATAATCCTGCTTATCCTTCTCCCCCCAACTCCATTACAGCATCACTTGCAACAGGGGGAAGCCTCGAGAAAAGCCAGGGAATTAGCCGATTCCCTGAGATACCTTGAATCCCATGATTGTACTCAAACAGTGCTAACCAATCCAAAACATCAAGCTTAGTCTCGTACATACCAATCATTTCCTCTGGCATACAGGGTCTCTTAGGGCTGGAAGACCTAGAAGACTCTGGGAGAGAAGCATTTTCTAGAGACAGTTTCTTCATTTCTAGTTCATGATTCAGCTCCATTTCTCGGAGCCTTAACTCTTGATGTTTCATGGCAGTTTGTGCATCAAAACGTTTCACTTCTAATTCAAGTCTCATTTTCTCAAGTGCAATAAATTCAGGAGTAAGTGTAGGACCTGTGGGGGTCCCTGTGGACAGAGGTTGTGCATTCTGAGCAGGCAAAGGAGTTGTAGGGTTTCCTAGCAAGGACTCATCTACTTCTTCTAAATGAACACTCTGAGAATCAAACATCAAAATCCACATTGGCTAGAGTGGTAGGTCCTTAATACCCACTCTCCAGACTTTTTCCCATTAACTTTGCAACCAGTTCAGATTTCTTTCCTTTACCAGAGAGATTCTCATCCCTACACATGGTTCTAAAAACCTCAGCAGTATAGAGTAAAAGACTCTCTTCAGTGTAGTTTTTCATATTTGACATGATTTCTCAGTTAAATAGATTTAGTGGTGTTAGCCTTGTGGTTAGTTAAACCAAAACAACAGCAGCACCCTAAGTGTAATCACTCTACTTCCAAATCCTCACCGCTGTACACCAGTGTTAGGCAGAATCCTGTGTAGTGGGTCCCTAACAGTCTGTACTACGCAGTTTGGTAGTGTGGTCGAGTAGCCCGGCTCATCTCAAGAGGAGTCATTGTGAACTATAGGGGAGTTACTGTTAGGGAGAATACTCATTTATGGCCATTTTCCCTCACCTAGTGAGTCCCGCAGCAGCTTTGCTGGATTTCTGGTGTTTATTTTTCCAACCTGGTAAGAGTGCAAGCCTTTTTCCCCACTCTTGCATGAGTTTTGCCATGTGTATTTCTACTATTTGTGTGATCTTGGAGCTCTGGAGCCACACCAATCATTGAGCCTCACTTTTGTGTGTTACACAGCACCTTCAGTGCAGTGACACAGGGTTGTCTTTGAGACTTCCCACTGGCTCCTTTCTGGGGCCGACTACTGTCCCCCCAGAGACAGGTAAAGTTGCCATGAACTTTACATAGTCACTTTAAACTACAGACCCAGTACACCCCATCTTACATGGAGTATTGCAAAGGGTTACTTCCTACCCCTTTTTGTCTGTACCTCTCTGAGCTATGTTTTGCTCTCTTAACATTAAGACTTGGCTGGTGGCAGTGGTATCTACCCTAACTTTCCTACCACGATTATACCATATAAAACGTGGTACTGTTTTAGGCTATTATATTAGCCTCGAACTTAAATCCGCTTGACCAAATACTTTTTATTTTGGCTCCGGTCGGGTTTAGTCATTTCTTTTTTTTTTTACGTCGTCCTTGTGTTTTACTTTTCGCGCCAAACCAGTTTTGCCTTCTTTGTTCGCCGACCTTTGGCGGGATTCTGTCCAGTCCTCCTTTGGCATCTGGGTGTCTAGGTGGGCTGAATGTGAGGGAGGGGTTTCGTCACCCCCTGCACAGAGTCTCCTTGGTTACCCAAGTTGCACTTTGTGTCGATTGGCTGATGTGGTTGTCTGGGCCAGACAACCTCCCTGCTGAGTGATTGACAGCCAGGCTGTGTGAATGGGGGATTTTGGCATAAAAGGGAGGACTCTTGGGCTGGAAGTCAGAGTCGCCACTGGCACTGCAAAGAACCAAAGAGAAGCGGTGAAGACGACGGCTGCTGCAACTCGAGTCCCGGTGAAGCCCTGCTGTAGTCCTGAGCTATCTCCCCTTCAACGACCAGGGAAGATCCAGTCCGGAATCTTCTTCCCTTGAGCCTGGCGGGATCAACCAGCTCATCTTACACAGCCAGAGGATCCTCTTTGTGGTCGAAATCGTTGCACACTGCTGTAGTGGTGCGGATAGCCATCTGAAGAGCCTCTTCTGTTTTAAAGGAGCACACCTTTAATTCACCGTTGTTTCGCTGCTGCTGGCCTCATCCCTGGGTAGTGCAGATCGCTCCAGACGTCGTCCTTGTCTCTGCGACTGAAGCTCTAGGAACCGCGAGTCTGCAGGAACTACCAGGAACAACTGTCGTGGCACCAGCTTTCTTCAACCAATAAGGTACTATGTCCGACTTCGAGGAATTGGGGTGAACCCTTCTTCCTCACCAAAGGCTTGTCCTTTTCTTCCTTCCCTCCCTCTTATAGCTTTTGCCTCCTTTCGTGACAATATCCAAGTACTCCTGGCAATCTCGAATTGTGAACTGTACTAACCGTGTGATCCTCAGCAACAGGAACCCTGTTCCACTTGACACTGGCGCAGGCCTATTGACTTTTATCTACTGGTTAGAAGGTGCCCTCTGATTCTATCTGCCTTGACAAAAGTATTGCCTATGATTTTTATCCCAAATTTTCTTGTGTGAATTCATGTGCCAAGTGTTTTTAACTACGGTTACATTTCTTCCCGCGGCTACGCTTATCTTTAGTAAGACCGAACTGTCATTACTGTCAAATAGTGATTGCATATGTACTCATGGTAACGTCTTTGTTTCACAACACCGGTCTGTCAAATCCCAATGTACTTACCTTGAATTTATCTACACAAGGGGAATTGGTTGTGTGTAGTGTATTTGAAGTGTTGTTTTATTTTAATAAAAGTGAAGTGTTTTGTGAACAGATGGTTTAAAAATAAATGTACTTCTATTTTTTAACCAGAAACCTTGAGTCAGTGCTTGCTTGAGTCACAGTAATTGTAGTCCTTTGTGTAATCTCTACTACTGATTATTAGCTCTTGAGATAAGTCTGGCTGCTCAGCCATTTCTACCACTTTTTCTGTGTAGTACAGGCTTGTTCCAAAGGTGAAATTGTACTACCACTTGTAGTCTTAATTGTGTGTAGTAGTCCCTAAGGGCACTGCACAGAATTCTGCCTAACAGTTACACAGAGATTCACAGTGACGAGTATTCAAATAAACTCTTAGACACAAGGTTTCTTGATTAAACAATTATTAATTTATCAGTCCGTTTGAGTAAGCCTTCTTCAGAAGGAAGCAATATAAAGCAACACACAAATACCTTCGAAAACACAAACTTAGTGTTCTAAATCAGCAAACAGCCATATAGGATGGCATCCAGACACTCCCTACACCCTCAGGTGACTTCAATAGTTAGGGTGCTGTTGACATTAATGCATCACTGTTGCATTTAGAACATTCTTGAGGAGTGTTAAAGAGAAGAGAGTTCAGAAAAGTATTCACACAATTATTCTTAAGCAGTTAAATTCTTTCAAAATAACCACAATGCAAAGTCAGTTAACCCTTTCCTGGAAGTAAGGCAAAACACATAAGCAGTAGAGAGAAGAGTCATTCAGGGAGTCAGACCAGCCAATGTCAAGTTAGCAAAAGTCAAGGTGAGCTGAAGCACTTGAAGGCAAGTAGAAAGTCTTTCACAATGTTTAAAAAGTCTTTGTAGGCTAGAAGAAATCAAAGTAGGGCCACAAGCTGATTAGTCGTGTGAGGTAAAGAAGCTGCAAGTCTCCACTAAGTTCATGCAAGGTGGCACAAGAGGTAAGTTCTCTCAGACTTTACTGTACCTTTAGTTTGAAGAAAAAGTGCAGCAGATTACTTCTGTTGCTGGGCAGCTCAGCAGATCATGTTCCTGTGCCTCAGTCATGGGGACAAGAGGGAGGACTTCTGGTGACTCCTGCACTGCAATGGGACAGACACCGACCGCAACCGGCAATCTTCAAACTAGTGGCACTTCGGTGTTTAAGCTCCTCATGTCTACCGCAAATAGCAACACAGCAGTTCCTGGCTGCAGAGATGGGCTTTCCTTGCATCTGGGGTCACGCACCCTGTTGAGGGGGCTCAGTCCTGCTTCCTGGGAGTCCGGAGGATCTTCCTGGAGCTCTTGGCCAGCTTAAAAGCAACGCACACGGTCTGGTGTTCATCGGTCTGGTGTTCCTCTCCCTGGCTATTCGGTTCCAGCAGCGACTGCAGTGGAAATTCAACCAGCTCCGAGAGGATGTCCGGGTGGATTACTTTGGAGTTCATTGGTCCCACCAACTCAAAGGGAGAAGTCGTTGTTGCAGGAGTTTTGCTGTCGATACGAATTCGGAGTTTCAGCACACCAGCAGGGCTTCACCAGGCAAACCAGCGGTCCATGAGTGTCAGCAGGCGTCTCTTCCAAGTTCTTCTTCGGATTATTTTTTTTTCAGTGGTCGACTGCCTTCCAAGCCAAAAAGCCTCACCTTTTATGCAGGTTTCTCCCATTAATTCCAGCCTAGCTGTCAATCACTCAGCAGGGTGGCTGTCCTTACCGGACAGCCAGCCAGCCAATCAGCTTTGGGTGCATTCCTGTAACCAAGGGGATTAAGCACAGGAAGTTTCGGGCACCTCCCTCACTTCCTGCCCCTGTCAGACATACTGGAGCCAGAAGTGGGCTTCAATCAAGAATCCCGTCTAAGACCAAATGAACAAAGGGACAAAACCTTGTTTGGTGAGCAGAGTTAATCTGAAGGACCTTTCCAACAAGAAATGGCGAAAAAAAGACGACCAGGGCCATTTTGACAAAAAAGGAATGCAGCCTGCGGTAAAAACTCCCAATGGTAGTTAAAAGTAAACCACTGCCACCAGCCATTAATTGTAGAAATGGCAACATAAAAATGTTATATGAGAAACTAAACAAAGGGTATAATAAGTAACCCCTCCAGCACCCTATTGTAAGATAGTGTGGCTGGGTCTGCAAAGTTAAAATGTAAGTAAAGTCAATTTCACTTTACTGCTTTTGGAAACAATAATTTATCCAAGAGAAGGTATTTAAACCTTTGGTAAATCTAAAATACGTCCCTCTGTCACTGCACTGAAGGTGCTATGTGTCACAATGTAAAAGATGATGCCTATAGAGTTTGTCAGGCTCCTTACCGAAAAGAAACAGTTAAAAATCACAGTAAAATAAAAGCAAGAGTGGGGAAAAAGGTCTCATTCTCTCTAGGTTAAAAATTTAAAAAGTCCTAGAGTGCTGCACAAGTTCTGGGGGTCTTTAAGGTAGAGTGGAATTACATTTCTGAGAATTCTCCCTAACATCCCTGGTTGCCGCACAGGGTAGAGGCCTTGGCGTTGAGCCAGGCCACCAATTTGCTGTGCCAATCCTTCATGCTGCGTTTGGTGAATCCCAGGCACATTTCGCAATCTGCCTCCTAGTGATCCGGTTGGAGACAGGAACTGGGAGTGTTTTTCGTCCACAAACACATTCCTCAATTACGCAGCTTGAGCAGAGCTTGGAGAGAACCTCCCCCCTGCTCCTCCGACATGGTCCGGCATGCAGTGTAGGCACAATGGCCTTCTGGAATCATTGATGAAAACGCAACAATAGTTGCCCTTGAGTGGCGACGAAAGATGCAGACAAACGGATCCCTGCTTGCCGTCATAAGAACAAAAGAGCCCACAGGCTCTATTTGACAAAAATTTGACATTTCTACCGGACAAAATTGGAAAAAGAAAAAAAAAAAAAAAAAAGCGCTCCGATAAAACAGGAGGACATCCAACACTTAAACATGTGGTAAAAATCCAAAAAATCCAAAGACCGCTGCCAGAGGAGGAGCTTAGGGAGAGCGCTTTGGCTTGGGGCATTATGACCCAGAGCTCAGCGATTGGTTTATAGGAGAACAACAAGTTACTTCTTACCTGGTAACGTTCTTTTGATGGGATGTTCCTCCGACGTATTCCTTATCTTTGATAATACGTTTCCGCTTGCTGGCCTCGGACATTTTTTCTGTAGAGGGCGCTGCGCGTCGCCCTCCACCGAGTCGATGTCCCTCGACGGCCACCGTATCGGCGGCGACGTCACCATGCCCATAAATAGCCATGCGCTGCGTCCGTTGCCCAGTTCCGTTTTGTAGCATAAGAAAAGTCATGCCTGAATTGGTTATTGACCTTGAAGGAGCGTAAGCTGCAACCACAAGGGAAGTATCACTGCGGGGATGGTTGGGAGGGGCGATAAGGAATACGTCGGAGGAACATCCCGTCGAAAGAACCTTACCAGGTAAGAAGTAACTTGTTCTTCGAAGGGATTGTGTCCTCCGACGTATTCCTTATCTTTGATAGACTCCCATAGTAGTGGCATGTAATTGGAGGTGGGAGTGAGAATGTTTTGTATCCCTTTAGGGATGGACCGAATGCAATACGGCCTTGCCAAATCTGGTCTCTTGAGCAGTGGAGGAATCCAGATTGTAAAATGTTGTGAATGTATGTGCGGACGACCATGTGGCAGCCGCACATATGTCCCGGACCGGCACCCCTCTTCGGAGAGCCGAAGAGGCTGTGATACCCCTGGTTGAATGAGCCCTGAGATTTTGGGGTGGCTCTTTCCCTGCCAGTCTGTAACATTCCAGGATGGCCAAAATAATCCACCTGGAGATGGTTTGTTTTGTTATGGGTAGTCTCAACTTGTGACCCGAGTATCCTACAAACAGTTGGTCTGCTTGCCTGATCCTAGCCATTCTGCTGATGTAAAAGCTGAGAGCTCGCCTTGGGTCCAGCCTATGTAGCCTTTCCTCCTCTTTCCCCTGATGGGGAGGAGGGTAGAACGAAGGTAAGGTAATTTTCTGAGTAATATGAAATTCAGAAACCACCTTTGGGAGGAAATTAGGCTTCACCTGTAGGACAACTTTGGCCTTGTGGAAGATTGTATGTGGGGGTTTACAGGAGAGAGCTTGTAGCTCGCTCATCCTCCTAGCAGATGTTAGTGCTACCAATAGGACAGTTTTAAGCGTGAGAAATCTCAGCGCAAGAGTGAAGTGGTTCGAATGGAGTGCCCATTAGGAATTTTTAAGACTAAATTTAAGTCCCATAAGGGAACCTGGAATGGTTTTGGAGGGTAAACATTAGTTGAGAAATTGTACCACTAGAGGAAGTTTAAAATACGATGGTTCCTCCGCAGTGCGCTTGAAGATAGAAAGCGCTGCGAGATAGCCTTTTACAGTGCCAACTTGAAGGCCTGAGTTTGCCAAGTAGAGTAGAAACGATAACACCGTTGGTGTACCACATGAAAAAGGGTTGATATTCTCTTCCCTACACCAGCTGCAAAGTTTGTTCCAACGGCAGCGGTATAAAGACTTTGTTGCTGGCCTTCTGGCCGAAAGCAACACCTCCATGACGTCATCAGGGAGATACCAATCCTTGTACCTCACCCTTTCAGAAGCCAAGCGTGAAGGTTGAGGGTTCTGGTGTCTGGATGGAGAACCTGACCTCCCTTCTGCGAGAGAAGATTCTCTTTGAGTGGAAGACGGATTGGAGGACAGATGGACATATCTAGAAGGTCCGGGTACCACGTTCTCCTAGCCCAATCCGGGGCAATTAGGATCATGGTCTTCCGGAATCTTCTCAACCTCCTGATCATTTGAGGAATAACAGGGACTGTTGGGAACGTGTAAAGGAGTGGAAACTCCCAGTCCACTACGAACGCGTCTCCTAGAGCCCCTCTCGGGGGGAATTCCCTTGAACAGAACAGATCGCACTTCCTGTTGGTGCTTGTGGTGAACAGATCCACCTCAGGGGTTCCGAAAAAGGGCGAAGATCTCTTGAAGGACCTCCCGAGCTAGCTCCCACTCGTGGGAGACTGTGCTCTGCATGCTCAGAGCGTCCGCTGTCAAGTTCTTCTCTCCGGCTAGGTGGACTGTCGATAGTGATTCCTTCTTGGATTGCCCAAAACCAGAGCTGCATCGCCTCTCTGCACAGTGGCAGTGATCCTATGCCTCCTCTTTTGTTGAGGTAGTGCATGGATACCGTGTTGTCCGTCATTATCAGGACATTTCTCCCCTGTACTGATGGCAGGAAAGCTTTCAGCGCTAGTCTGATCGCTCTCAGCTCTAATAGGTTGATGTGTAGTCTGGACTCCGATGGAGACCAACGACCGCTGATGGTCAAGTCGTTGGCATGGGCTCCCCAACCCATGAGTGAGGCGTCTGACTACTGTGATCTCCGGCCATGGTTGCCAAAATAGTTCTCCTTTCAAGATGTTCTCTGGATAGGCCCACCATTGAAGGTCGCGGGCTACCTTGTCCTGATTCCGGACGAGGTCTGTCATTCTCCCTGAGAATTGCGACCACTAACTTCGCAGTGCCCACTGAAGAGATCTCATTCTCAGACGAGCCTCTGGCACAAGGAAGATGCAGGATGCCATGAGGCCTAGCATCCTCAAAAAGTCGAAGGCTGGGAGACGTTGGGCATTTTGAAACTTGGTGACCATGTGTAGAATATCTTGAGCCCTCACCTCTGGTGGCGAGGCTTTTCCCAGGGAAGTGTCCAGGACCGCTCCAATGAACTGGAGTCTCTGTGATGGTATCATCTGTGACTTCTTTAAATTGAGGGAGAAGCCCAGTTTGTGAAGGAAGTGGCAGACATAATCTAGCTGGGCCTGGGCCTGTTCCCAAGATACAGCCCTGATCAGCCAATTGTCCAGGTAGGGGTTGACGTGGATCCCTTCCCTCCTTAGACTCGCCACCACTACCGACATCAGCTTGGTGAAGACTCTCGGGGCGGAGGTCAGCCCAAATGGCAGAACTCGATAATGAGTCTCGCCAATTGTGAACCTCAGGTATTTCCTGTGTTTGAGATGGATTGGCACATGGAAATAAGCATCCTGAAGGTCCAGAGATACCAGCCAGTCCTGGAGCTGGAGGGCCTGAAGGATCTGAGAGAGAGCTACCATCTTGAACTTGTCCTTCCTGAGGAACTTGTTCAATTCTTGTAAGTCCAGGATGGGTCTCAGTCCTCCGTCCTTCTTTGGTATGAGAAAGTAGGGGGAGTACCAGCCCTTGTTCCTGTCCGCTACAGGTACCCGTTCTATGGCACCTTTCTCTAGCAGGTCTATAATTTCCTGCAAGGGGAGCGGATCTGGAACTTTTAGAGAACTGTTCCCCGGTGGATGACTCTGAGGAATGTGCAGAAAGGGTAGGCAGTAACCTTGGGCAACTGTCTCCAATGCCCAAGCATCTGACGTTATAGCCTGCCATTCCGTCAGATGGTGAGTTAACCTTCCCCCTACAGGTGTATTGTGTGGGAAGGCCTCAGAGTGGTTTGGGGGCGGCTGATGCAGTTGCCGAGGGTAAAGAGGCACCTGCTGCTGCTGCGGTCTTAGTACTTTTGACCCATCCACCTCGGGTGGATCTCCTTTGGCCTCTTTGAGCCGGCTGTCCTCTGCCTTTCCCGAATTCGGAATAATAGCGAAAGGACTTTCCTCTCCCAGAGGTTCCTGAGGGGCGAAAAGGAGTTTGGCGGATAGCAGCTCCTAAAGATTTTGCTGCTGCTTTAGAAGTCTGTAACTTTTCCAGACTGTCATCAGCCTTTTTTCCGAATAATGAAGAGCCGTCAAAGGGCATATTCAAAAGTCTGGCCTGTACATCTGGAGCAAAGCCCGACTTTCGCAACCACGCATGCCTGCGTATTGTTGTACTTGCCGCCATAGCCCTGCTGATACTGTCAGCGAAACCGATGCCAGTTTGAAGTGATTCGCACATGGCATCTTTGCCATCTTTATTAATGTTAAGGAAGGCTTCCTTTTCCTCTCCTTCGGGTATGCAGTCAGCCGCTGATGAAGCACACTCCCATAGTGTGTGACTGAACCTGGCGAGCTTACAGGTGGCGTTGATGGACTTCAACGCCATACTGCAGGCAGAGAAGACTTTCTTTGCCATAGAGTCGTACCTCTTGTCATCTCTATCCTGTGGGACAGTAGGGTAAGCGGTCCTACTGCTAGATGAAGTTGCCGCTTGAACCACTCTCTGGGGTCCGGTGTTTTGATAAGTATTCAAGGTCAGCAGCCGCTACCCTAGACTTGGTTGACAATCTTTTATTGACCGCAGGGATAACTTCAGGAGTTTCCCAATTAGATGCAATTTTCCTTTGTAAAGCTGCATGGAAGGGGACCACCGGGTCCTCCTGTGGGCCTTTGCCTAATATATCTGTTAGGTCATCCTGTTGAAAAACAGGTGCATGCGCAGACCAACCCATAAATTCAATAATTCTTGCCATCAGGGTTCTATAGGGTGTTTCGGCATGTTCCCCTGGGTCTGGATTAACAAATTCCACTTCTGGGGAAGTGTCCAGCCCACTTGCCTCATGTAGCGACTCCTGTAGGTCCTTCAGCCTTCTTTCCTCAGAGGTGGAATCCTCTGAAATAGGCAGTGTGGTCCTCTGTAACCCGAATGTTTCCTGGTCAGAATCTTCCCCCTCTTCATAAATTGAAGATAGTCTAGGGTACTCTGACCTTTGAAATGGTGTAAAACCCATCTCTAAGGCAGAAGGAGCCAAACTCGTCATTATTGGGCGAGAAAACGTCAATGTCGTCGATGCCGATGTAACAGGCTTCGAAGGCGCTGAAAAAACTGGAAGGGGTCGCGAAGAACTCGAGAGGATCAGAATCCTACTCGAGGGCATCGACGACGGTCTCGGCATCGTGCCCGAGGCCCTTGGTATCACCGTTGGCTGTGGAGTGGCCTTGGTCCTCTTTCATCGGCGTCGAGTCGATCGACTGATGCATCGAGGAACCCTTCGACAACGGCGTCGATGGCGCCGATCCGTGCGTCGAAGGAATCTTCGACGACGGCGTCAAAGACGGTGCCTTCTTACCCGATGGCTCATGGCACTCTCGGGTGGAATGTTTCGCCGGGTGCTGCGACTCGCAGCGTTTTGATTTTTTGGCTTTTTCACCTGGGGTATCTCCCTCATCTGTCTTCGAAGGGGTTGAGGCCGCGTTCTCGAAGACGCTTAGCATTTTCTTTCTGAATTCCTCCCACTCAGCTTGAGAACTGTGTTTAGTGGGACAGGAGACCCTTTCTGGGGACACAGAAGACGAGGAAGGGGACCTTCGACGTCTCTTTTTTGAGTGTCTTGATCTCTACGAATGGTGGGAGCTACTTCGAGATCTAGAATGGGAATGTTTGACGGCGAGGAGACGAATGCCTCGACTCAGCCGACAAAACTTTCGAGGAGGTTTTGACTGACTTACCTCTCTCGAGCTTCCCCTTGCGCTCCTTCAAGGCTTTCGCCGTCATGGACATGCAGTCCTCACACTCCGAACAATGGTGCCCGGATCCCAAGCACCACAAGCAGATCCTGTGTGGATCCATTATCGACATTTTTTTATCGCAGTCTCGACATTTCTTGAAGCCGGATTGCGGCGTCGTCGGTTCCGATGAAGAAGCCATCGAGAACGATAAGGTATATTCGAGTAGATATATTTAGTTATCCTGACTGAGCTGAGCAACGACGTTCCGAGGCCACACGAAGCGCGGAAAAACAGAACTGAGCAACGGACGCAGTGCGCGGCTATTTATGGGCATGGTGATGTCGGCGCCGATACGGTGGCCGTCGAGGGACATCGACTCGGCAGACGTCGATGCACAGCACCCTCTACAGAAAAAAATTCCGAGGCCAGCAAGCTGGAAACGTATTATCAAAGATAAGGAATACGTCGGAGGACACAATCCCTTCGAAAGACAGTTTGTAAGTGAAAGTGATTTTTTTTTTTTATTTAATTTAGGATTTCCGGCCTCACGATGGGTAATATTCATGAGCATGTGAATCCATGCTAGACCCCATATGCTGGAGAATGGAATAGCCTAACTGGCTTCTTCTCTTTAAGGATATCTTCAACAAAGTCAGGGTCACGCACCGCCTCTAGTGTTCATCTTAATGTTCTGCTGTTTTTTTCAGATTATTAACCAGCTGATCATCAATGGGGGATGCTTCTCGGGGCTGAACAACAAGTATAGAATCTGCAAATATATTGTCTGGCTCCGCCTCACGAGTGGGGGATTGTAGGCCAAGGCCCCTGGCTATCGTTATCAAGTCATGGGCAGTAGAATCCTGCCCATCTTCTCCTTGGACAAAATATAAATGTAAATCATATTGGTTGAGAAAAAGATCACCTGAAGTATTTGTGTGTTTAGGTATGGGCGAGAGTTTGAAAAGTAGGGGCCTGAAGTCTAGGTGACGTAAAATGCCTATGTTCCTCATCTATTGGAAGAGCTCTTTTAGGGAATCTGCCTGAAAAGGAAATAAATTCAAACACATTGTCCATGGTCTGTTCAAACCTTTCCCTGGTTCAGGATCCTGTATTAGGAGTTTCAGGGAGTGGAAAAATCACCTGCTCTTGAACAGGACTTTTGAAACTCTCCAAGGGCTGAGACAAGGTGGAAGAGGCCTGTACATACCATTGTGATAAAGCAGGAGTTGAAGGTTGGGTCCTAGTACTATGGGAGTTTGCTTGGGTGTTTTAGACAATTTTGCTCTCAATTACGGGCGAGTTTTAAGTTTTAAATGTCGACGCACGTTTCGACATGTCCCAAACGGGCGTTAAAGATTTAGAAGGAGCACCATGAGAAGTCAAAGACTTCAAACCATGCGCTGCCGGCGGAAGCACAGAGGCTTGAGAAACAGCAGGTTCTCCAGGTTTCGTCGTGAATTTCATTGTACATGTAGGTGCAGTCTGCTTATTCGACGGTCTGTCAAGGATCGCCCTTGGGTTGTGTGTTTAGCCTTTGTGCGAGTATGTGTGCCCCCGTCATCAGTAGGTGAAACCCCTGTAGTAGTGTGGTTGACATGCCTAGTGGGGCTGGGAAGGGCACACAGGAGTCAGAAGACTCCACAATAATTTGTCTACGGCATCCGAGCTGGAGCCGTGGCTGCTGGACGGTTCCACGTCCAATTCAACAGCTCTGACTTTTGCAAAACACCAACCCATTAATCTCCGAGTTAAATTGTTCATCAATGGATCGAGCAATTATTCCATCTCGCATGAACTATTGTAATGCTTTAATAGGGGTTGAGAAAAATACATTAAAAAGCTGCAGATCCTCCAAAAAGATCCTGTCCTTATTTGCAAAGGAATTTCCAGAAGAGAACTTTTATCTTCTCACACAAAACCTACACTAGCTTCCCATACAGGGAAGAATCCTCTTCAAGATTTCCACCATTGGACACAAATATCTCTATGGGAAAGACCTTATCTACCTTAAGGCCATTATTACACCTTATGAGCCTGAACGGAATCTTCGCTCGACTGATGTAGGACTTCTCAATACACCCAAGGTCAAGTGAGTTAACAGACTAGGAAAGGCCTTTCCTACTTTATCGGACCGGCAGTGGAATTCCTTACCTCCGATTTTATGAATGAATACAAACTTGGACTCTTTTCGGTCTGCATTGAAAAATATACTCTTCGGCTAAATCTGTATTTAGGATGATTTGGTTTTCTGTACCGTGACCCACATTGCTGCGTTTCGAAATTATGTATGTCTGTGTGTTTATGTGCGCCCTGAGGCCCACAAGTTACTGGCATGTTACAAGTAAATAAATACATAAATGTTAACAATGGGATTTGGCCTGCATACCGTAGGTCACCCACGGTTATTGGATAAAATCCAGTGAGCAGAGTCACAATTATTGGATAAATCCAGTGAGAAGAGCCATGGTTATCTGAAGACCGGCTAGGAAATTAGATGTTTGCAACAGTATGTTTTCAACTCTGTCATTTGAGGGGAAGACGAGCCCCTCCATTGACTTGATTTTGATGGATAATCCCAATTGGAAAAGAAGGTTGATTGTTCTTTGGGTGTTGCATTTGGAAATTTGAGTGGACGCCCCTTTTATTAGCCAGTCGTTCCAATAAAGGATACACTGGGATTGACTGTATACATAGGTGCTCCGCTACTACTGCTAGTACTTTTGTGAATACCCTTGGGGCTGAACTGCTAGTATTTTTGTGAATACCCTTGGGGCTGAGGCTATGCCGTAAGGGAGTTCCATGAACTGGTAGTGTTTTCCTGCTATTTGGTAGAGCAGATACTTTCTGTGCACTGGGAACATTGAAATATGAAAGTATCCATCTTTCATGTCCAATGTTGCCATGTAACCCCGTTTTAAGAGGGGAATTACCTCCTGAAGTATTGTCATGCAAAATCTTTGAGGCTTGACATATGCATTTGCTGGGCGCAGGTCTAGCACTAGGCGCATAGTTAAGTCTTTCTTTGGCACAAAGAAGTAGGTTGAATAAATAGCCTTGTTGACCTGGTTTGCTGGGATGATCTCTATGGTGTCTTTCTCCAACAGGGCTTTCACTTCCTCCAATAAAAATGGGCTTTCTTCCGGTGTCATTTTCTTGTAATTTGGCGGGTGGCTTTTGTAGAATTTCTATATAATATCCGCCCGCCGCAGTGTAATCTCCTCTCATGCTTGGGTGAATTGTGAGATGCAACCTCCTACTTGAGTGGCATGGGAGGGGATGCGGGGCATCATTGTTTAGGTGGGATGGAGCCTTGGGCTGCAGAGGTTCTACCTCTGCTCCTGGACCTTATATAGCCTCTTTGAAACTTCAAGGACAAGGATTGTCGCTGTGAGTTGCCCCAGGATGACTGTTAGGCAGAATCCTATGCAGTGCCCTTAGGGACCACTACACAAAATTAGGACTAGAAGTGGTAATACAAGTTCACCTTTGGTACTCGCCTGTACTACTATGTTAAAGTGGTAGCAGTAGCGGAGCAGCCAGGCTTATCTCAAGAGTATATGAGCAGTAGCAGAGATTACACAAAGCAACCACAATTACTGTGACTCAAGCAAACACTGACTCAAGGTGTCAGGTATAAAAATATAAGTACATTTATTTTTAAATCATTTGTTATAAAACACAAAACTTCTATGAATTCAAAACCACACGTAAAAAATACACTACAACCAACCAATTCTCTTGGCACAGAACAGCTCAAGGTAAGTACCCTATGTTTTGGCGGACCAGTGTTGTGAAACAAAAGACATTACCGGGAATACTTATGCGATCACTTTTTTTCAGTTCGGTTTTATTAAAGATACACGTATCCGCGGCAAGAGATGTTACCGGTGTAAAACACACTTAGCACCTAGGCTATCCAGAGAGAGTTGGGGGCAAAAATTATAGGCAATACTTTTGTCAAGTCAGACAGAATCAGAGAAAACTCGCTGACGGAAATACAAAAGTCAATAGGCCGGAGTCAGTGTCAAGTGGAACCGGGTTCCTGTTGTCGAGGATCACACAGACAGTTCAAGATTCAACGTTGCCAGGAGTACTTGGATATTGTCAACAGCGGAAGCAAAAGTTCTAAGAGGGAAGGTAGACACGGGCAAGCCTTGGAGGAGGAGAAAAAGGATTCACCTTCGTTCCTCGAAGCAGAAACAGTACCTTATTCAATGAAGAAGCTGGTGCTCCGGCAGTTCGTGGTGGTTTCCTGCAGACCCACTATTTCTGGTGCTTTGGTGGTGGAGACAAGAAGGACGACGTCTGGAGGGGTCTGCACCACTCAGGGATGAGGCCAGCAGCAGCGATTGTGAATAAAAGGTGCGCTCCTTTAAAACAGAAGCGGTTCTTCGGATGGCTATCTGGACCACTACAGCAGGGTGCAGCGATTTCAACCACAAAGAGTATCCTCTGGCTGTGGAAGATGCGCTGGTTTACCCCACCAGGCTCAAGGGAAGACGACTCCGGACTGGATCTTCTCTGGTCGTCGAAGGGTAGATAGCTCAGGACTGCAGCAGGGCTTCACTGGGACGGGGTAGTTGCAGCAGTCTTCTCCGCTTCTCTTCAGTTCCTTGCCGTTCCAGTGGCGACTCTCTGACTTCCAGCCCAAGAGTCCTGCCTTTTATGCCAGAATCCCCCATTCACACAGCCTGGCTGTCAATCACTGAGCAGGGGGTTGTCCAGCCCGGACAACCACCTCAGCCAATCAATACAAAGTGTCCAAGGAGACCCTCTGCAGGGGGTGACTACACCCCTTCCTCACATTCAGCCCACCTAGACACCCAGGCGCCAGAGAAGGGCTTCTTGGCAGAAGCCCGCCAAAGGTCAGCGAACAAAGGAGGCAAACCTGGTTTGCCACGCAAAGAAAGACCCAAGAATGAGGTTAACAAAAAGAAATTGCGTTTACACCCAACCGGAGCCGAAATAAAAAGTATTTGGACTAGAGGGTTTAAAGGTTGAGGCTACTAAAATAGCCTAAAACAATACCACGTTATGTAATATAATCGCAGTATGAAAATTAGGATAGATACCACTGCCACCAGCCAAGTCTTAACGTTAAGGGAGCGAAACAATGCTCCAAGAGGTACAGATAAAAAGGGTTAAGAATTAACCCTTTCCAATACTCCATATAAGATGGGGTATACTGGATCTGTGGTTAAAAGACTATGTAAAGTTAATGGCAACTTTACCCTTTTCTGGGGGACAGTAGTCAGCCTCAGAAATGGAGTCGGTGGGAAGTCGAAACGACAACCCTGTATTACTGCACTGAAGGTGCTGTGTAACACACAAAAGAGGGGGGCTACTGAAGTGGTGTACTCCAGAGTCCACAATCACAAAAACAGCTGAAATACACATGGCAAAACACAGGTAATAGTGGGGGAAAAGCTCACACTCTTACCAAGTGGAAAAAATAAACTCCAGAAATCCAGCAAAGCTGCTGGGGGACTCACTAGGTGAGGGAAATTAGCCATAGAATGATAATTCTCCCTAACAGACTGGTTAGCCTGGTTGTAACTAGAGGAATGTTAAGGGTCATGCCCGCAAAACTTAGTGTTGGAAGACCACCCCCCCCCTTTTCAGGGTGTCTTCAACTGCCTTGCCGAACAGGGCAATAGGCTTGATGGGCATGTTGAGCAAAATAGCCTGTGTTTCCAACTTAAACCCGGGCTGCCTAAGCCAGGCATGGAGTTTGATTTCGGTGCCTTCGGCTACGATACGGCCTGCGTGGTCTGCGAGATCTAGGTTATTCTTCGTGATGCAACTGGATACTTGCTCGCACTCAGACAGTTTTTAAAAGTTCAGGCTTCAGGGGTTTTGGGAATGCTTCGATCTGTTCTAGCTCATCCCATTTACTGCAACCATAGCTAGCCAAGAGGGTGGCATTATTGGCTATTCTAGTTTGGTAGGTAGCCGAGGAAGCCACCTTACTGCCAAAGGTGTATATGCTTTTACTCTATCTGGTGGAGCCCCACGCAGAGGACAGCGGGGTGCCTGCCCATTTCCTTGTAGTGGTAACTAAGGAAGAACAAGTTACTTAGCTGCAACTGTTGTTCTCCAGCATGGGTCTGGCATGGATTCACATGCTCATGAATATTCCCCGTCATCAGGCTGGGAATCCTCGGTAAAGAAAAAATCAGTATCAGTTTCGTTTCTGATCTGTCTTTCTTAGTAGTAACCAATCACTGATCTCTGGGTCATACTGCCCCCAGCCAATGACTGCCCTCTCCCTAAGCCCCGCCTTTGGCAGCCATCCTCAGATTTGGTAGCACGCAAAGTGGCAGTATGACCAAGTGAAGAGCCGCAGAGGGGTAGGCGGGAGGGTTCGCATTTGAATCCATGCCACACCCATGCTGGAGAACAGGTAAGTAACTTGTTCCTTCTCCAGCATGAGGTCTGGCATGGATTCACATGCTCGGGAATAAAAGAATACATAGCAGTACACACATGCACAACCACGGGAGGTGGCAAAGGCTCAACATTAAGCATTACATCCAAAACTCAACATTACCTCACCAGGCTCACCTTAGGCGAACAGGTTGCGCAGCACTGCTTGGCCGACCCTGAACTCCGCCCTGGTGTCCCGATCGACGCAGTAGAATCTTGTGAAGGTGTGCGTCGACCTCCACGTAGCAGCTCTGCAGATGTCCAGCAGGGGCACACCAGACAAACGCCGTGGTAGCAGCAATCGCTCTGGTCGAATGGGCTCTCAGACGGCCGTGCAGCGGTCGGTTTGCCAACCGGTGACAGTGCATGATGCAGCCGGAGAGCCATCTGGAAATGGAAGCCTTCGAGAGAGCCTTCCCTCCCACAGCTGTGACGTCTTCCGAAAACTCTTCGTGCGGTCCACGTAGAACTTCAGGGCTATAGCTACATCCAGCGAGTGCAAAGTCCTCTCGGCCGGCGTCGAAGGCGACGGGAAGAAAACTGCTAACACCAAGGGCTCGTTGAGGTGGAAGTCCGACGGCACCTTGGGCATGAAGGAGGGGTGCGTCCTCAGCACCACCCTCATGTCATGAAAAGTCAAGTATGGAGGCTTGCAAGATAAGGCCAGGATCTCTCCCACTTGTCGTGCGGAGGTGATGGCCACGAGGAACGCCGTCTTCCATGACAGGAACTTCAAAGGCGCCGAATGCATAGGCTCGAATGGGGCACCCATGAGCCTGGTCAGCACCACATTAAGCTCCCACGCCGGGGCAGGAGCCTTCACCGGCGGGAACGATCGGAATAGTCCCTTCATAAATTCCTTCACCAGGCGATGAGACCACAAGGATGCCCATCCCGTAGTCCTGGTATATCGGTAGATGGCAGCCAGATGTATTTTGATGGAGGCGTGAGCCAGTCCAGCTTTGGCCAGCGACAGCAGGTACGGCAGTACTTTAGGGGCCATAATCCGCAGAGGGTTAATTTTCTGTGCACGGCACCAGACAGAGAACCTCTTCCATTTATGACCGTAACACTTGAGAGTTGAGGACGCCCTGGCTTTTGCAAGAACCTCTCTGCAGTCAGCCGGGATATCATACCCTCCAAACTCTAGTGCTGCAGGAGCCAGGCCTGCTAGTTCAGCGACTCTGGCTCGTCATGAAGAATAGCACCTCCTTCTCTTAAGAGAATATCTGCGTCCGCCGGCAGCTTGACTGGCTGGGACGTTGACAAGTCCAGAAGGTCCGGGAACCAGATCTGCCTTGACCACGCCGGTGTGACGAGGATCATTCTGCACCTGGACTTCTTGAGCTGGTTGATGAGATGGAGCAGCAACGGCAACGGAGGGAACACGTATAGAAACAGGCCGTCCAAAGGGAACGAGAAAGCAATGCCCATGCTCCTCGGCTGCGGGAACCTGCTGGCGAACCTCTGGCACTTGGAGTTCGTCGCCGTCACGAAAAGGTCGGTACGGGGTTTGCCCCATCGTCAAAAGAGCCGATCCACCTGGTCCTGACGTAGTTTCCACTTGTGGCACGAGCGCAGCTCCCTGCTGAGTGAGTCGGCGATGGTGTTTTTATTCCTGCCAAGTGGAAGGGAACCAGAAACATCCCCTGGGCGACGGCCCAGTGCCACAGATCCTGGGCCTCCTCGGATAGGGCTGGGGATCTGGTGCCTCCCTGCTTCCGTATGCAGAACATCGTGGTGGTGTTGTCCTTGAAGATCCTCACCACTTTGTCCTTGAGGGATGGAAGGAACGACTTGAGTGCCCAGAACTCTGCTCGAAGCTCCAGAATGTTGATGTGGAGAGACCTCTCCTCCGGGAGCCAAAGGCCTCTTGCGTGGAGATCTCTGGTTTGGGCCCCCCCCATCCCTCCAGAGAGGCATCCGTCGCCACCGTCTCCTGAAATGCCGGGGTCTGAAAGTCCGTGCCTGTAGTGAGGTGCGCACGGGTACCCCACCATAGGATCGCCCGACGGAACTCTGCGTTGTGAGGGATCCTGTCTTCGAAGCAGCCCGTCGCCTGAAACCAGCGGGCGTCGAGGAACTCCTGTAGCGGACGCATCCGAAGTCTGCAAAGGGGTACAAGGTAGATGCATGAGGACATCATCCCGAGGAGCGACTTGATGGACCTCAACCTGGCCACGTCCGTGGCTAGCAGGCGTCGCACCTTGCCCAGAATGGCCTTCTTCCTCTCCTCCGACGGGCAGGCCAATTGCCCCACTGTATCGAGCTTCGCTCCCAGAAACAGTGTTACTTGCGACGGAACCAGGTGGGATTTGGGGTAGTTGATGGCCAATCCCAGTTCCGTGAGCAGCCGGACGGTCCTCGCTGTGTGTTCGACGGCAAGTTCTCTTGTCCTTGCCCGGATTAGCCAGTCGTCCAGGTATGGGTAGACGTGGATCCCCTGCAGGCGCAGCCGCGCCGCCACTGGTGCCAGGCACTTGGTGAATACCCTGGGTGCTGACTAATCCGAATGGCAGGGCTCTGAATTGGTAGTGGCATCCCTGAACCATGAACCTGAGAAACTTTGTGTCCTTTTAGAATGGGGATGTGGAAGTAAGCATCCTCCAGGTCCAACAACGATAGGAAGTCGCCCTCCTCCAGCTGTCCCAGCACGTGCTGGAGGATGACCATCCTGAATTTCTGCGCCTTGATGGACTTGTTTAACCGACGCAGGTCCAGGATGGGGCACCAACCACCTGTCTTCTTTCCGACGAGGAAGTACCTTGAGTACACTCTGGAGCCCCAGAGCCTCCTGGGGATGAGCTTGATGGCACCTTTTTTGAGCATCGCCCTTACCTCCAACAGCAGTTGAGGTACGTGATTCTCCTTCCTGGCCACGGGAGGAATGCGAGGACACTTCCTTTGGCATTCCAGCGAGTGCCAGTTGGCCAGGGTGTCCAGCACCCAATGGTTGGTGGAGATGGACTCCCACACGCTGACGAACTTAGTCAGCCGGCCTCCTACCGGGGTGATTGGGTGGGGGCCCGACGCCACGGCCGGTTCAGTCGTGCTTGGAGGAGGCCTTGCCCTCCTTGACGGAGACGGGATCCCCTTGCTTGCGTCCTCTGTAGGCCTCCTGGGACGAGGAGCGGGACGCCTGGCGGTATGTAGAAGAGCCACCGCTGGATCCCTTGGAGGCACTGTGTCTGCCTCCGGAGAACGAAAGGGCCGTCATTGTTGAAGGAACAAGTTACTTACCTGTAACTGTTGTTCTCCAGCATGGGTCTGGCATGGATTCACATGCTCATGAATATTCCCCGTTGTCAGGCTGGGAATCCTCGGTAAAGAAAAAACCAGTATCAGTTTCGTTTCTGATCTGTCTTTCGTAGTAATAACCAATCACTGGTCTCTGCGTCATACTGACCACAGCCAATGACTGCCCTCTACCTAAGCACCGCCTCTGGCAGCCATCTTCAGATTTGGAAGCACGTGAAGTGGAAGTATGACCAAGTGAAGAGCCGCAGAGGGGTAGGCGGGAGGGTTCGCATGTGAATCCATGCCAGACCCATGCTGGAGAACAACAGTTACAGGTAAGTAACTTGTTCCTTCTCCAGCATGGGGTCTGGCATGGATTCACATGCTCATGAATAAAGAATACATAGCAGTACACACATGCACAACCACCTAGACTCCTGCAACGGGCGCATCCGGAGCCTGCACATGGGAATGAGGTAGATGCAGGAAGACATCATTCCGAGGAGGGACTTGATGGACCTCACCTTGGCCGCGTCGGCCACCAGCATCCGCTGCACCTTGCCCAAGATGGCCCTCGTCCTTTCCGCCGACGGAGAGGCCAGAAGCGCCACTGTGTCGAGTTTCGCTCCCAGAAACAGCGCGTCTTGTGCGGGCACCAGGTGGGTCTTGGCGTAGTTTATGGAGAATCCCAGGACGTGAGTAGTTGGACGGTCCTCGCCGTGTGCTCCGCGGCGAGTTCCCTTGTCTTTGCTCGGATGAGCCAGTCGTCCAGGTAGGGGGAGACGTGGATCCCTTCCAGACGCAGCCGTGCCGCGCCGCCACCGGTGCGAGGCACTTGGTGAACACCCTGGGTGCCGACCTCAATCCGAAGGGAAGGGCTCTGCACTGGTAGTGACGCCCTTGGACCACGAATCTGAGAAACTTTCGGTGTCCCTTTAGGATGGGGATATGGAAGTAAGCATCCTCCAAATCCAACGACGACAGGAAATCGCCCTCCTCCAGCTGACCCAGGACGTGCTGGAGGGTGACCATCCGGATCTTCTGTGCCTTGATGAATTTGTTCAGTCGTCGTAGGTCCAGGATGGGACGCCATCCTCCCGTCTTCTTCACAAGGAAGTAATCTTGAGTAAACTCCGGAGCCCCGAAACCTCTTTGGGACGAGCTCGATGGCGCCTTTCTTGAGCATCGCCTTTACCTCCAAGAGAAGTTGAGGGACGTGATGTTCCTTCCTGGCCACGGGGGGGGGGGGGGGGACGCGCGGGCACTTCTTTAGAAACTCAAGCGCTTGACCCTGGGCCAGGGCGTCCAGCACCCATCCGTCGGTGGAGATGGACTCCCACATGCTGACGAAGCGAGCCAGCCGGCCTCCCACCGGGGTGCTTCGGTGGGGGCCTGACCCCACAGTCGGTTCAGTCCTGCTTAGACGAGGCTTTGCCGCCTTGTCCTCCCTGGCGACAACGGCGGGGTCCGCCCGACTTGCCTCGTCCTCTGTAGGCTTCCTGTGACGACGAACGGGCCGCTTGACGATAGATGGAACATCCGCCGCCGGAGCCTCTGGAGGCATCCTGCTTGCCTCCGCCGCTCCGAAAGGGCGGCCGTCGTTGCTGGAGAACACCAAGAGCCCGGGCCGTCTCCGTGTCTGTCTTGATGGCTTGTAGGGAATTGTCCACTGTTTTCCCAAACAGGTTGCTCCCGGCAAACGGCATGTCCAAGACTCTGGTCTGCACGTCCTGCCGGAAGTCCGTTGCCTTGAGCCATCCATGCCATCTAAGGCACACGCCGTTGCCCAACTGGCAAAATTCAGTGTCAGCGATGTCCGTCGCTATCGTAATGGCGTGGTCCGACGCCACTTCTCCTTCCTGCAAGATCTCTAGGGCCTCTGCCCTCTTGTCGTCTGGTAGGAAGTCCAGCAGAGGGGCGATTTTGTACCACAACTCCCTGTCGTAGCGGGCTACGATAGCCAAGGCGTTGGCAGCCTTAATCGTCGTCGCTGCCGATGAGATGACTGCGTCCCATCATGTCCAATTTCTTTCCCTCGCCGTCCGGCGGGGAGGTTGACGTAGAGGCCGAGGCCCCCCCCCCGCTTTCTTCCTGGCCGCCGGGAGACGACCGAGTCCGGGGTCGGCTGTGCCTGACGGCACAAGGGGGCCGCGTCCGGGACCCGGTACTTCTCGTACCGATCCCTTCTCGCAGGCGTTGTGGATGGGTTCTTGAGGAGGGCGAGACCCTCATCCCAGATATCGTCCAGTAGAGGTACAGCGAGGACCGTCTTCCTCTTGGTCTCGCGCCGTTGATAAAGGAAACCTTCCTTCTTCTCTTCCGGGAAGAGCTGGAAAAGCTTGGATGCCCTGGCGATCATGGCATGAAACTATCGAATCTCGTCGGGCGGGGAAGCCCGGGGAGGAGGTGACGACCGGAGATCCTCGTCGTAAACCTCGTCGCCTGTACCCATTGCGGCCGTGTCCGTCCCCGTATCATCCCCACTGGTCGTGGACAGGGTGGAAGGCTGAGCAGGGCGCGATGGTTGAAAAGGAGGTAGAGGAGGGCTCCTAGAAGGGCCTGGCTCCGGGTCCCTCGTCGGGAGCGGTTCCTCCGTTGGTGGTAACGGCAATCTCGTCCTTATCTCCGAGCATAAGGACTGTATAGCCAACAAAATGGCCGCCGAGTTGTCTTGCGGCACTGGTTGAGGGGATTTCGGCGGGCGGTCAGGAGCCCCGTCGGCATCCTCGATGTTATCGTCGTCTCCGACGTCGGGGTCCCTCCCGACGGGCTGGTCTTCTTCCACGCCAACGCCTTGGCTTAAGACTTCGATCAGCTCCTCTTCAGAGGTTGAGGCCGAATCCACGATGACCTCCTGCCCCCCCTTTTTCTTCTCCGTCGGAGGTTTCACGGGGGTCCTGTCGATGGGCATGAAAGAGGACTCCCTCCGCGGTGGCAGGGAGACTCTGGGCCCCGAGGTCGCCACCACTGGTGTAGCCTCCACAGGCTGAGCCAGGGCCGCCGCGACTGTCTCGATAGAGGCCTTGGCCGGGTGGATCAAGGCTTTCACCACCTTAGGTGCGCTCACCACCTTCTCCTTGGGGGGAGGGTCACCGCCTCGCTCCCCCTCCGATGGGGCCTTCGAGCTCGACCGGGGTCTCTCCAGGAGCTTCGCCAGGTGCTCGGCCTTCCTCTTACCCAAGCCAGAGCGTTGGCTCGTGGTTGATGGCACCCGTAGAGCCTGACCGTTCGGCGCTCCCGGTGCCAGCGGACTCGCAGTGCTTGGCCTTCTGTTGGGCCCCCGTCGAGTGGGCGGCCTCAAAGGTCTTAGAAGACCGCTCAGAATTCTTTTTCTCGCCCGACGGGCTCGTCCCTTCCAGCCAGTTGGCGAGACGCAGATGGCGGTCCTTCATGGTCCGCTCCGACATATTGCCACAAAATGCACAGTCCTTCTCCACGTGCATTCTGTCCTCATGCAGGCAGTAGAGGCAAAGCGAGTGTTCATCCTCAAAGACATTCTGAAGCTGGCATCCAGGGCAGACCCTGAACAGCTTTCCGGGCGTTGAGCTTCCCTTCTCCTGGGCCATGTCCGAGATGGGCCTGAGAAACTTCTGGAGTCCTCCAAAAGCGTTGCTCGACGAAATCTTCACCCTTGAGGGGCGTAGAAGAATCCGACACGAGTCCCCGTTGATCGGATAAAGAAACGGTGGAGCTTGAGGCTCTTTTGACCGTAAAAAGAGAAAATGTTCCTATGAAAAAAGCGCGAAAAAAGCACTAATGCTCGAGAGCAATAGCACAAGGATCCCAACACATGAACGTGCGGTAAAAATCTGAAGATGGCTGCCAGAGGCGGGGCTTAGGGAGATGGCAGTCATTGGCTGTGGTCAGTATGACGCAGAGATCAGTGATTGGTTACTACTACGAAAGACAGATCAGAAACGAAACTGATACTGATTTTTCTTTACCGAGGATTCCCAGCCTGACGGGGAATATTCATGAGCATGTGAATCCATGCTGGAGAAATACCTTCTTTTACCTGCGACAGAGGTATGATTTCTATGGCTCCTTTCTCCAGTAGTGTCTCGACTTCTTGCAGAA
Source organism: Ambystoma mexicanum (assembly GCF_040938575.1). Taxonomy (NCBI): domain Eukaryota; kingdom Metazoa; phylum Chordata; class Amphibia; order Caudata; family Ambystomatidae; genus Ambystoma; species Ambystoma mexicanum. The sequence continues at coordinate 1,117,829,168 of NC_090926.1, forward strand.
GAATGCGCAGATAGTCTGGGTCAGTTTTGCTTGTGAAGCTCTGAATGTTGGGGACCGGTTGAACTCGATACAGTACCCGTGGGCTACAGTCTTTAGCACCCACTGGTCTGTAGTTATTCCCTGAATCTTCATTTCATTTCGAACCAGAGGCCAGGGAGCCTCTGGGTGTAGAGTTCATGCCTCTTCCTTTGCCACATCGCTGACCCCTTTGGGTATACAGGGTTGTTTATCTGCTATTTCCATGTGTAGAATGCCAATCGTTTCCCAATGAATATTGTTGAGGGACGAGTTGGCAACAAAAAAGCCATTTGCACCCAGATCCTCCCCTTGTAGAGGGTTGTTGTGTAATCTGGTCAATTTCTTCTAAGGTGTCATGATCTTTTTGTGCAAGGGTCTCATCGACTGCCTTCCCAAACAGATTGGATTCTTACGCTGGTTTATCTGTGATGCTTGCGTCTATGGCTTAAATCCAGAGTTCCATAGCCATGTCTCTTGGGGTGTGTGCCCTGAACAAGGGATCGACCAGCCGTTTCTGCAGAATCCAAAGTATTCTTAAGAATGCTTTCATTCACCTGTCTGCCCTCAGTGACAGAGGTGAGGAGACGAGTACGTAGGGGTTCGGGAACCTCCTGAATGCCTTCCTGTAGTAAGACCCCACTGGGCATCGGCATAGCTGGCCAACAAGGTGTTGTTGGCAATGCGCGTTGAGAACGCTGCCGCGACCCTGATCTTTCTCCCAAGGGCGTAAAGTCGCTTAACCTTCCTTATCAGAGGGTGCCTCACCTGTTGACAAAGGGACCACTGTCGTCTTTCCTGTCGTAGTCACCACCAGGGAGTCTGGGTGGAATATCCTCTGATATACAAAGGGTCTGATGGAGATGGGCGAAAGTTTTTCTATTCGTGGGTTGACACTTCTTATGAGAGCAGGTGTTGAGGATGCCAGACGCTTCTTGATTGAATTGAGGAGAGGAATAGCATGGCTGGCCGGCCGTTTCCCCTCAAGGATGTCCTCCACAAAGTCAGCTTCGGGGACTGCTTCATCTGTAACAATTTTAAAGTGATCAGCTGCTTTACGCAACATTACGTTAAAAGTCAACTGGTCATCCACTGGCAAGGGTTGTTGCCTAGTAGGAGTGGAGTGGACTGGGGAGAGTCCAGGGACAGGACATCAGGGTCTTGATGAATTCCTCATCCTGAGTGTTAGCAGGAATGGCATCCTCAGTTAGGTCGTAATTGCATATATCCTCTTCTAATGAGGGGGTCAGAATGTCTTGGAAATGTAGTTATGGGGTCCATAGGGCTCTCATCCCTTGGCCTCCTTGGTGTAGATTGTTCTGAATGGGAAACAAACCTGTCCAGCCTTTCCATACATTTAAACTTTTCTCTAGTCCAAACCGAGGACCTAGAATGGTCTAGAAGTGGAAAAAGGTCTTGATCGTGTTCATCCACCGAAAAGCGTTGAGATTTTCGTCTCGTCAAAAATAGCCCTTTTTCTCGCCGTCAGAGACCTCCTCAGGTACCGACAGTGGCAAGACGTCTCTGTGCTTCTCTTTCTGCTTATGGGTGGGTTTCGGTACCCCCCCTTAGGCCATCCCTGGACCTCAGTGGTTCCTTGGGCCTTTCTGTGGACTTTGGCGCATCCCTGGGCTTTGAGAAACCCCTGGATTCTGAGAATCAGCTGCAACAATCCTAGCTAAGCTGTCGGCGACTTCTTCCGCGGTCGGGAGGCGCCTAGCTTCAGCCTGCGATTGCGAAGGGGTCCTCTTCCCCGGTGCCGGGGCCTTGTCCTCAGCGGTAGCCTTCTTCGGCGGAATCAGAAACCCATCACGAGAACGCCTTCTTGCGATGCATCTCGACAGGACCTGTAATATTAGGGGTAGTGCCCTTTGTTTTCGATTGCCCGGTTGGTGGACGCATTTGCAGATGCGAGGAGGGCTGCCGATCCCGACGAATGGCGGGTGCCGCCAGAGCTTCTGATGTACCCAATGGTGCTGAAGTCTTCTTCGACCTGGCCGAAGAATGACTTGGGGTTGTGAGCTTTGTGCTGTGTACATGTTCGTCTTTGTCGCCGGGGTGTGACTTCCCCATAGCAGTGCCTAAACCGTGCCTAGCGGGGCCTGGAACAGACAATGCGGAACGCAAGCGTTCCGTCGAAAGGTCAACAACCTCCGGTGCGGAGGTATGATTGTCACTCTCGCCGTCGTCACATTCGGTGGCTGCGGCAGCAGGATAAAATTCGGCCTTCGACATACTGTAGGCTGTCCACCGCTTGACTCTACTCTACAATCCTTTACTGTCTTATGACGGAGGAGCTAACAAGCCGCGCATCCTCCTTCCTTGTGATCGAGGGGCAAGCACCGGTTACACCGTCTGTGCCCATCTTTCCAAGGGAATTTGCTCCTACAATTAGGGCAAAACCTAAATGGAGTTCTCTCCATAGCGGAGGTTGGGTAGGGTGACGAAAACCGAAAGGTAAAGAGGAAGAAAAGGCAAAGACATTCTCAATTTGTATAGAAGTGTCCACCACAACCCCACTCTTCCTACTGTATAGGCTGGCAGAAGGCCCTTGGCCATGTGGTCGGCAGCACTGACTGGATCACCGTCCGTAGAGTTCTTGAAGGTCTTCAGCAGAAGTCTGTAACAGCCGTCAAAATAAGGGACGGATAGGGTGATATGGATATTTTATATAATTATTCAACCAAAGGTCGATGGGACAATAAGCAAGTTTTACTAGCTCTGCATCAAGGCTTCCAGTATGCTGGGCGGAAAAAAACAATCTGAGGGACTCGACACGTGAGGGATCTTGGGTACACTACACGTCACACGCCCAGGTCGATGTCCCCTTTTGATTCTCGAAAGACGAGATGCAATACTCCGCGGTTACCACTGGATGTCAGGCCATATGCACAGCATGTGACTAAGCAGATTAACAAACATCAGAATCTTTTTTAGGCACAGGTTTATAAACCTTGGCTTGAACCAATGGCGTTGGCAAGTTGTGGAAGACTGCTTTGAAAATGGCGCTTGTTTACTCATGAGTCTACTTGGACAACTCCGAGTCTGCAAAGTCGTTGAGGCCTTACACGCTTTGTGCTTTTTCATTGAACAAAAGTAGACCTTGGCTCTCGACTCGTCGACACTCTTGTCGGATCAAGAACTTTCGACGCGACGCAGGCTTTGAGTTCGGCTTCGAAGTTGCAGCCTTCCACTTCCGTTTGTCATCCCTTGGAGCGACCGGGGCATGGCTCGTTTGCATTTCTTTTGAGGGAGTTGAGGCAGCATTCAGGAAAATTTGCAACATCTCTGTACAAAATGCATCCCACTTTGTCGGGGAATCGGACTTGGTAAGACATCCGGTTATCTCCGTGGAGGAATCAGTTGAGGTTGGAGGAGACCTATGGCGTCTCTCTGCCTTCCTAGAGGAAGATTGCCGCCATCGACTCCTCGATCAGGACCTTTTTGACTTTATGCACCGGGAAGAGTTTCTCGACTCACCAGTCTTTCTCCCGCATCGAAGGGGACTTTGATGCCAACTTCTCCGCTGCCAGTTTATCTCTACGCACCCTGAGAGCTTTCTCTGTCATGGTCTGACAGGACCCACAGTCATTGGTATGCTGCCCGGAGCGCAGACACCACAGGCAGATGCAGTGAGAATCCGTAATCGACATTTTCGACCCGCAGTCGTGGAATTTTAAAAACCTGACTTGGGCGTCGGAGTAGATGAAGACATTTTATCTCGAAAATCTCACTGTAGCGTGCCGTAAATACTCTAAGTGTAAGCTTGGAAAAACGGAACTGAAGCTAACGGGTGCTGCATGCGCCATTTATGATGATGACGTCAACGGTAGACGCAGGCCTTTGAGGGACAGACTCAACGCTCCATACAGCGTCATCTGTCAAAAAATAAATGATTATTTCCTTAGCTGCAAAGCTGGAGAGATATATCATAAAATGAGGAATACGTGGGAGGATACAAGCCATTCCAAATAAAAGGTTAGGGAAGGAAAAAGGTAAGACAGTTTCTCAGTTTATGTGAGCACAACTAAATCTTCGAATTAAATCTAAGCCTTTACCAGCAGTAACAGTATACAACAAGCTACCACATAAGAGGGATAAACAGTATCAAAGCCAATAGACTAGAAGAGTCTTCAGGGAGCCAGCACAGTTAACGTCATTTTGGACACAGTCTATGGATCTGATGCACTTAGATCAAAGTCTTGCACAAAGTCGGAGAGTCTTTAGAAAAATCACTTTTACTGTCACAAGCTGTTAAGCCGGTGAGAAGAGGTGAAATCAACTGTAAAAGCTAAGCCAATACAATTACCATATGAGAAGAGCGTGGCTAAAAGGCAATAAAGCCAAGGAACGGCTCTTTTCAGTTCAGCAGCACTACGTGGTTTCAGCGCTTAGCAAACAGCTCTGTTGCGGATCTTGGATACCGGTTGGACTTTCTTTGCTCTCTTGCGCCTGCACGCTGGTGAGGGGATTATGGATCTCGAGGTCCTGTTTATGGATAGCCCTTAAGGGTCCCCTGGAGTTTCTAGCCAGATTTGTTCTGCGGCAGACGTTGCACTCGACTGCGGACCCTCGATCCCTGGCTTTGGGCTGCCTAAGTAACAGAGGCACAGCAAGTCGGGATGGTGGTCTAGTGGAGTTAGTCTCAGGGTTAGTTGGTCCTACTAAACCAAGGGGAGAAGTCGATCCATACAGCAGCAGGGCTTCACCGAGCAATTCAAAGGTCAAGGAGGTTGCAGCAAGATTTGTTCATGGTTTCTTCATCGGGTGTTTCTCCCAGTGGTCGTCTCTGCCTGTAGTCCCAAAACCCTCCCTTTTTAAGCAAGTTTGTTCCATTCAAGCAGAGCCTAGGCTGTCAATCACATAGCAGGGTGGCTGTGCTGAAAGGAGAGCCAGCCAGCCAATAAGGACTAGTTGCATTTATGCATTCCTAGAGACAAAGGACAGGGTACTTTCAGGACCCTCTCTCACACCCTGTCCTTCCAGACACACTGTAGCCAGAGTAAAACCCAAGAAAGGCCCCACAAACAGAAAATGGCGAAAAGAGAAAACAGGGGCTATTTTGACAAAAATGGTAACCCATGGGTGCTGTACTGCAGCTGAGGGTTCAGCCTGGAGTAGAAAAGCAAAATTGGAAGAAAAATGAAACCACTGCCACCAGCCATTAAAGGTACTGAGGGCAACATAGAAATGTTAGACAAGATTATGATTAAGTGGCTACTAGGAAGCCCCACCCCCCCCTCCCAAGCACTGCACATAGGATAGTGTGTGCTGGACCGACAACGAAAAAAGGTAAGTAAAGTCAATTTCACTTTACATTTCTTGGGAACTTTAGTTCACACAAGAAAATGTAGTTAAACCTTATGAGAAATCTAAAAGTATTTCTCTGTGACACTGCACTGAAGGTGCTGTGTGTCAGGATATATAAAACAGATGCCAATGAAGTTTGACAGACTCCAAAAACTGAAAACACAAAAATCCAAATCAGGTAAAACATGTGTAAGAAAAAGGTCTCACTCACTGCAGGGTTAAAATTAAAAAGTCCTTGTTAGGCAGAATCCACTGAAGTTCCCTTGGGGAACACTACAGCTGATTAAGACTACAGGTATATGCAATAAATCCCCTCTGGTATCAGTCCGTACCAGAAAGATTTAGTTGGTAGCTGTGGCTAAGCAGTCAGACTTATCTCAGAGGGAGATGAGAAGTATTCAGGGTTTACACATTAGGTCTACAATCCTATGGAACAAGGACACACTGACCAAAGCTTTGTATCAAAAAGAATATATGACAATGCATTACTTACCGTAAAAGCATTTCTGATGGTTGTATCTGCTTAGATTCACATGCTGTGCATAGGTCCGACATCCAGTGGTCACTGCAGAGTATTGCATTTTGTTTTTCGTAGTCGAAAAGGGGACGTCGACAAGGCGTGTCTGTAACACTATCCCTATAGTGACGTGCGTTGTACCCATAATCCCTCGCGCGTCGAGGTCCCTCTGTTTCTATTTTTCTGCCCTGAGGGAGCCTTCTAGACGTGAGTGAGTACAGAAAAGAGATATAGAAAAGGATGTCTATGTTCCTTCCATCCGAGCGGGGAGGAAGGGTGGGCGCATGTGAATCTAAGCAGATACAACCATTAGAAATGCTTTTACGTTAAGTAATGCATTGTCTTCTGATGTTTGTTAATCTGCTTAGAATCACATGCTGTGCATAGACTAGCGAGCAGTACCCGGAGTTGGAGGTGGGTTGTGAGAAGGAACAGTAGAGAAAAGATGACTTAATACTGCTTGTCCCACCTGGGAATCAGATCTAGAGTGGGCATCTAGACAGTAGTGTTTTGTAAAGGTGTGTACAGAACTCCAGGTTGCCGCTTTGCAGATGGCCTCAAGGGGAACATTTGCAATGAATGCTATGGATGCCCCAGTGCCTCGAGTAGAGCGTGCTCTTGGCTTGAAGGGTAGTTCTCTCTTAGCAAGAGTGTAACAGAGTGATGCATTGTACAATCCATCTAGATATAGTGGATTTTGAAACTGCATCTCCTTCTCTTCCTGCTGCCACCGAGACAAAGAACTGATTAGTCTTTCTCAGTGGACTAGTTCTTTCCATGTAAAACATGACAGCTCTGCGCACATCAAGTGTATGCAGGCTTTTTTCTCCTAGATTTGAAGCATTTTGAAAGAACGTTGGTAGTTCTATAGACTGGTTGACATGGAATTTGGAGATGAATTTCGGTGCGAACCTTGGGTGTGTGCGTAGAACCACTTTATCCTTGTGAACTGTTACAAAGGGGTCTAAAACCGAAAGGGCCTGTAGTTCACTTACTCTCCTAATGGAGGTAATAGCTATTAGGAAAGCAGTCTTAAGAGTGAGATCTTTAAGAGTTGCCTTGTGCATGGGTTCAAAGGGTGACCCCATGAGCCTGGTGAGTACCACATTTAGATCCATGCCGGGAGCTGGGTTTGCTATTGGAGGGTGCATTCTCTTTACCCCTTCCATGAAGGCTTTGATTACTGGGATCTTCCACCACGATACTTTGAGTTGTGAAATGGTCTAAGCAGAAAGCGCTGCCAGGTGTACTTTAATAGAATTGAATACTAGACCCGAGTCCAGTAAATGGGTCAGGTACAGAATAATTTGTGTGGGAGAGCAGTCAACGGGGTTGATACTCTTCCCTCTACACCAGATGACAAATCTTCTCCATTTGCTAGAATAGCAGTGACGAGTGTTCGGCTTTCTGGCCTCTCTGAGGATGTCCATGCACCTCTGTGGAAGTTGTAAATGTCCAAATTCTATGACCTCAGGAGCCAGGCTGCTAAATTCATGGTCTGAGGGCATGGGTGCAGTGTCCTGCCCCTGTCTTGTGACAGCATGTTGTACGGGCAGGGCAGTTTCACTGGTGGAGATAGAGACATCTCCAACAAGTGAGCGAACCATGGCTGTCGGCCCACAGTATCATGGTAACCTGTTCCTGGTGCATCTTGTGCACTATCTTGTTGAGAAGGGGAGTTGGGGGGAAAAGCGTAAACAAATTTCCCTGACCATGGAATCGATAACCGTTCCCCTTGGACTGGTTCTGGGGGTACCTGGAGGCGTAATCTTGGCATTGAGAGGTTTCCAGAGTTGCGAACAGGTCTATTTCTGGGAAACCCCACTGTGTGAAGACGAAGACAATGTCTTCTTGTAACCGCCATTTGTACTCTACGGGCAGGGGGAAGTCTCTGCTGAGTTCGTCTGCTAGCAGATTGAGGTACATGTTGTGATAGTAGGAACATGTGTTTGAGAGCCCACTTCCAGATGTTCTGGGACAGCTTGGACAGTCCTGGAGAGTGAGTGCCCCCTTGCTTGTTGAGGTAGTACATGGCTGTGGTGCTGTCTGTGAGGACCATCACTCTTTCCTTGTAGGTGTTCCCGAAAGGCTTTCAGTGCTTTGAACACCGCTAGTAGTTCCAGCAGGTTTATATGCTTGGATGCTAAGCTCGGAATCCACGCTCCGTGAGCAGTGTGATGGAATAGGTGAGCCCCCCATCCTGTAAGGGATGCGTCTGTGGTTAGAGTGGCTTCCACTGCGGGTGTGGCAAAAGTTTTCCCTAATAACAGGTTTTCTTTTGTCCACCACCGTAGCGAGAGAACCAAGGCCTGCGAGACCACCACTAGATCGTCCCATTGTCCGCTGGCCTGACACCACTGGCTGTTGAGCCACTCTTGCATTGGGCGCATGCGCAGGCGCGGTACCAAATAAATACATGACGCCATCATTCCTAGCAAGCGCATTGCTTTGCGTACCGTCACCTCTCGACCTGCCACATAATGGGGTATCTGAAACAGCATGTTTTGGACCCTCTCGTTGGAGGGGAAGACGAGGCCGTCCTTTGTTCGAATTAGAGCCCCTAGGAATTGTTTGATTTGGCTGCGGTCTAAGCTGGACTTCTTTTCGTTGATGGAGAAGCCCAGTTGGAACAAAAGGTCTACAGTCTTTTGGGTATTGGAGAAGCATGTTTCGTAAGAATCCCCTGTTATGAGCCAGTCGTCGAGGTAAGGGTATACCGGGATGGATAACCTGCGCAGGTGGGCCGCTGCCACTGCCAGTACTTTTGTGAATACCCTTGGTGCAGAAGGTATCCCGAAGGGTAGTACTCTGAACTGGTAGTGTTTGTTCTCTATCTTGAACCTGAGGTATTTTCTGTGCGCTGGCAACATTAAAATATGAAAGTATGCATCTTTCATGTCCAGTGTTGTCATGTAATCCCCCTGTGATAACAGTGGGATTACTTTCTGCAAGGTCACCATACAAAACTTTTGGCGTTTGACAAACTTGTTCGCTGGGCGCAGATCTAATACAGGGCGCATGGTTAAGTCCTTTTTGGGTACAAGGAAGTACACTGAATAAATACATTCTGTTACCTGAGATAGGGGGACAGCCTCTATAGCTTCTTTTTTCAGTAGCTCTTCTACTTCTTGTAGAAGAATGGTGAGGTGTTCCGGTGTCATGCGTCGGTTCCGTGGGGGTCTGTACTTCAGGGAACCGTTGAATTCGATGCAGTATCCGTGGGCTATGGTGGATAATATCCAGCGGTCTGACGATATTCCCTCCCATGCTGAAAGGAACGATGTTAGCCGGCCCCCGACCGGTGATGCATGGGAGGGGACCCGAATCTTCGGGTCATTTGTTGGTATTGGGCGTGGAACCTTTGGGGCTGGAGTCGCGACCTCTTCCCCTGCCACGGCGTTGGCCTCTGACTGAACTGGGTGTTGTTACCCTGGTTAGAGGGCCAGTTGGTAGCAGAGTAAAATTGCTGTTGGTTTTGCTGCTGGCGTTGGCCACGAAAGGAACGTCTATTGCCATAGCCGCGTCTGTTAGGGGGCCTAGAAATTTGGTCAAGAGTTTTGATGGTATCAAACACTTTCTTCGCATGTTCTAGGGCCTCATCAACTGCTTTCCCAAACAGATGTGTTTCTTCTATGGGCTTATTTATCAGGGAAGCCTGGGTTTCCGGCTTAAATCCCGAATTGCGCAGCCAGACATGGCGTTTGAGAAGTGTTCCCTGAACCAGGGAACGGCCAGCCGTCTCTGCGGCATCTAAGGAGTTCTTTACGATGCCCTGGTTTACAAGAGTTCCCTCTGAGATTGTAGCTAACAGGCGTGAACGCAGGGGTTCTGGTGCGTCCTCTGCTTCGCTGCTCCAGCTTGACCCCTCTGACTAAGGCAGGATTGGAAAGGGAAGGAGTTATTCTTCTCTTTATAGAAGCCAGGAGCGGTATAGACTGACTAACAGGGGCTTTTTCTTTAATAACTTTCTCTACAAAGTCTATGTCAGAGTCTCCCCTGTGTCTATTTCAAAATGCGCTGCTGCCTTGCGCAATAGTGCATTAAGTGAAGGTTGGTCATCTATGGGAGAGGTGTTTCCAATAGGTGAATCCTTGGGAGGAGAAGGGTGAAAGACATCAGGGTCTGAGTACACTGATGGGGATTGCCAAGGCTGCGAGGTAGCTGTATCTTCTTCGAAAGCTCCTGCACTAGTGTAAGGATCTTCTTCAAACCCCTCTTCCTCATGTTCTTCCTCTCCACCAAAACACTCCTCATCTTCCTGGAGGTATTGCTCCTCTTCCGTGAGGTCATATACGTCTGTAGAAGGGGGAAACAGCCTAGGAATTTTGACCCTAGGGTCATCCTGGGGCCATTCTCTTAGTCTTTAGGGTGTGGGTGGGTTTTGGTTTCCCAAAAACCATTCCATTTTCTCCATACAAGAATGGAGTCTTTCAAGGGTCTCATGGGGGACCCCTGAATAGTCTAGAGGGGGGAAATCAGTGTTTTCACCTTCAAAACGCTTATAACGCTCCCACAACGTCTAAGAAAGGTTTCCGTCGCCATCTGAAAAGCCCTCCGGTAGTTCCGAAGTGCCCTTAGATGAAAGGGGCAGTTCCTGGCTACTCTTATGCTTTTTCGGCGTTTCTATAGCTTTTTGTGCGGTATTCGACGTTTGTTTCGTCGTCCGCTTACGTGTGTCTTCGGAAACAATTCTCGCCAGGCTCTTGACAACGAGTTTGTCAGTAGAGGACTCTGGTGTCGACGTTGCCTGCGTTACGCGTTGTTCCTCGCCGGCCGCTCTATGGAGCGTTACGTCGGATGATTTTGGGGTAGCGCCCGTGTTTGATGAAAGCCCAATCGCTGGTCGCGATTGCGTTTGCGGGTGGGGCTTGAGACCCTTACGGTCTGAGGTAGACGCCAGAGTGCCCTGCGTCCCCTTCGGCGCTGATGGATCCTTCGTCTTCGACGAAGAAGAGCCGTGGGTTGTGTGCTTAGGCCTATGGGGTCTGTGTGCGTCCATGTCGCCGGGGTGTTCATCCCCATGAGCAGGGCGTGAGCCGAGCCCGTCGGGGCCGGGGACGGACGTCGATGAGCGCGAGCGCTCCTTCTGGGGGTTAATGACTTCCGTAACGGACTTCGAGTTATCACCCTCCTCGTCACCTTCTGTAACAGCGGCGGCGGGTGAGGAAACTGACTTCGACATAGCCCACCTCTTAACTTTGCGTTCTTTAAGAGTTCTTGGTTTCAAGAGCTTACAGGCCGCACAGCTGTCCTCCTTATGATCGAGGGGCAAGCAACAATTACAGAGCTTGTGTTTGTCCTTTTAAGTGTATTTGCCCCTACAGCGTGGGCAAAACTTAAAAGGTGTCCTCTCCATAGCTGAGGCAATAATAACTGGTGATAACAACCCCAAGGGAAAGATAGGGGAGAAAGAAAGACATTCTCAAAGAGAAGATAAAAGTTCGAACCCCCACTCTCCCTACTGTATGTTGGCCGGCGAGGCCAGGCCACGTGTTCGGCAGCGCCGAAGGATCTCCTCCGTCTCTTCCCCTCCGTCGAAAACTTGCTCGGCGGAGAAACAGCTTCACAGCCAACGTCGAGGGGAGGGATCTTTAACAATATAATAAGTATAATTAAGGGCCGGGGTCCGATAGTATTTGCAATGTCTCTCTAGGAGCTCCGCGTAAGGCGACCAGAAGCTGGGCGGAAAAAAACAATCTGAGGGACCTCGACGCGTGAGGGATTATGGGTACAACACACGTCACTATAGGGATAGTGTTACAGACACGCCTTGTCGACGTCCCCTTTTCGACTACGAAAAACAAAATGCAATACTCCGCAGTGACCACTGGATGTCGGACCTATGCACAGCATGTGATTCTAAGCAGATTAACAAACATCAGAAATATTTATTTTACACACTCTGATGTTTACACACAAATCACTATTATAAAAGCAAGTTAAATCAGTCGAGAAAAGTATACACAACTCCCTATTTTAATTGTAGACAAGTTTGAGCAAGAATGAAAAGTGAGCAAAACGGCACAGTGCAAACCAAGCAGAAATGGCACTCTAACAATTTCTCAAAAGGGAGGGAACGGCCAAGATATACAGGAATATACCCTTAAACACACCAGCAACACTTCCCAAGAAGATTGTGAACAAGTTAGGCAAGGCAGTACTTTAGCATGTATATAACTGAGGTGAAAACCGAACAAAATGGCACGTCACAAGTTTAAAAAGAGTGAAGAAAAAGGTGGTTGGAAGAGTTGGGTGCACCAACACATTTCTAGGTGAGAAGCAATCTAGAGAAGGCAGTTGTAACAGATTTAGCCAGAGTCAATAGGCCTGGGCCAGAGTCAGTGGTACAGGGCAAAGGGCCCAGAAGCAAAATGTTCTTGTAGCTGCAGTCAAGTCTTTGTTAATCGATTCGAAAAGGCGGTTGCAGAAGGTAAAAGACAATGTTAGATGATAGGGGCGGCCAACCCAGTAGGTAAAGGATTTAAAACACCTTTAGCAGTACCCAACGAAACGAGAGGCCTGACGGAATAATGTACCTTAAAAGTAGAAGAGGCTCCTGCGGTGGCGGTAGTTCCTGGCAGTTCGGAAGATCCAGCAGAGCAAGAGGCTCTCGTCGTGGAGGAAGGTTCAAGCTACTGCACTGCCCAGGGATGAAACCAGCCACGATGCTGCCCAATGAAATAAAAGGTGCACTCCTTTAAATCGCGGTTGTGGTGGACGGGTGCCTGGCTATCCGGTCTCCGAGTGCAGGGCACAGGCGATTCGACCAAGGCAGGTCCTGGAAGGCGATTGGCGAACTGGTTGGCCCCACCAGCTCAAGGGAAGAAGACTCTTGCAGGCGAAGATCTTCGAGTCGTTGGAGAAAAGTGGTGAGGATATGCAGCAGGGCTTCACCGGTGGTTCAGTCGTTGCAGATGTCTGTCTTCTCTCCTCTTCGGCTTCTTAGTTCCAGTGGCGACGTCTCGTCCTCCAGTCATCAGGACCCTGCTTTTATGCAGCAAGACCCCCCATTCATACAGCCTAGCTGTCACTCACACAGTGGGGTGGCTCTCAAGCGGGAGAACCCCCCCCAGCCTATCAGGGCAGAGCGAGACTTGGGTTGCGTAGGCAATCCTGTCCAGGGTGCATATTCCCCCTCCCACACATGCTGTATACCCCAGACTCAGTGGCACCGAAAGGAGGGCTTCTGTGCAGAAGCCCGCCAAAAGGACGAACAAAGGATCGCCGACCTGGGTTAGGACTACAGAGAAAGACACGAGAAAGAAATGAAATCAAAATTCTGGCAATAAAAAGCTAAAATAAACCAACTGTATGTTAGATGCCATCAGTAAAAGTGGTAGCCTTGAACTATGGGAAAATCCCATAGGAAAATATTTGTGGTCGAATATTTTCGGTAGTAACCACTGCCACCAGCCAGAACTTTTGAGGGGCTGTACGGTACCCCCTCGAAAATGAACACTAGGGAAAAACTATTAATCCTTCCCAGTACCACCATAGTAAGATGGGCTGTACTGGTTTTGTTCATCAGATTGGACTAGTAAGGTCAATGGGGACTTTACTCGCCCCGGGAGACAGCAGTCAGTCCCAGGGCATGGAGTCTATGTTTGGGGGTCGCTACGACACCCCTGTGGTACGGCACGGAGGGTGCTGTGTACCACACATGAAAAAGAGGATTCCTATGAGGGTGAGAAAATCCCCATAGACCATAAATACACAAGATAGCCTAAAACACACACTAGCAATCTGTCTAAGAGTGTGAAAAAAGGGTCTCACTCAGTAGGAGAAAAAAATAAACCCCTCAAATCCAGCAAAGCTGCTGGGGGACTCTATAGGTAATGGAAATTAGCCATAGAAGAGAATTCTCCCTAACACTCGTAAGTCCAGCAAAAGAGCTGGGGGTCTCAAAGGCTGAAGGGAATTGGCACAGAAATGAGAATTCTCCCTAACAGTACACACCTCACCATAAAACAAAGAAATCCAAACTACTATTGGAGCACAAAGAGAACTCTAAAAGAGGGGCAAAGAAAGGTTTTTAATTCTTTCCCAAAGAGTAATTAGAGAGGAGCAAGATGAAGGGAAACAGAATTCTAGTAACGCAGAGTAGTAACTGAAAATGCTCAATAGAGGACAACGCCTTTTGAATGAGTGCTTTTCAAGCAAGAAAATTACTTGCTATGCATTACACAGAAGTCACTAAGTTTATCAATATTTCAGTCAGACGGCAGACAGACGAATAAAAAAACAGTACAGTTTAAAACTGATCCCAGGAAGAACATGGTGCATTTTTACAGTCTACCAAATAAAGAAATTACACCAACTGTATACAATATTTCCCCAGATTGTACAATGCTTCAAATGGAAAGGGCTGGAATTAACCTGGGTACTCACCGTAGTGACCACCTTACTCCTAGTCCATAGCCCCCTTTCCTCCATACTTATGGGACATCTCTCCGTCCTGTGGGACGGGACCGGAGCACTTTGTAAAAAGCATCCAAAAATGTTTCCAAAAATGTGTCCTTCCTCCCTTTTCTTGCGCGGGGCCTGGCACGCGGCTGTAACCCTGCCCACCTCACGCATCGCCCATCAGTCCTTTTCTATCGCCAGGTCAGAGACCTATTAGCAATAACAGAGGAACCTTAATAGAGGGGACGGCGGGCGTATGGAGGAAAGGGAACTATGGACTAGGAGTAAGGTGGTCACTACGGTGAGTAACCTGGTTATAGTCCTACGTCCCGTCCCCTTTCCACCATACTTATGGGAGATTCCCAAGCACTCCTTACAGGAACTACGGGTGGATGGAAATACCCCCTACAGTAAAAGGTTCTTCAGCACAGCCTGACCAAACTGAGCATCAGCTCTTGAGTTCATATCAAGACAATAATGCTTACAAAAAGCAGATGGGGAGGCCCAAGTAGCTGCCCTAGCGATGGACTCCCAGGGGACATATTTCTGAAAGGCAACCGCAGCTGCCTTGTCTCGCACCAGGTGTGCATGAATACCCTTAGGAGGTGTCAGCCCTTGGACGGTGAAAGACTCTGTGATGCAGGCGCTGATCCACCGAGAAATAGTCGCCTTAGACGCCTGCTTACCCTGTGCATTACCGAAGGTCACAAAAAGTTGAGAACTCCTAAGCTCGGAAGTCCTGTCAAGGTAGAACTTAAGAGCCCTTCTGACATCAAGACAGTGCAGAACCCCTTCAGCTTCTGAGGTAGGGTTCGGAAAAAAGAACGGTAGGGAGATCGACTGATTCAGATGGAATTCAGTTACCACATTCGGTAGAAATGCTGGGTTTATACGTAGGACTACCTTGTCCTTGTGAAAGACCAAGAAGGAATGCTCCACTGACAAGGCCTGGAGCTCGCTCACTCTCCTCGCTGACGTAACGGCAACCAGAAAGGACACTTTCCATGATAGGTACTTGAGGTCCACCGTGGCCATTGGTTCAAAAGGTTTATGGGACAGCGCCGTCAGGACTACATTTAGGTCGAAGGGCAGGTCCGGACTATGAACCGGAGGGTAGAGGCGTGTCAAGCCTGCAAAATGCCTCTTAACCACTGGGTTACTCAGAGAACAAGAGCATTGTTCTGTAGAAAGATAAGCGGAAACTGCTGAAAGTTAAGTTCTGCATGACAGAACGTGAACACCCGACTCTGCTAGGGAGGACACGAAAGACAGCACCATGTCAATCGTAGCCACCCTTGGATCCAACTGCTTTTCCAAACACCAATGGCAGAACCTGTATTGGGATCTGGTCGAGGGTTTCCTGGCTGCCTGCAAAATACGCATGTTATCTGTAGACAAGTTAAGATGCTCTAAAGACTTGAACTCGGGCACCATGCCGCCAAGCTGAGCGATTGTGGGGGAAGGGTGCCACATCTGCTGTTCCCTTTGATGAAGAAGATCGGGGGTCACTGGCCATCTGATCGGCGGATACACTGACAGGTGTTGAAGTTTAGAGAACCAAAACCTGGCCGGCCCCCACGGGGCTATGAGTAGAAGGGAACAGTTTACCGAGTTCTTAGGCTTCCAAATTGCTCGATGAACTAGAGGCAGAGGCAGGAAGGCGTAAGCTCTCATATTGTGCCATGGAATCTTGAGAGCATCCCCCAGAGAGGAAGCGCCCAGCCCACCTCTGGAGGCATACTGAGGAAGCTTCTTGTTTAACACCGTAGCGAAGAGGTTCACTTCCGGTGTGCCCCAACGCAAGAAAATCCATGAGAGGCCCTCCGCCTTCAACTCCCACTCGTAGCTGACCACTGTCCGCCTGCTGAGGGCATCCTCTGTGACATTCAGCTGGCCCGGGATGTGTACTGCAAGCAGCCAGTCACCATGAAGCACGGCCCACTCCCATATCTGGATGGACAGGTCCACGAGGGGGGTGGGGGAGGGGGAGACTTTGTTCCTCCTTGCTTGTTGATGTAATACATTGACACCACATTGTCCGCGCGTATGCGGACCACCTTGTTGGCAATGAGCAGTCTGAACGCCCTGAGCACTAGGAAGATCGCCAGAAGCTCCAAATGATTTATGTGCAGGAGCTTGTCCTGAGGTGACCAGAGGTCTGAGACCTGAAGATCTAACATCGCACCCCACCCCAGAAGAGAGGAGTCCGTCGTGATCGTCACCGTGGGGGCTGGGTCCTGAAGCCCGCACCCACTGACCAGTTGCTCAGAGATTACCACCAATCCAGGTCCACTCTGATGGAATCCGGAATCATTATCAGCTTGGAATCCGGGTCCACAGCCTGACACCAGGAACTCCGAAGAGCCACATGGGTCCGTCTCATCTTGAGAAGAGGAAGAGCCAGCATGCACAAGGCCATGAGGCCCAGAAGCCTATGGAACCACCAGGCCGACATGCTCTCCGACTGCGCAAACATCTGACACGTGGGTAACAGATCCGCCATCCCCGGTCAGGTACACTCTGCAGTCGATCGTGTTCCAGCGAAAACCCAGGAAAATCAGGTACTGCGAGACCGTCATGGAAGATTTCCGCCAGTTCACCGACAGCCCAAGATGGAACAGGAGCTGAAGCAGAGACTGGAGATTGCCCGCTGCTGCCAGCGGACAAGGGCTGCGTAAGAGCCAGTCGTCCAAATATGGATACACATGGATACCCTGGAGACGAAGATAGGCCACAATCACCGACGTAATCTTCGTGAGCGCCGAGCTGAGGCCAAAAGGAAGCACTCGAAACTGGAAGTGCTCCTCTCCCAAAGAGAAGCAGAGATATCTCCTGTGTGGGTTCCAAATCAGGATATGCATGTACGCATCCTGAAGATCCACGACGCTGAGCCAATCGCCCATCTGCAAGGAGGACCGTATGTGGCCGGGCGTGATCATCTTGAATTTCTCTTGGGGTAGGAAAAGAATGAACTGGGAAAGGTCTAGGATGTTGCGCAGGCCAGCCTGGTTGGGGCACCGTTAACAGCCGGGAGTAAAAGCCCTCCCCTCGTTCCCCAAGCGGAACGGGTGGCACAGCTCTGAGGTCTACAAGTTTCTGAACCTCGGCTTTGAGGGAGGGCGAGCCCGACAGCTGAAAAGGAGGGTTGAGGGTTGGGGTAGGGGGTAGAGGTAAGCGGAAGCCCGCTCGAGCAACTGACTAGACCCATCTGTCTTCTGTGATGGCCTGCCACGCCTCCCAATGAGACGCAATGCGTCCTCCCACCGGGGTCTCGTGCGAGCGCAGAAAACCCTCATTTAGTAGGTTTATTGGTGGTGGTGCCACCTGAACCTGAGGAGGAGGTTGAGGAGTGGGAGAAAAAACACGTCCGTTGTTGCCTACGGCGGTTATTCCCCGCAGGGTTATCCACTCTGCGAGACTTGCGGTCGATGAAGCCCCTAAAGCCAGAAGAAGGTCGACTTTGCGACAACCGTCTCTGGGTTTTGAAAGGAGCCTTAATCAGGACACACAAGGACTTGGCTGTCTGAGTGCTATCCTTCGTCTTGGTGAGCTCTACATCTGTTGTAGCATGAAAGAGCTCCTTCCCATGGAACGGAAGGTCCAGCACCTTGTCCTGCACTTCTTTTGAGAATTTAGTTGCATGCAGCCACGCTTGCCGTTAGGTATCAACCCCCAACATAAGGCCCGAGTCGAGGTGTCTACGTGATGAGCCGCAGCCTCCAGGAGATCCTGTGCCAAGACCCTGGCGTCGGAAAGGCCTCCTCTAAAGTATTCCAGCTTCTCGACCGGGATAAACTCCTCAAACTCTGACAGACATTTCCACATCCGCATGTTAGCTCTCGCTAATATCAATTCAGCGTTGGCCTGCCTGAGCTGCAAGGCCGAGTTGGCGAAGATTTTCCTCCCGAGTGAGTCAAGGAGCTTGTCCTCCTTTCCCAGAACCTGAGTAGCCGTCGTGGAAGAGGATGCTGCAGGCCTGGACTGCAAAGTGGCCGCAGCCACCACTGTGAAGGAGGGGGGCGGACAAGCTGACAGGGCCACCTCTTCCGAAGAATGCAGCCTGTATCTAGCGTCAATTTTCTTATTGACAAAAAGTCCAGAGTGTGGCTTTTCCCAGACTCGGCTAGCACGTCCTTCTGCAAGAACAGGCTGGTACGCTCCAAGGGAGACGGGGTGAACGCCTCAGAAAGCACGCCCTCCTGTGGAGCGGGTGCCTTGGGCACTGGAACATCTAAGAAATTCATCATGTCCAGTACCCGGTCATGAAAAGCTCCGATAGAGTGGGGAAGGCCCTTGCTGTCCTGATCGCCTTGTGCGTCATCCGATAGATCAGGATCACGCTGAACCGTGTCGGGCGCTGCATTGTCCACAGGGGACAATGGGGGCAAAGGCGGAAGAGTCGGGGGAGGCATCGTAGGCAAGGGAGGTGCCGGAGGAACAGGTGGAGCTGGAGGCACGGGAGGACATATCTCCCTAAAAAGCCCTTTGAAATACTCCTTCAAGGGGTCGGTACGCATAAGCATTTGAAATTTACCGACAAAGGCTTCCTCCGGGGACTGCTTCGGAACCTGAGGAGGGCCTCTCATGAGGTGGACAAATCCAGGGATGTAACGGGGACGGGTGCCACACAGGCCCCTCCACCGACGTATCCACATAAATCAACGGTGCCATCCCTGCAGGCAGCGAAACATTGTGCGGAAGAGGCATCCGAGCGTTCCAGTCATAAACTGGCCGATAAGGATGCGCACAAGGGACTATGTTCACCCAAGGGGCCAAGCCCTACACCGATGGTGTAGTTGTAGGGGTAGCACCCAAAATGGCCACCGCGGTCGTGGCGGGAACGGGCGCCATTTTGTCATCATCTGAGGGGAACTGCGGCACATGAGGAAGTGAGGCAGGTGTCCCCGTCGATGGATCAGGGGTCTTAACCTTAGCATAAGGGACCTCGGCAGAGCCGGTACTGTGTGGCCTGGAATGTTTTTGTGACATACCAACCGCCAAATTAACCTTCGAAGGAAGGACCTCGGCACTGCCGGTAAAAGAAGAACTTTGCTTATTTGCCCCCTCAACAGGTCTGGGGTCACCGCAAGAGCGTGAATGGTGAGAAACAGCTTTCACCGACAAGGCCTTGTCAGGCCTCTCAGAACTGTTGGTAGCTTTCGCCTCTGAACGAGGGTCCTCGGACCCAGGTCCGTTAACAGCCTTATCTGCACAGGCCTCGAAAATCCGCTAGGTAACACAGCAAGCCCACCCAAGGCCTCGGGGCACATCCCGGTCTTATTTTTGAGGGAAGCCAACAGAACGGCCTCAGAGCGAGCTCCAGTACCCCACGACTCAGTAGAACTGGGTCTACAACCAGCCCCCACAGGAGGGGCCTCGGAGCGCACTCCGGTATCTAGAGGCCCCTTACGCAGACCCTCGGAGAAAACTCTGGTACAATTATTAGGCCCAACGGGCACCTCAGGGCGAACCCTGGTGGCAGAGCGATCAGCGCCCCTCATGGCCCAAGAGGAACCCGGAAAGTATCCCCCGGTGCTCTGAAAAGTAAAGAACTTACCGGGCGTTTCTTCTTCTCGTCGATGAACGCCTGAAAATGCGAAGGAGGAGTTCGTCGGAACACCTCCTCCCACCGCTCCAACCGACGTTGAAGTGCCCAGACCTAAAGGAAGGCGCAGTAAAAACATGAGTCCCAGCGGTGATCTGGACCCAAGCACTCTAAACAAAGAGGATGGGGATCCGCCCTCGCGAAACGACGGTGACACGAACAATCTGGAAAATCTAGTTTGAACGACATAGAAAGACCAGCACATGCTCGCTAGCGAGAGCCAGAGAGGAAAAAGGGAAGAAAATCTTCCGAGGATGCAAGTGCGTCCAGTCCCGAACGAGCGGAGAAAAGGACTGATGGGCGATGCGCGGGGCGGAACCAAGGTGGGCGGGGTTACGGCCACGTGCCCGGCCCCACGCAAGAAAGAGGAAGGACACATTTTTGGATGCTTTTTACACAGGACGGAGTGATGTCCCATAAGTATGGAGGAAAGGGGACAGGACATAGGATAAAAAAAAGGTTAAACAAGCAAATAAAGGAGAGGTGATGATGTGCCATTTGAGCTCTTTGGCTTGAAGTTGAAGACATGAGAATTGAGACCGGGTGAGGGCTGAAAACTTTGGCTGTGGATGAAGAATTTCGGTTGTGAGTGATGAGAACCTGTTCCATACACTGAGAAAAAAGTCTGCACTATTTCTTTTGTGCGTGTGTACGATCAATAGCTTGCACAGATTTGACCTGCAAAAATTATTTACTAGGCTTCTAGGACTATTTATTAAGTGTGGTGGCTTGATAGTGCATTTTTAGATGAGGATAACGGCATCTGAAAACATGCAGTCAAGATAGAAATATGACTTTTGAAACACAAACTACGACAAGCTTCTGATTGTCTTTTTTTAAAATAATTTGTATGCCAATATGCCAAGAAAAATAATACTGTCTGCCGGAGAATTTAAGTCTGTTTACAAGGTCTTACTTCTTTTATACATGCTCACACAAAACATGGGTCTGACATCAAAACACATAGAAATACAAAGTGATGCAGCACCAAAGTAGAAGAAAAAAAATCATTGTGCGAAGCATAATGTAAACAAAGGTTCTTAAAAGCAGCATTTAACAAATCTCCCCAACCAAAGTAATTTCACTTGCCCTTAGAAAATGGTCCAGCTGTAAAATAGCTC
Organism: Ambystoma mexicanum; assembly: GCF_040938575.1. NCBI lineage: Eukaryota > Metazoa > Chordata > Amphibia > Caudata > Ambystomatidae > Ambystoma > Ambystoma mexicanum. Next base: position 1,117,850,139 of record NC_090926.1, read on the forward strand.
TCAGAAGGAGGCACTGGTTATGCTTCATAAAGTAGCCAACGCTAGCCCTTCCGCCCCAACCCACCCCTCTGGTATGAATCTTCATTAGCTTTGACAGCAAGCAAGCTGCTCCAGGCAAACATCAAAAGGTATTGATACTGTGCTTTCTGCTCTCACGCTCTTCCAAGCTTGCATGGTGATGTCACAAATGTTCTAGGAGTGGAAATGTTAAGTTACTCACCGTAGTGACTAATGTACTCCTAGTCAATAGTCCCCTTTCCTCCATAGTGCATGGCCGTCCCTCGCTAGGGACAGGAGACAAAACCTTTATCACCAGAAAAATCATCTTCCCCTTTAAATTTAGATGCGCGTAAGGGTGCAGCCCTGGGAGCATGTTGTCCCCTGACTGCGCCCACCGGTGCCACTCAGTCCCCTTTGACGGGTCTACAATATTCCCATTGGTGCCATTACGCAGTTTTATTAGAGGGGAGGATGGTTGGACATATGGAGGAAAGGAGACTATGGACTAGGAGTATGTTAGTCACTACGGTGAGTAACTTATATTTAATCCTACGCCCCTTCCCCTTTCCTCCAAACTGCATGAGCAAATACAACTGAATGTGGTCCCAGGGTGGAGTGGCCCTCCAAAGAAAACAAGTTATTTAACACTGCTTGACCAAATGCAGTGTCTGACCTGAAGCGGGCAGTAGTGTTTGCAGAAGGTCAAGGGCATAGCCTATGTAGCCGTCATGCTGATAAGCTGTCACGGCAGGTATCTTTAAGATGAACAAGTTACTTCTTACCTTGTAACGTTCTTTCGATGGGATGTTCCTCCGACGTATTCCTTATCTTATATCTCTTTCCAGCTTTGCTGGCCTCGGAAATGTTTTCTCTCTGGAGGGCGCTGCGCGTCGACGTCCGCCGAGTCGATGTCCCTCGACAGCCACCGTGTTCACGTCATCCTGCCTATAAAGGCTGCGCGCAGCGTCCGTTGCTCAGTTCCGTTTTGTAGCCCACAATAATTCTTTCTGGACTAGACTAATCACCCTGAAGGAGCGTAAGCTGCAACAACAAGTGAAGTAGTACTGCAGGGATGGATGGGAGGGTCGATAAGGAATACGTCGGAGGAACATCCCATCGAAAGAACGTTACAAGGTAAGAAGTAACTTGATCTTCGAAGGGATTGTGTCCTCCGACGTATTCCTCATCTTAGATAGGCTCCCAAAGCAGTACCAACGTATGGAGGAGGGAAAAAGAATTTAGAATATAGAAATTTAGAATGCCCAATGAAACTGCAAAGTAAACGATAGAATCTAGGGAATAGTGACGTACAAAAGTATGGACCAAAGCCCATGTGGCTGCTTCACAGATGTTACGAATAGGAACACCCCTCTGCAGGGCAGTAGAGGTAGCCATACCATACCCCTAGTAGAACGGGCCTGTAAGCGTACCGGAGGGACCTTACCCGCCAGGCGCTAACATTCAGAAATTGCCAAGATAATCCATCTAGACAAAGTCTGCTTAGTAACAGCGTGTCCCAAACGCCTTCCAGCGTAACCAATAAAGAGCTGATCGTCCACTCTGACCCGGGATATGCGTGAAATGTAGAAACTTAAAGCTCTCCTAGGATCCAACCTATGGAGCCTCTCCTCTTCCTTAGCAGGATGTGGAGGAGGATAAAATGCCGGAAGAATAACCTTCTGGCTAAAATGAAAATTCGACACCACGTTCGGAAGAAAGGAAGGACGAACTCTAAGGACAACCCTGTGCTTATGAAACACAGTGAAGGGTGGCTTAACTGAATGTGCCTGCAACTCCCTCACTCAGAGCGGAAGTGACCGCAACTAAAAACACAGTTTGAAGGGTTAACAGCCTCAAAGGACAAGAATGTAAAGGCTCAAACGGAGCACCCATAAGGAATTTCAGAACAAGGTTCAAATCCCAACCAGGCACCTGGAAAGGTGATGGCGGAAAGACATTAGTGAGTCCTTTGAGAAACTGAGAAATTAAAGGAATTTTGAAACGGGAACACTCCTCAGACGAGCGCTTAAATATAGACAGCGCTGCCAGGTAACCTTTAATGGTAGCCACTTGCAGGCCCCTGTGGGCCAACGAAAGCAAAAAAGACAGAACCACAGGAATATCACATGAAAAAGGATCCACATTCTTAACCCTGCACCAGTCGCAGAACTTTCGTCAACTGTACAGGGACTTTGTTGCTGGCCGCCTGGCCGAGAGCAACACCTCCATCACATCTTCAGGGAGGTCCCAATCCTTATACCTCAACCTTTCAGAAGCCAAGCGTGAAGGTTGAGGGATCTGACCTCTGGATGGAGAACCTGACCCCCCTCCTGTGAGAGCAGATCGTCACAGTAGGGAAGACGACGTGGAGGGCAGATGGACAAGTCGAGAAGGTCCGGGTACCACGTCCTCCGGGCCCACGGCGGAGCAATGAGGATCATCCGGGAACCGAACCTCTGTAACCTCCGCAGCACTTGCGGGATGACGGGGACTGGAGGAAACGCGTACAGCAGTGGGAATCACCACTCTACCACGAACGCGTCTCCAAAGGCTCCTTTTGGAGGAAATTGCCGCGAGCAGAACCTCTCGCACTTCCGGTTGACACTGGAGGCGAAGAGATCCACTTGAGGGGTCCCCCAAAGGGCGAAGATCTCCAGGAGAATCTCCTGAGCCAGCTCCCACTCGTGAGAGATCGTGCTCTGCCTGATCAGAGCGTCCGCCGTCTCGTTGTCGTCTCCAGCCAGATGAACAGCAGAGATCAAAACTTCCTGCTGGATGGCCCAGAACTCGAGCTGCATCGCCTCCCTGCACAGCGGAAGTGACCCTGCCCCCCCTTTTTGTTGAGGTAGTGCATGGCCACCGTGTTGTCCGTTAGAATCAGGACTCTTTTCACGCACAGTCTGCAGAAAAGCCTTCAGGGCTAGCCTGACGACCCTCTGCTCCAACACATTGATATGGAGTCTGGACTCAGACGGAGACCAACAACCGCTGACTGTCAACTCATTGGCATGAGCTCCCCATCCCGTGAGGGATGCGTCCGTCACAATCGTCACCTCCGGCCAGGGCAGCCAAAATGGGGCCCCCTTCATCAGATTGCCTTCGACAGCCCACCACAGAAGGTCCTGGGCTACCGAGGGCGGCACCAGAACAGGGTCCGACAGCCTGCCGGAGGACAGACCACTGGAGCTTGAGTGCCCACTGCAAAGATCTCATCAGCAGACGAGCCTCTGGCCAGAAGAATGCAGGATGCCATGAGGCCGAGCAGTCTCAAGAACTCGGACGCTGGGAGATCCTGGGCAAATTGAAACTTGTTCACCATCTGCTGAATGTGAAGAGCACTCACCTGAGGAGGAAAACACTGCCCCAGGGACGTGTCGAACACTGCTCCGATGTACTGGAGCCGCAGCGTTGGTGTCAAATGGGACTTCTTTAAATTGAGGGAGAAGCCCAGCCTGTGAAGGGAGTGGCAGGTGACGGACAGATCCAGGACTTGCTCGGGAGAGCACCCCCTGATCAACCAAACGTCCAGGTAGGGGTAGACGTGAATCCCCACTTTCCTGAGATGCGCTGCCACCACCACCATGAGCTTGTTGAAAACCCTCGGGTGGAGGTCAATCCAAACGGCAGGACCCGAAACAAAGTGCGAGTCACCAACCGCGAACCTCAGGTACTTCTTGTGCCTGGGATGAATCGGCACATGGAAGTAAGCATCCTTGAGGTCGAGAGACACCAACCAGTCCTGAAGTTGAATGGCCTGGAGGACTTGAGAAAGAGTCACCATCTTGAACTTGTCCTTGCTGAGGAGTTTGTTCAAACCGCGCAAGTCCATGATGGGTCTCAATCCCCTGTCTTTCTTCGAAATAAAAAAATAGGGGGAATACCATCCCTTGTTCCTCTCCGCTACAGGCACCAGTTCTATGGTGCCTTTCTCCAGCAGGGCTTGAATTTCCTGCGCAAGGAGCGGATCCGGACTCTTCAAAGAGAGGTTCCCTGGTGGATTGTCGTGAGGCCTCTGCCGAAAAGGAAGACAGTAGCCGTGGGTTATGATCTCCAGAACCCACACATCTGAAGTAATGGCTTGCCACTCTACAAGATGCTGCGCCAGCCTTCCCCCAACCGGCGAACCATGGGACCTGGCCTCATGACTGAGTGGTAGCGGCTGCGGCGTTGCCTGAGGGCAAAGAGGCAATTGCCTGCACGGCCTTGGCACCTCGAGTACCCTTGTTTCCACCTCTGGCACGCTTACGGTGGCCTCTGACTGCTAGCTCCTCTCGCTTTACTGAAGGACGAGTAATACCGAAAGGAACCTCCCCTCCATTGCTGTCCCCTAGGACGAAAACTGCAGCGCCCAACAACTTCGCTGCAGCTTTGGAGGTCGGCAACCCCTCAAGAGTCTCGTCAGCCTTGCTGCCAAAAAGGTGTTCACCGTCAAAGGGCATGTTGAGGAGCCGTGACTGCACATCAGGAGCGAACCCAGACTTCCGCAACCACGCAAAGCTGCGCATTACGGTGCTCGCCGCCATGGACTGGCTGACACAATCTGAATCTGCCAAGTCCAAACCCGACTGAACGGCCTCACACATGGCATCCTTGCCATCCTGAACCATAGCAAGGAAACCATCCCGTTCGACCCCTTCGGGAACTTGTTCAGCTGCTAATGCAACACAGTTCCAGAGAGTGTGTGTGAAACGAGACAAGGCACATACGGAGTTGGCCGCCTGAAGCGCCATATCCCCCGAAGAAAACACTTTCTTCGCCCAGCCGTCAAAACGTCCGTCGTCCCTATCCGGAGGGATGGTAGGATACGACGCCTGCTTTGCCGGGGCCATAGCCGCCTGCACCACTAAACTCTCCGGAGTGGGGTGACTAGACAAGTAGAAGGGGTCGCTACTGGCTGGACGGTATTTTCGCGACAAAGACTTGCCCACTGCCGGGAGACTCGCCGGAGCAGTCCAAGCCGCCGCCACCCTTCTCTGTAGAGCCATAAGAAACGGCAAAACCGGGTCAGTGGGGGGACCAAGATCAAGGATGTCCGTGAGATCATCCTGAACGAACTCCCCTGGGGGAGCTGACCAACCCAAGTACTCAGTGACCCGTGACATAAGGCGCCGATATGAAGAATCGGCATGAGTGCCAGGCTCCGGCCTACAAAACTCCACCTCCGGAGAAGTGTCCAGTCCACTGGCATCATGCAGTGACTGCCGCAGGTCATCAAACTGGCTATGGCCCGAGATTAACTCATCCGGAACCGAAACCGGAACCAAGCCGTCATCAGAGCCTTCATCACCCTCTGAAATGTACTCCAGGCGGGGTGAGGAAGACCCCTGGGGACCAAAGCAGTGCCTGACTTTAGCCAGAGCCTTCCTAGGGGCTAATCCTGTGCCACGGGGCCCCTTCGACACCACCGCGACGAAAGGCGGCGAGGGCGCCAAACGAGTCGGTGCCGGCGTCAACAGAAATGGCGTCGACCGAATAGGCGTCGACGTCAGCTGCAGCGTCGACACAGGCCTCGAAGCCGGAGCTCCGAGCGTGTCCCTCGACGACCTATAGCCGACGACCCCCTTGGAGGCGGAGCCTCGAAAGAAATCGTTGACGACCTCGGCGCCACAGGCGTCGACGTCTTCCTCGAAGACGGCAAAGGATCACGCGGTCTCGAGCGCATCGAGGACCGGGACCTGGAACGGGCATGGCGAGAACGGCTACCCATGTCTGAGCGGGACCTCTCCCGCGAGCCGTGCCGACCACCCGAGCCCGAAGGCGTACGAGCGGTGTTTCTGGACCGGTGCCGACCGACCCCACTCGGAGGCGCGGATAGACCGGTGCCCTGCGATTCAAGAATCGCTAGCATCTGCTTCCCGAAGGAAGCCCATTCCTCCGGTGTCGCTTGCATGGAGGGATAAGCGACCCACCGATGGGCGGAGTCCTCGGAAGAGGACAGGGAAGGCGACTGAGGCCGGCACTTCCAGGAATGCCTCGAAGAGGTAGAGGAGTGGTGAGACCGACTCCTGGAAGGAGACCCACTGGACTTCCGATGATGACGCGGAGCCCCTCAAGTCATCCGTCGAAAGGCCCGCAGACATCGACTTCCTGGGCTTAGACACCCGGCCTACCGACAGCTTCTTCTTGCGTTCCCGCAAGGCCTTTGCCGTGAGCGACTGGCAGTCGACAGTCGTCCGTATCGTGGGCCTCCCCGAGGCACCAGAGGCAGGTGTTGTGCGAGTCCATGACCGACATCTTGGACCCACAGTCCCCGCATTTCTTGAAGCCCGGACGCGGGGTTGAAGACGAAGAGACATCGCCACGAACAGGTCTTCACAAAAAACCGAACCAGTTCAACGAACCGGGAATTGAAAACAGCAAACTCCAAAGAGTCGAGGCGTACCAAGATTCACGAAGCGAACACGTTCGCAGAAAAAACGGAACTGAGGCTATGGGCGTCGTGCGTCCTACTTATCGCATCAGGTGACGTCGGCCGTCGGAGGAGGTCCTCGAGGACTGCGCATCGACGCAGACGCCAAAGATTTTCCAAAGCAGCACAGGTGTGGACATTACCTCTCATAGATATGGAATACGTCGGAGGACCCAATCCCCTCGAATAACTCCCTACTGTCTGTGTGCTTGAACCCCTTCTTCGCCGGGGTCCAACCCTTCCCTTTGATCCACAGCTCACCTTGTTTTCTTGGATATTGTGCTCTCCGTCCTGCTTTCAGCACAGGGGCGCGTTGATTGATGCGGGCTCGTTGCTGCCTAGTAACTTCACTGGCAAGAGTCCGACAGGTAAGTATAATGAGTCTTTTGAACAGTTCTCCAACTTCGTTCCTTTCCTTCCTTAGATGATGGCCGGCGTCTGGGGATGGCGGCGTGCTGCTGAGTTGAGTAGCGCTGAAGGTGAGAGTGCGATGCGCGATGCACCCCTTTCGTATTTGCATTGAACAGTTCTTTTTCTGTGTCTTTTAGGTGCTGCAATGTTTTCAGCGTGGATGCCGGTTATGAAGAACAAATGCGGTGGGTAAGCGCGGTATGCGGCGCCTCTAGATGTTTCCACGCTAACCTGGAGAGTCTTTTCCCTCTTGCAGATGGATGAGAAGTTCCTGAGACAGAGTTCCCCCAGAGCGGCTGGGATTCAGGTAAGCGTTTGAAGCTCGTACAGTATTTAAAAATAAGCGTAGATTTGCAGAATGCTTACTAATGCTTTTTCTGCTGTTCTTTTCCCTTTTCCTTAGGAAGCGGCGTGCCGGGATGGGAATGACATCGCCGAAGATGCCCGCAGAACAGAAGGAGCAATGAATGATGGGCAGACGCGCCGCAAGGTAAGGCTGTTCTAACGGTGTTCTTGCAGGAGCTGAGCGCAGAAGAAAGATGCAGGCCTACTGGAGACTGATCCGAACACGGCGAGTGTCACGCTGCAGGTACAGAAAACACAAAGCATGTTTCTCAGCCTGGGTGTGGCTTGAATAGTCTCTGGGTATCCCAGGTGTCTCTGGGCTGAACCACACCCAAAAGACTAGACCGCACATGCAGTTCTGGGAACCGAAATATGTGTGGGCATCCATCTTGTCCCCATCAATGCACTTCAAGTCCAATCCCTAATGTTATCCTATGGGAGTGAGCGAGTCTGGTGCAACAAGCGCCAAGTTTGACTCCAAGTGGGTCTTTAGAGGGATGGAGAGGCCCTTGAGGGCCATGTAGGTGATCGTGGCCTGGCTCCAGTCTGACATCTTGGAGGGCTGGGGACATGAGGGGCAGGAATCCTGACAATACCCTTGTTTACCTGTAGAAAAGGATCGACCTCTATGGCACCCTTTTCATGCAGCGTCTTGACTTCTTGTAGCAGGATGCACAGATGTTCTGGCATCAGGCGTCTTGCTCGTGGAGGTCTGAATCGGGGGACTGTCCGAATTCTATAAAGTACCCGTGGGCAACGGTCTTAAGTACTCACTAGTCTGTAGTTATCCCCTCCCATGCTTTAAGAAATTATGTTAGCCGGCTCCCGACCAGGGATGCATGGGAGGGGACCCGAATCTGTGGGTCATTTTTGGCCCGAGGATTCTGACCCCTTCCTTTACCACAGCGTTGGCCTCTTGGGGGGATACGGGCTGGTGCAGCTGTTGGCTCCTTGGGTAGAGGACCAATTATTTCCCGAGCTGTATTGGTTCTGAGGGAAACATTGACCATGAAAGGGCAGTTTAGACCCGCTCCCCCTCCTCGGAAAAGGCCTCTGGGTGATCTGATCCAGAGTCTTGAGGGTATCGTGCTCTATCTTAGGAGTTTCGAGCGCTTCATGAAACGTGTTTCCAAATGAATTAGTCTCCTCCTCCCTACTTATTTATTAATGAGGCTTGAGTCTCTAGTTTAAAACCAGAGTTGCATAAGCATGCGTGCCTCCTTAGGAAGGTATCTTGAGCCAAGGATCTGCGAGCTGTCTCTGCCGCATCCAAAGCTTTCTTAAGGATACTCTGATTAACCTGGCTGCCTTCAGACACCATGGAAAGCAGGCGAGCTTGCAGCGATTCACGGACTTCTTGAAGGCCCTCCTGTAGCATGGCTCATTGTGCATCGGCATAGCTGGCCAACAAGGTTGTATTTGCGATGCGAGTGGAAAAAGCTGCATATAGCCTTTTACACTCCTTGTCAGGGGGTGCCTCCCCAGTTGATAGGGGTACCCCTACTCTCTTCATGGTTGTTACTACCAGTGATCTAGAGTAGCATGACCCCTGCATCAATAAAGAAGGGGCCAAATGCTTCTTGATCATATTTAACTGAGGAATAGCTTGGCTGGCGGTTTTTCTTTTAGGTGTCTTCCACAAAATCAGCTTCTGAAACGGCCACCTGGGTAGCAATATGGAAATGTTCTGCTACTTTCCTTAAATCGTTGAATGCCATTTGGTCGTCGACCGGGGAGGTTTGTCAAGTGGGTGTGGTTGGGGGGAAATCGAAGCACAAGGCATCAGGTTCCGGTGTTGGAGCAGGTGACTGCCAAGGCTGAGGATCAACCGGGTAGAGTGGTCTTCCCAACCCTCTGAAGTCCAAATGAACATCCTCAGTGTCAGCAAAGGGATTTTCATCTTGATTGTATAGGTCCACAGGAACATCGTCCTCAGCGAGGTCATAAATATATTATTATTCTTCCTCTTGAGAAGGGTCAAAGACTTTCTGAAGCTTAGCCACAGGGTGAGGGTACTCCTCTTTGGGCCTTTTGGACATGGATTTCTCAGAGTTCTACAAATCACTCTAGCCTCTCCATACATCCCTCAAATTTCTCCCTAGTCCAAATAGATGAACCAGAGGGGACCAGGGGTAGAAAGGGCTCCTGTAATGGATCTTCTGCCGGCAAACGTCGAGATTTCTCTTTTAACGTCGAAGAAATCCCTCCAGTGTCTTCCGAAAAGTCCTTTCGGGGGACCGACGGTTGACTCATGTCCTTCTGTTAGTCCTTGGGCCTCTCCGTGGGTTCTGATGAATCCTTTGGCCTATCCCTGGATTTTGACGAATCGTTGGGTTTGTCCTTGGGTCTCGATGAATCCTTGGACTGTTGCTTCTGACCATCCGCCGAAATAATCCTAGCGCTGCTTTCCGTAATCACCTAGGAGTCTGGAAGTTAAGTTCGGACCTACGGTTGCGCGGTTACTTTCGGCGGAACCGGGGCCTTCTCGGCCATGGACGCTTTCTTCCGATGCCTCTCGGCGGACTCCTGAATATTGAGGGCAGCAACCTTCAATTTAGAGGGCCATTCGCAAGGCACACCTGCGGTTGCGGGGAGAGATGCCGATCCCGACGATCAGCAGGCACGGCTGAAATTATCTGTGTGACCATTGGCACATCCCTGGGGTTGTGTTCTTAAGTGTGTGAAGCGTGATGCGTCTTTGTCCCCGAGAATGCTATGCCGAGAGGTCAATCGCTTCCGAATTGGAGGCCTGTTTGCCACTTAGCCCCTCGTCACAATCGGCGGTTGTGGCAGCGGGAGAACTAGACTCAGCCTGCAACATTCTGTAGGCCGCCCACTGCTTAACATGGCACTCCTTCAGTGTCTTCGGACGCAGGCGCTTGCAAGCCGCACAAACCGTCTCATTTAAGGGGCAAACAAGGATTACACTTGCGCTGTTTATCCTTCCAGGGAAATTTGGCCTTACAAGAAGGACAAAACCTCAAAGGAGTTCTCTCCATAGCCGAGGAAATAAATAGTGACGAAAAGACCCAGGGAACGAAGAGGAAAGGGAGAGGCATTCTTAGAAAAGGAAATGTCAACCCTGACCCCACTCTCCCTACTGTGTAGGCCGGCCAGAAAGCCCTGCCACGTGGTCGGTAGCACCGATCGGAACACTGTCCGTCGAAGATCTGTGGAACTGTCGATGGAAGGGACGGTAGGATAATATTCAATAACTTTAATGATATACGACCAAAAGTCAAAGGATAACAATATCAATGTCTCTGGATGAGCTTCACATAAGGCGACCAGTATGCTGAGCGGGAAAAACCAATCTGAGGGACCTCGACGCGTGAGGGATTTTGGGTACAATACACGTCACGTAGGGATAGTGTTACAGGCACGCCCATGTTGACGGCCCCTTTCGATTCTTGAAAGACAAGATGCAATACTCCCTGGATACCACTGGATGTCGGACTATGTGCACAGCATGTGATTCTAAACAGATTAATAAGCACCAGAAACAAGTGTTTCAGAGCACGAAAAGGCAAGGGAGGGCAGGGAAGGGGAACAAGGGAAGACAAAACAATGATCTTACTAGGCCTAGTGACATTGAGAACAGGCAAGTGCAGGGGAGAGGGAAGGGAGAAAGTGCAAGGGAGAGGGGAGAAATGGAAAGTGCTGAGCAAGAAATACAAGACAAAAAGGGTAGTGCAGACGGCAAGTGCAGGTTTTGAGCACAGACAGGGGGTTTCTGGTAAGTGCAGGTAAGGGGACTGTAGGTTTAAAGATACAGCCTAAGTGCAAGTTTTGCCAGGGGCAGTGCGGTTGAGTGGCTGGGTGGGCATGGACCTGGCCCGTGAAATCAGAGGATAAACCAGGTGCACTGTGCTGAAGCAGACGGATCAGCAGGGGAGAGGGAGAGCAATGGCAGAAGCAAAGAGGAGTCTTGAGGTGCTTCCGGGACCGGAGATGGTTCTCCTCAAGTTTCAAAGTAGCATGGTGTTCCAGATGGAGGTCCCTACAGAGGAAAGAACTAGCAACAACTTGTTGCTTGGAGAAGCGACTGACCCAAGGGGCGAGGAGGAGCAAAGAACTTGAGTAGGAGGGTATTTACGGAGGGAAAGTTGAAGGTATTCTGGATCCAGGCCCCAAAAAGCCCTATGGTCGAAGCAAAGGGTCTTGAATTGAAGGCTTGCAGCCACTGGAAGCCAATGCAGAGATTTCAGGGCTGGAGAGATACGATCCCAGGGCTTGAGGCCAAGGACAAGTCTTGCAGTCCTGTTCTGGATGAGGTACAGCAGGCAGAGAGTAGAAGCAGGCTGATTTAGAAAAAGGCTGTTGCAGTAGTCCAGCCTGGAGAGAACCAGAGCTCTAGAAACAGTAAGCTTCTGGGGGAAGGAGAGGAAAGGAAGAATTACTTTTGAGGCGGTGCAGTTGGTAATTTGATTTCTTAGTGACGGAGATGTGTGGAGAAAAGCAGAGTGTTGAGTCCAAGCTGACCCTGAGGTTCTTCGCTTCACAGGTGAGGGCAGGAGGGTGGCCAAGGGAGGCCGTCCAGAGAGTGACAGGAAAGAAGGGTGCAGGTGTGCCGATGAGGAGAATCTCTGTCTTACTGGCATTAAGGCAGAGATCATTGGAGTCACACCACTCCCAGATAACAGAAAGACAGTCGGAGATGAGAGGAGGAGAAGAGGTGGCAGAAGGAAGCCTGAAAACGAGTGGAATATCATCTGAATAGCACAGAAAGTTGGAGAAGAGAGCAGCAATGCAGTGGGCCAGGAGTGCAAGGTATTGGTTGAAAAGCCAGGGAGTGAGGTTAGGCCCCTGGAGAACACCACAGGTAGAAAGTGAGATAGAGGAACAGAAGGACCCAATTTGGACCTGGGAGGGCCGATCAGAGGAAAGAGGTCAGCCAAGCCACGGCCTGACCAGTGATACCCAGGTTATCACGGAGACGGTTGAGAAGGGAGGCATGGTTGACCGTGAAGGCAGAAGAGAGATCGTGTAGGATGAGGACAGAAGGGATTTTGGAGTCAAGGTTGGAGAGCAGGTCTTCACATATGTTCAGGAGAGCGGTTTCATGCTTCTGGCAGCTCTAAAGCCTGACTGATGTTCATGGAGACAACCAACAGAGTAAGTGTGAAGATTAAGCTGGGAGATGGCCAGCTTTTCCAGGAGTTTGCCCTGGAAAGGAGTGATGAAGATCGGGTGATAGTTAGCCAGGCATGAGGGGTTGGCTGTGGGTATCTTCAGAAGAGTGTGCACAATGGAGTGCTTCAGAGGGGAGGGGAAGGCTCAGGGTGCAAAGGAGTGGTTGCAGATGTCGACCAGAGCAGGAGCAAGGGTGTCAATGTGGTTCTGGTCAGGGGAGAAAAGAGGAAAGGAAGAGAAAGAGAGAGGGGGTGTGGCTCCAGGCTGGTCAGAGAATTTGCAGAGACATGAGGGGGCAAGGAAGAGAGGGTGGATATGATGTCCTGGGTTTTTGAGATGAAGTGAGAGGCAAGGGCATTGCAAAGGACCTGCGAGGCGACAGGAGAAGTAGAGACTGCAGCAGGATTGGCCAGCTCCTTGCAGATTTTAAAAAGTTCTGGCGATTTTTTAGATGACGCGGGATTGGATGTAGGCTCTCTTGGTTTGGATAAGGAGCTGCTAATCCATTTGGAGAAGGCAGCAGGATGGTTTGTCAGATGATGTACAGGAAGCACGCATTTCCTCTCAGCACCCGTGAACTTGCGTTTAAGTGTAACTAGGTCTGAATCGTACCAAGAATTGCACTTGGCTTTGGGCTTAAAGCAGATCCTCATGACAGGTGCAAGAACATCAAGAATATCAGAGATAGAAGAGAAGTGCATGGAAAGGGATGTGGAAAGGTGAGAGTCAGCAAGAGAATGAGCAGGAGGAGTAGGAGGAGGGGGGGGAGGGGGGGAGAGAAAGTGGCGGTGAACACCTCAACTGACACGCGCTTCATGGTCAGATGACCGAGAAGATAGGTGGCAGTGTTGGAGTTGGCTTGGCCTGAGGGGTAGAGAGGGAGTGATCACTCCAGGAGAGAGGAGTGGTCAGAAGGATGGAGAGGGGGAGGTCAGATCAAAACATCAAGCGTGTGCTCTGCAGTGTGAGTAAGGCCAGAGAGGAGACTAGAAAGAGTCACAGAAATCACAAAAGAGTCCGGCGACAGCCGTTGAATGCAACAGCTGTGGCCATAGCTCTGATTGCATGGGCATACATGTTGGCTGGAAGAGGTTTGTGCTGCCCCTCATACGCCTCCTTGATGGCCGAAACCATCCACCTAGCTATGAAGTCATGGAGGCCTGACAGCCCGGCTTTGACCCATTGAAGGTGACAAAGTGCGTCTGATTTGCAGAAGCTCTTGATCCTGTCGAGGTAGATTTTTAGAGCACGCTTGACAAAGACAGTGCACACCCTCCGAGCGTCATCTTTGGGGTCCAAGAAGTAAGTTGGTAGCACTATCTCCTCATTCAGGTGAAAAGAGGAGACAACCTTTGGTAAAAATACAGGGTGAGTTCTAAGCACCACCTTGTCCTCAAGAAAATTAGCATAAGGCTCTGAGGCCACAAACAACTGGATTTTACTCGAGTGCCGAGGTGATGCGCACCAGGAGGGCTGTCTTGATGGTGACTAGCCCGATGTCCACGGACGCCATAGGTTCGAATGGGTTATGTGCCAGGGTGCCGAAGATCATGTTAGTCCCACACAGGGTGTGGTTTCTTGATGGGTGGGTAAAGCCGAGTCAGGCCCGCCAAGTGTCTTAACCACGGGATTAGAGAATGAAGCCCCCCCCCCCCCCCCTCGAGTTCCTGTAGGCGGCAATAGCCACTAGATAGTTGCGGCATGTGTCTACCTGCAACCCAGAGTGTGCAATGTGTGCCGAGAAGGATAGCACCTTGATCAACTTCCAGGTCAAGGGATCCACCTCCTTTGATTCTGCCCAATTACAAAACTGCACTTGGTTTTGTATTGGCTACTGGTAGAATCACCCCTAGCCCCTTGTATAATGCTAGGTTGGATTGAGACAGAAGCAGATGCCTCATCTTGACTTGTTCAGGAACCAGGCCGCAAGGGCTAATTACTGGGGGGAGGGGTAGATGACTGTGCCTCACTGCTGCGAAAGTAGGGGCGCTGGACCTAGCAGAAGGTGCTAAGGGCCTGATCCGACAGGGAGTAGTTCCGAGAACCATGGTCTTGCTGGCTACCACTGATCCATCGGGATGATAGAGAGGTGCCGGGCATCATGGATCTTGCATTTCACCCTGTGCACCGGACGTGGGGGTGTGGGTTGGAGGGAAGGCATACACGTTAATGTTGTTCCACTGGATCTGCATCGTGTCGCCCAGGGAGCCCCTGCCCTGTTCCAGCTAGGACGTGAACTGGGGTGACCTATTCCAGGTGGCGGAGAGGTCCACCTGAAAAGGGCCCCACCTTTCGAAGATTCCCTGAAGGACCGGTTCGTTCAACTGCCATTTGTAGTTGTCCACACCGAGCCTGCTGTGCCTATCCGCCTGTGGTTTGGAGTCCCCCCAGTGCAGTATTGCTGACAGGTGCATGTTGTTTACCAGTGCCCACTCCAAAATGTCGACTGCTAGAGTGCATAAAAGGGGGAGACCTGGTGCCACCCTGCTTCTTGATGTAATACATGCTGATGGCGCTGTCAGTCTGAATAAGAATCGCCTTGCCGCTGATCACAGGGAGGAAGGCTTTGAGAGCAAGCCAGATGGCCATCAAATCTAGCCAGTTGATGTAAGCCGCCTGCTCCTGGCGGGACCACACTGTGGACGTTGTGGCTGCCCAAGGTAGCTCTTCAGCCTTCTAGGGCTGAGTCTGTGGTGATGGTGTCCTGAGGCGCTGGTTGAGGGAAGGGCCTGCCTATCCGCAGGTTGCTGTGCCTGCTCCACCAGACAAGGTTCTGGTGGAGATGAGGTGGGATGCTGACCATCTCTGCCTGGGAACCCTTCTCCTGGCTCCAGGAGGCTGCGAAGTGAATCTGCAAGCACCTCATCCGGAGTCTCATATGCGCCACAGAGGGGAGAAATGCTGCCATGATGCCCAGGCGGTGTTGGTACCAAGCCGAGTTCACTGCTCTGCTGAGAAAATGTCCTGAGGCCTTCTTAATGTCTGATCTTGTCCTCAGATTGGAAAATTATCTCGGAACTCGTATTCCAGATGAGACCCAGGAACATTAGACTCTGCGTGAGCTCCAGCTGTGACTTCTTGAGATTGATGGAAAATCCCAGCTCATGTAGTGTATTCAGGAGGGCTGAGGCGGTGCGGTGCACTGCCTCGGTAGACCTTGCCCTGATGAGACTGTCTAGGTATGTGTAGATGTGGTGACCTTTGGTCCCGAGTAGGGTTGCCAGCGCATTCAGTCTTGTAAAGACCGTGGGGGCATAATTAAGGCCAAACGGTAGAACCTTGTATTTGAAATGAAAACCCATGATCCTGAACCTCAGAACGGACCGATGGGGCTGCCAGATCGGGACATGTAGGTAAGCATCCTTCAGATCCACAGAGCACATCGAGTCTCCCTCTCACAATGTCTGTGCTATAAGCGCTGGGGTAACTACCTTGAACTTTTCAAGAGGGAGGGAAAGGTTCAAGGTGGAATGGTCCAACACAACTCTGGTTCTTGTTGTGTATGGCAAAAATCTGTGAATAGAAACCCAGACCCCGCTGGGAGGGTGGGACGTCCTCCACTGCCTGACTCTCTACAGAAGTCTTTCTGCCAACAGAGTTGCTGTCCCAATCCGTAGGAGCGGAGGGGAGGAGAGAGGAGAAGGAGGGATAGAGAGCCGGAAGCACGTGGATACTACTGAGAGGATCCATTGGTCTGTGAACCTTGTCCGTCAGCGCTGAGAGTGAAGAGCAAGCCTGCCCCCCACCGGAGACTCGTGGATCCGGGTGGCTGTGTCATGCCTTTTTGTCCTCCAAGGCTGGGCTGAGGAGGAGGACTGGAAAAAGTCTTTGTGAGCCTCCGTGTGCTGCTTGCGCCTGTGCTAATCAGGGATCTGTCTGGTTGTTTGGACTGTCTCTCCTGAAACCGCCGAAAGACCGACTTTCGTCCGAGCGCTGGTGTGTCTGGCTATATTCCTTAGGGGTGGATTTAGTGAGGATCGATAAGGATTGCCAGTCTGAACTCTTCTTATCGAGTTCCTCGCACGTGGCAGAATGGAACAGATCCCCACCCTCGAAAAGGAAGGTCCATTATATGCTCCTAGACATCATGGTTGAACATGGTCATCCGTAGCCTGGCCATCCTTCTCATGTCAGTAGCAATAAATATGGCACAGCCTGAGGTGTCAATGTGAGCCACCGTGGACTCCATTATGTCCTGTGCCACTATTATGGCTTCAGCCAGGCCAGCCATGAACCGCGCCTGGCTCTGCAGAGGGAGCTCGGGAAGGAAATCAGCGATCTCTTTCCAGAGACTTTGATGGACTGCAGCCAGCATGGCGTCCACATTGGACTGGCGCAGATGGAGAGAAGCGTTGGAATAGATTTTCTTTCCAAATGCTTCCAAGATCTTCTCCTCCTTACCCAGGAGTGCAGAGGCTGATGTAGCCGATGACTGTTGTGGCTTGGAATAGAGCCATGACGCGGCAATCACCAATAAGTTGGGCTGGCGGTGCGCCGACAGAAAGAGGTCACTCTCCAGTTGCCTAAACTTGGCGTCAAGGCGCTTATTGGTAGGCTGTGCAGTGTGTGGTTTGAGCCGTCCTTTTTTTGTCATGCTCCACCATGTCCTTTAGCATTGGAAACCCCGTTATAGCTGTGGGGAGCAGGGTGAGGACTTCTGTCAATACCCCCGCCACTGGTTGTTTAACCTCAGGCTGAGGGAGGCCCAAGTACTCTGCCAGGCATGCAAGCGGTTCATGAAAGGCCTTGGCCGACGAGGGTGTCCGTATCCGTATCCACCAATGTGTCCTGTTGGTCCGGTGCAGCTGGAGGAGTGCTTGGCGCAGGTGGCTGTGGTGTAGAATTTTTTTTTCCAGACATTTTTTTTTCGACATTTTGTAATTCGACTTTATCACTATAAACCACTGGCGGAGGCATGGGAGCCGGTGTTATGGGCACTGGCGCAGGCAGCTGGAGCTGCATTGAACTCAGAAGCGCTGGACCCAAGGGTGGGGTGGCCGTGAGTGCTAGCGGCAGTAACGGAGAGAGCATGCCTCTGATAAATCCTTGATGATGATGCCCATCTGCGGAGACCTCATGAGAGTCAGGAATTTTTCCAAAAACCTGTCTTCACAGGACGGCAGAGCGGGCATTGGAGCAGGGCCCAGAGGTTGCTGACACCTGGGCACACACAATCTTGCTGTATGCAGGTTGTATCTGCCCTGCGACCCTGACTGATATGCCGTGGGCCATATCAGTGATGGCCCACGGGTGATGACTGGTGTTGGGGCAAGCCGTCATTATGTCTGACCTGGCGGCCATTTTGTTGGGCTGCATGCCACGTGCGTGTGTTGTGGCGCTTGCCACGCAGGGCCCGCCCTACTCTAGGACTCTTGTGCAGGGTATGCCTCAGCCGCCATCAGGACGGGGCTTGGTAGACAGAGTGCCCTTGGCAGTGGTGCTGGTAGAGCTGCATACAGGCGTCCACTCAGACATCTGTCCAGTATTAGGGCATAGCCCCTTGCGTTGAAACCTGGTAGTAGAACCTTGCAGTCCCTCAGCTTAGTCACTGGTAGGATCTTGCGACCCCTCGGTCTGATGGGCGGTAGCTGAAGCAGCCTCAGTCCCTACACTGGTACTAGGACCGGATAGGTCCCTCCCGCTCGAGCACTTCCTGGGGTAGGAGTCGCCTTTGCCGGGTGGGGATGAAAACAGTGCCCCTACCTTGGGCCTTATCTTGTGCTTGACTAATTCCTTTAAGACCTCTGGAGGCGACCTTCCGAAAAGCTCGCTCCACCTGGCTAGTTTGTTCTTCAGAGCACGTGGTGTCAGCATGTCGCACGTGGTGCGGCCCTCCCAGCCGTGGTCGGGGCCAAGGCGGCAGAGAGCGTGGGGGTCAGACGTAGGTAAGAGCCCTTCGCAGACTGGACACCTGCTGAAGCCCGCTGATGTTGACATCCACCGGGGAGGAGCGTGGCGCATGAGGACAGAGGTACCTCATTAAAGACTAGAAAAAAAAAGACAAAAGTAATTCTCCGGGGAAGAGCTTTTGGAATTACTAGGCCAGAGGCCCAACACAGGAGCGCTGGTGAAAGCGGTCCATTCCCGTCGATGTAGAAAAGAGGACTGAGGAGTGGTGCCGGTGGGCGTATTCAGGGGAGCGCACGCTCCCAGGATCATGCCCACGCACACCTCTAAATTTAAAGGTAAAGATGATTTTTCTGATGGAAAAGGTTCCGTCTCCCGTCCCTAGCGAGGGACGCCCATGCAGCATGGAGGAAAGGGGGCGTAACGTAGGAGTATGTTATGTTTGTGTAACTTGGTGAATGTTCTTGGAATGAGTTGGGGACAAGCTGATTGCGTGAGGGTAGGCGGTGGCTGTCCCTCACATAAGAGTGTGCTTTGATACTACTGGGGCTTTACTATCCCGATCCTGTAATTTATCACTGAACTACAGTCAATCATTGAGGAAGAACCACAAGCAACAAATCTGACCTACATCAGCTCCAAGGTTAAAAATGTTTTGAGTTTATTCATTTTGTAAGACAGCCTTACCTTCTTCTGCTCTCGACCAGAATGCACTTTTTTCTTAGGTTTTGGAGCAATTTCTGTGGATAAAAGGAGATTTGTTTAGGAAAAGTACCTACTGAAACACGACATTCAGACTAACTTAACTGCGGATGAAATGAAGGTTCTTTTAAAAACTGGATAAAAGCAAATAAAGGCACCATTATGTGAATCTATTTAAAACATGCCAAACGGTACCATGAGTGAGTTTATAGTTCCTCAAAATTTTTGACATTGTAAGGGAGAATTCTCAGAAATGTGCCAATTCCTTTCTAACTTAGAGACCCCCTGCACTTTTGCTGGACTTTCTGTCTTTTAATTTATAACCTGGAGAGAGTGTTAGTCAGAATCCTGTGCAGTTCCTTTGGGGACCACTGCAAGAAGATTAAGACTACAGGAGTAAGCAGTAAACCCAATTGGTAGCAGTCTGTACCACCCAGATTTACCTGGTAGCTGCGGCTGAGCAGTCAGACTTCTCTCAAGAAGAGTAGGGCAGTATACAGAGGATACACAATAGGGCTAAAAACAAAGAGCAAGCAAACACTGACCAGAGCTTGGTATCAAAAGTATATAATTATTTATTTAACACACACTTAAGGAAATACACTAGCACTATAAATAAAGCAAGTTCAAACAATCAGAAAAGTATACACACCTCCCTTAAGAATTATTAGACAAGTCTAAGTCAAAACACCACTATTTGTAAAAACAGATGCGAGCGTGTAACTTAGATGGCACTCCAATAATTAAGTAAAAGGGAGAGAAAAAGGCAGGTCATGAAAATAAAACAGTTCCCAACACTTTTAAGAGGCCAAAACAAGTTAGTGAAGGCAGAGTCTACTGTAGAGCCAAAGTTCATAGACCAGGCCCACTTTAAATGGAGCAAGGTGAAATGTGGCCAGGATCACACAGTTTAGAAATGCATTCAAGTCTTTGTAAAAATGTTCAAAAGAGGTCAGGTTATTTCAGAAGGCAATGTTAGGTCTGGGGGCCAACCCAGTTGGAAAGCCGAGGATTTAAGCGTCACCTTTAGCAAACCGTAGAAAGGGAGGCCAGGTGGAACACAGTACCTTTAAAGTTGAGGAAGCTCCAGCGGCAGTTGAGACCAGCCGCAGAGTTTGTCAAATAAAAGGTGCATTCCTTTCATTCGCGGTCACAGTGGTGAAGCTTGGCTATCCGGCCGCCGTGGTGCCTGGCACGGGCGATTCGACCAAGAGACGTCCTGGAAGGTGAAAATGGCAAACTGGTTGATCCCACCAGCTCAGAGGAAGAAGACTTTCAGCAGAAGATCTTCTCTTGTCGTCGGGAAAGTGGTGAGGTCGTTGCAGCAGGGCTCCACCGGTGGCGTCGTCGTTGCAGATGGCTCAGCTTCTCCCCTCTCCGGATTTCTTAGGTCCTGTAGCGACTTCTGAAGTTCCAGTCCCAAAAGCCCTGCTTTTATGCAGAAAAACCCCTATTCAACAGCCTAGCTGTCACTCATACATGCTAAGTGGTGAGCCGGGCGGCTCACCTCTGGGCCAATCAGAACAGAGTGCGACTTGAGTTGCTAAGGCAACGCAGTCCAGGGTGCCCATTCCCTCACCCACACATTCTGTGGAACCCAGACAGAGTGGCACCAGTTGGAGGGCTTCGGTGGAGAAGCCCGCCAAAAAGTGGAACAAAGGGCCCGACCTTGGTTGGAGTTGCAGAGACAGACAAAAACGCCATTTTAGAAAAGAGTTCTGGTGAAAAGACCCAACCGGTGATTTTATATTAAAACAATAAACCGGCGGTATCTTTAACAGTGCACCAAAAAGTGGTGCGTTTAAAATCAATGGGAAAATCCCATAGGAAATATTCCGGTGGAATATTGCGTGTTAACCACTGCTACCAGCCAGAAACTCGACAAGGAGGGACTGGACAGTGCCCCCTTGGAAACAGACCCAGGGGCAATCGAATCCAGTACTTCCACAATAGGATTGTTTGTACTGGTTCGGTTCACAATTATGCACTAGTAAAGTCAATGGTGACTTTACATGCCCTTGGAGACAGTAGTTAGTCCCAGGATATGGAGTCTATGTTTGGGGGTCACTATGACATCCCTGTGTTACTGCACTGAGGGTGCTGTGTAACCCATACACTAAAACAGATATCCTATGGAGTAAAAGACCCCATAGCCCATAAGCACACAAACACACAATAAGTCAAAGACACAGCTCAAATCATGCCTAAGAGTGGAAGAAAAAGTCTCACTCTTAGCAGGAGAAAAAAACAAACCCCAAAAATCCAGTAAAGCTGCTGGGGGACTCACTAGGTTTGGGAAATAAGCCTTATCAGAGAATTCTCCCTAACAGAGACAGACCTTTTTCCCCCCACTCTCTCATGTATTTTTCTGTGATTTGGACTTATGCTTCTTTTGACTTTCGAGTCTGACAAACTCCATAGGCATCATCTTCACATTGTGACACACAGCACCTTCAAGTGCAGTGGCACAGGGAAGTCTCTTGGATTTCCCAAAGGTTTAAAAACCTTCTCTTGGTGAAACTACTGTTTCCAAGAGCAGTGACGTGAAATTGACTTTACTTACTTTTTGTAACTTTCGAGGCCTAGCACACACTTACCATAGGCTGCTGGAGGGGTTTCTTAGTATCCCAATTCTCTAGTTGCTCATGTAACATTTTTGTGTTACCCTTTCTATAATTAATGGCTGCTGGCAATGGTTTACTTTTTACTACCATTTTGTGTTTCTACTGCGGGCTGCGTTCGCAACCACGGTAAGGCACCCATGGGTGCCCATTTTGTCAAAATGGCCCCAGTCTTTTTTCACCATTTCTTTTTTGGAAAGCTCCTTGAGATTTACTGTGCGCCAAACCAGGTTTGGTCCCTTAGTTTGTTTGGTCTTTGGCGGGATTCACGAGTGAAGCCCGCCACTGGCTCCAGTAGGTCTGGCAGAGGCAGGAAGTGACGTAGGTGCCCGAAACTCCCTATGTTTAATCCCCTTGGTTACAGGAATGTACCCTAAAGGTGACTGGCAGGCCACCCTGCTGTGTGATTGACAGCTAGGCTGGAAAGAATGGGAGCAACCTGCATAAAAGGTGAGGCT
Source organism: Ambystoma mexicanum (assembly GCF_040938575.1). NCBI lineage: Eukaryota > Metazoa > Chordata > Amphibia > Caudata > Ambystomatidae > Ambystoma > Ambystoma mexicanum. Next base: position 1,117,872,065 of record NC_090926.1, read on the forward strand.
TTTTGGCTTGGAAGGCGGAGTCGACCACTGGACGAAGGAATCCTAAGAAGAACTTGGAAGAGATGTCTGCTGCAACTCCTGGATAGTTGGTTTGCCCGGTGAAGCCCTGCTGCTGTGCTGAAGCTCCGAATTCGTTTTGACTAGAGAAACCCTGCAAAGACGACTTCTCCCCTTGGTTGGTAGGATCAATCGACCACAAAGTGAACTTGTCTGGACATCCTCTCGAAGCTGGCTGTACTTCCACTGCAGCTGGAAGCAAAGTGACATGAAGAGGAACACCAGATCGAGTGCATCGCTTTTAAGTTGGACCTGAACACCAGGAAGGTCCTACGACTGGCCAAGCCTGAGCCACCTCAACAGAGTGTTGGACCCCAGATGCAGGGAAAGTCTGAAGTTTTATCCGAGAACCGCGGTGTTGCTATTTGCCGTAGACGTGAGGAGCTGAATCCACGAAGTGCCACTGACTAACAAAGTAACTCACTGTAGTGCCTACCTTACTCCCAGTCCATAGTCCCCTTTCCTCCATACTTTTGGGACATTGCGTCCTGAGGGACAGGACTTAAGCACATTTTGTAAAAAAGCAACAAATTGAAAAATGTGTCGTCCTCTTTTTACGAAGGGTACCGCATGCGGCCGTAACCCTGCCCTCCTTAGCTCCGCCCCGTGCATCGCCCTTCAGTACTTTTCTATCGCCAGTTCTGAGACCATTTATGCAATAATAGAAGATACTTATTAGAGGGGACAGCGAGCGGCCGTGTGGAGGAAAGGGGTATATGGACTAGGAGTAAGGTAGTCACTACGGTGAGTAACTTTGTTATACTCATACGTCCCGTCCCCTTTCCTCCATACTTTTGAGAGATAAAAGCACTCCTTCCAGGAAAATGGGTGGATGGAACACCTTTACTGAAAGAGGTTTTTAAGAACCGCCTGCCCGAACTGAGCATCGGCGGTGGAGCTCATATCTAAGCAGTAATGCTTACAAAAAGCTGATGGGGAAGCGCACGTAGCTGCTCTGGCAATGGTTTCCCAGGGAACATATTTCTGGAAGACGACAGCTGCCTTGCCCCGCAGCAGATGGGCATGAATTCCCTTTGGAGGCTGAAGGCCCTGAACAGTATACGCCTCAAATACAGGAAGCAATCCATTGTGCGATAGTTGCTTTCAAGGCCGGCTTTCCTTTCGGATCTCCAAAGGTCACAAAGAACTGGGAAGAGCTCCTAAGTTTAGATGTTCAGTCCAAAAAAAACTTTAGAGCTCATCTGACATCCAAATTATGCAATACCCTCTCAGGATCCGAGGACAGGTCTGGAAAGAAAACAGGTAAGGAAATCGACTGGTTCAGATGAAAATCGGATACCACCTTTGGAAGGAAAAAGGGATTAATCCGGAGGACAACCTTATCCTTGTGAAAAGTGAGGAATGCATGTTCTACAGACAGGGCCTGAAGCTTGCTTACACACCTTGCCGATGTCACCGCAATCAGAAAAGCCATTTTCTACGAAAGGAACCTCAAGTCCACCATAGCCATGGGCTCAAAAGGTTTAATGGCATAAGGTAGTGAGGACCACATTCAATTCCCACTTTGGATGCAGGTTGTGCACAGGTGGATAAAGATGCAATAGACCTGCAAAGTGTCTTAATGACAGGGTTTGTCAATGAAAAAGAGAAAGTCTGCGGACAGGTAAGCGGCGATAGCCGACAAATAAGTCCTACAAGACATGTATGCCTGAAGTTGCCAGATGAGAAACGAATGACAGGACTGTGTCGATGGTAGCTTCTCTGGGGTCTAGCTGCTTAGCTAAACACCAATGACCTAACCGCAGGCAGTTGCTCCTATGCTGAGACATTGTCGAAGGTTTTCTAGCCGCCTGGATAATACGCACATTATCCGCAGACAAGTTGAAACTTTCTAAAGATTTGAACTCTGACACCAGGCCGCCAAGCTGAATGATGGTGGGCAGGGGTGCCACATCTGCTGATCGCTCTGGTGAAGCAGGTCGGTGTTAGGCAGAAACCTGTGCAGTTCCCTCTGGGACCACTGCAAAAGATTTAAGACTACAGGTGTTAGCAGTAAACCCACTTGGAAGCAGTCTGCACCGCACAGATTCACTGTGGTAGCTGTGGCTGAACAGTCAGACTTCCCTCAAGAAGAGTTAGGCAGTATACAGAGGATACATAATAGGTACAGAGGTACAATAGCACAAGCAAAAACTGACCAGAGCTAGGTGTAAAAGTATAAACTTATTTATTAAAAGGTAAACTCATAAATTACACTAGCACATTAGAAAAGATAAGAAAGTCAAACACAGTTACTATTACTCATATGTACATCCCTAATCGTTTGTTGGACAAATCTAAGTTAACAACACTTATTTCCAACCAGAGGTGAGCGCTTAACGTTAGATGGTACTACAACAAGTATTACCAAAAGGGAGGGAAAAGGCAGAAATAAAGAGAGCAGTTAGGTAAAACACTTTTCACATAAGGTTAGCAAAGACAGTAAAGGGTGGAACAAGGGGAATTAGTTTGGGGCCCGCGTTAGAGGGAGCCAGGCGAAAATGTGCCCAAGATCACACAATGTCACAAGTCTTTGCAGGTGAGTAGAAAACGGTTTTACTATGGTTCTGAAAAGTTTAGTTAGGGTGTCCCAGACCTACCAAGGTTCAAGAGCCGAGGGCTAAATCTACCCCGTACAATCGGTGGCAAGGGAGGCCGGGCGGAACACAGTACCTTTAAAAGTGGAAAGGATCCTCCAGCGGTGGTAGTTGTTCCTGGTAGTGGGTGTAAGTCGCGGCGTCGTCCAGGGGAAGAGGTGATCCCGACGTGGAGGAAAGCTGCAGATCGTTGCACTACCAGGGAAGAGACCAGCCGTGGTGTTTTCCGGTCACAAAGGATTTTTACCCCTCTTTCGCGGTTGAGGTAAAAAGTGGTATCCCGGTTGCCGGGGTGCTTGGCACAGGCAAGGCGGCCACGAGATGCTTCGGGACGGCGGAAAGAAGGCAGCAACTGGTTGTCCCCACCAGTTAAGGGAAGAAGACTCTCCGGCGGGAGATCTCCTCTGTCGTCGGGAAAAGTGGTGAGACGATTCTGCAGGGCTTCACCGGTGGTGTCGTCTTGGCAGGTCGGCTCGGCTTCTCCCTCTTCGGCTTCTTAGGTCCTGTGGCGACTTCTGAAGAACCAGTCCCAAAAACCCTGCTTTTATGCAGCAAACGCCCATTCATACAGCCTAGCTGTCACTCAAACATCCTAAGTGGTGAGCGGGGTGGCTCACCACTTGGGCCAATCACACTAGAGTGCGACCTGAGTTGGCAAGGCAACTCGGTCCAGGTTGCCTAAACCCCCCTCCCACACCCCCTGTGGTACCCAGACAGAATGGCACCACTTTGGAGGGGTTCTGTGCAGAAGCCCGCCAAAAGTGGAGCAAAGGCTCGACTCGGGTTCAGGGTTACTGAAGTGAACCTAGACGCCATTTTGGCGGCGAGTTCCAGCAAAAAATCCCAACCGGTGAATTTATATTAAATAAATAAACCGGCGGTATCTTTAACATTGCACCAAAAAGTGGTGCATCAAAAACCAATGGGAAATCCCATTGGTAAATATTCCGGTGGAATATTTCCGTGGTAGCCACTGCCACCAGCCAGAACTCGGCGAGGGGGGACGGGACAGTACCCCCTCGACAACAGACCCAGGGGCAATCTAATTGCCCCTACCAGTACTTCCACAGTAAGATGGTTTGTACTGGTTAAGTTCCTAAATTAAGACTAGTAAAGTCAATGGTAACTTTACAGACCCAGGGAGACAGTAGTCAGTCCCAGGGTGTGGAGTCTATGTTTGGGGGTCTCTAAGACACCCCTGTGCTACTGCACTGAGGGTGCTGTGTAACAAACATTCAAAAACCAATGATGGCCTATGGGGAAAATGACCCCCTAGCCCATAAGCACATAGCAAGTCACAGAAACACTCTCAAGTCATGTCCAAGAGTGAGGGTAAAAGAGTCTCACTCTTGGCAGGAGAAAAAAATAAACCCCAAAAATCCAGCAAAGCTGCTGGGGGACTCACTAGGTTAGGAAATTCAGCCTAAACAGAGAATTCTTCCTAACACTCGCCCCCCCCAGACTAAGGGACAGGAGGATTTAATCCACTCCTGGATGAACCTCATACCTCTAGTCGATGACATACATCCTAGAGAGTCCATCAGCATTTTGATGGCGACACCCTGACCTGTGCTCAATGGTGAAATCAAACCCTTGGAGGCAGATTGACCATCTCAATAGTTTTGGATTTTCCCCTTTCATTTGCATTAACCATCTCAAGGGTTGGTGGTCAGTCTGAATGACAAAAGTAGAACCATACAAGTATGGCCTAAACTTCTTCAGTGTCCACACAATAGCAAAGCATTCTCTTTCGATTGTTGCCCACCTTGTTTCAGGATCCTTCAGTTTTCTACTGATGAAGCAAATGGGGTGTTCCCTACCCTTCTCATCCAGTTGGCTAAGAACTGCACCTATACCTACATTGGAAGCATCAGTTTGTACAATGAAAGTTTGGAGGTAGTCAGGAGCTCTGAGTACTGGAGCTTGGCAAAGAGCTTTCTTCAGGTTTTCAAAGGCCTGATTGCATTCCTCATTCCATTTGACCTTCTTAGGGAATTTTGGAGAGGAGATCACATTCAGGGGAGAAGCTATGGTCCCATAGTTAATGATGAAATTCCTGTAGTACCCAGTGAGGCCTAAGAAGGCTCTCACCTGGGTCTGAGTAGTAGGTGTTGTCCAATTTTGCACAGCTTCAATCTTGCTGAGCAAAGGCCTTATTTCTCCACCTCCTACCTCATGTCCAAGGTAGACCACTTTTTATTCTGACCAATTTGGCACTTGCTTGCCTTTATGGTCAGATTGGCCTGCTCAAGAGCCTGCAAAACATGTCCTAAGTGGGTCACATGTTCATCCCAGGAGTGGCTGAAGACTGCAATGTCATCCAAGTATGCCATGCAGAAGTCCTCCATCCCAGCCAGAACTTGGTTCACCATCCTTTGGAATGTTGCAGGTGCATTTTTCAGTCCAAAAGGCATAACCTTGAATTGGTATAGGCCAACCGGGGTAGAAAATGCAGTTTTCTCCTTGGCATGGTCTGTCAGGGCTATTTGCCAATAGCCTGACGTAAGGTCCAGTGTGCTGAGGTACTTGGCTGCACCAAGTTTATCCACCAACTCATCTGTCCTTGGCAAAGGGTGGGCATCAGTCTTGGTGACTGCATTAAGAGCTCTATAGTCCACACAGAATCTCAACTCTTTGGATCCTGCCTTTGGTACTAACACCACTGAGCTAGACCATGGACTAGTAGAGGGCTCTATTACCCCGAGATCAAGCATCTTCTTGACCTCACCTTTGATGTGGGTTCTGACATGTTCTGACATGTTCTGACATTCTATATCCTCTGCTTTTGACTGGCAGACAGTCACCAGTGAGTATCTCATGCTGTCCCCAAGGGGTCAAGCCTGGTGAAAGTGAGAACAGGGGGGCAAACTGATTTAACATCGCTTTGCACTCCTCCTGTTGCTCAGGGGTCAGATCTGAAGAGAGATTAACTCCTTCAACCTTTTCGTCCAAAGGTAAGCCTCTCAGGAGGTCAGGTAGAGCGTCACTCTCCTCCTACTCTTCCGATGAAGCTAGAAGCAATGCTCCTACTTCTGGTCTAGAGACATAGGCTTTGAGGCGGTTGGTGTGGAAGACTCTGTGAGCTTCCCTGGGTTTGCCCAGATCCACCAGATAGTTGACCTCTCCAAGTTTTCCCACAACCTTGAAGGGTCCCATCCATTTGTCTTGCAAGGCCCTCTGCCTTGTTGGGAGCATAACTAGAACTAGCTGGTCTTGAGTAAACTCAACCATGTTAGCCTTCTGATCATGCCAATGTTTGATCAGAGCATGGCCAGCTTTCAAGTTATCACTTGCTTCTGACATCATGTGTGACATTCTCCTTCGGAGACCTATCACAGTCAGTCACTCTGACTGGCTTGGGGGAAGGAGCACTCTCCAACCCCTCAATCAGGGCCAAGGGGCCTCTGACGGGATGGCCATAGAGAAGTTCAAAGGGAGAATAACCTACTCCCTCCTGAGGGACTTCCCTATAAGCAAATAGAAGGCATGGCAGTAGAAGGTCCCACTTCTTCTTAAGGGGTTCTTCTAAGGCACCTATCATGCTCTTCATGGTTCTGTTAAATCTTTCTACCAACCCGTTTGTCTGAGGGTGTTAGGTGGTTGAGAACTTGTAGGTAACTCCGCAGGTTTTCCACATGGCTTTCATGTAGTTGGACATAAAATTTGTCCCCCTGTCAGAGATCACCTCCTTAGGAAACCCAACCCTGGTAAAGATACCAAGGAGGGCCTTAGCCACAGCCTGAGCCGTAACAGTCCTCCTAGGAATTGCCTCAGGGTACCTAGTAGCATGGTCTACCACAACAAGGATAAACCTGTTGCCTGAGGAGGTTGGGGGATCAAGGGGACCAACAATGTCAATCCCTACCCTCTCAAATGGGACTCCCACAACTGGGAGAGGCACTAAAGGTGCCACATTCTTGGAACCAACCTTACCAGAAGTCTGGCAGGTATGGCAGCTCCTGCAATACCCATCTACTTCAGCCCCCATTTTTGGCCAATAGAAGTAGAGAGCCTTTCCTTGGTCTTCTTGAAACTCAAGTGACCAGCCAAAGGAATCTCGTGGGCTAGTTGCAAGAACTGTTGTCTGTTCTCTTGGGGCACTACCAGGCGTTGGTATGCTCCAGGTTCAGATTCGGTTGGTTCACTGTAGAAGAGGCCATCTTCCCAGTGTAACCTATACTTCCCAGGCTCTTGCCCATCAGCCTGAGAAGCTGCCTGCTGGCGGAGACCCTTCAGAGTTGGACATTCTCTTTGTCCCTTACGGAAAGCTGTCCTGCTGGGTCCACCTTCTGCCAGTAAAGACTGTAGCTCAGGATGGTCAGCCGGGTCCAGGTCTCCAATAAGTTCTGGACCTCCTTCTAGCTCTTCTTCAGAGTCTAGTTCAACCAAACAGGGTTGTACCTCCCTCTCAGCCTCAGCTGGAGGTGGAGTTAAAGGTGTAACTTTGGAAAACCTCGGGGAAGTCCTTGTTGGAAGCACTGGAGTGCTTGCTGTAGGTTTTTTTCTAGGAGTCTTGGGTTGCCCCTTTGCTCCTGATCTGGTAGTTACTGCAGTAAGTTGCTCCAGTGGGAGAGGAGTGATTTCTGTCATCTCCTGAGATAAAACTCGCAGGGTTTTCTCTCTTGCAGACTTGGTGAGCTCCCGTAACCTTTTACTAGGAGGTCTGGGGGTATGTGACAACTCCAAGAGCTTTCAGGTCATTTCCCAGCAGAACTCTTCCTGGCACTTCACATTGTATACTGACAGGTATCTTCACAGCCATATCATTACACTGGATGAGAACTGGTAACTGGGGACACATCTGCACAGGCCCTCCAACTAACTTGGTGAGGCATTTGGGTGCCTTAGCAACATCCTCTGCCTTGAAAAATGATTCATCCACCACAGTTATGCTGGCCCCAGTGTCCCTGATGGCAGGAGTCTCCTGACCATTTACGTGGACACTGTCTTTATAATACTCTTTAGTATTATCTGGGATAGAATTATATACATCTAAATTCTGCTGTTCCCACAACCCCAGAGAGACTAAAGAAACACTGGCTGAGACTCCAGTGGGTTCATGAGCCAGTAGTAGAAAGTTTCCACTTGCCATAGTGACTTCCTCCTCTGGAGCGAAGGCTAAGGAGACAAGTTGGACCCCGGAAGGTTTACCCTTACATCTGGGATCTCCTTTCACATGGTCAGTAGCCTTACAAACATAACAGGCCCCAAAGGTCCTTTGGCATGGAGGCTTGTTCTGACCTCCTTCTGGTTTAGCACCAGAAGGTATACTACTCTGCTGTGGTTTCCCAGGTGGCTTACCCTTATGGTTTTGTTTGGGGCCCTCTTTGGAATTAGGATTTTAGAATTCTCTTTGGAGTCTTTCTTAGGCTGTCTTCCCTCATCCTTCTTCTGAGTTACCCCAGAATCCTTGTGAGTAGCCCTGGTGGCAACCCACAAGTCAGCAGCCTTAGCTAGTTTCCTAGGATCTAATTCCTGTGAATCAGCCAAGTGCTGTCTGAGCTCAGGAGAGCAGGCATCATAAATTGACTCCATCATTACAAGATTTCTCATTCCTTCATAAGTGTTCACCTTGTAACCCTTAATCCATCCCTCTAAGTTTTTCAACCCTTCACACACCCAGGTAGCCCAAGGGGTACCATCATGCTTTTTGAGGCTCCTAAACCTCTTAAGATACTGGGAAGGGGTCTTCCCAAACCTAGCTATCAAAGCTAGTTTCACACATTCATACTCTTTCCTATCCTCCTCCCCCAACTCCATTATCACATCAGTTGCAACAGGGGGAAGCCTAGAGAACAACCAGGTGAGTAACTCATTACCTGTGATGTTCTGGAGCCCATGATTATACTCAAACCTAGACAACCAATCCAACACATCCAACTTAGGCTCATACATACCAATCAATTCCTTAGGCATCCGGGGTCTTTTAGGACTGGAACTTCTAGAGGAGCCAGAGAGAGAAGCATTCTCAACAGACAATTTCTTCATTTCTAGCTCATACTTGAGCTCCATTTCCCTTAGCCTTAGTTCTTTGTCAGTTTGAGCATTTAGTTTCTTGTACTCTAATTCAAGTTTCATTTTCTCTAGTTCAAAGTATTGAGGGCTAAATGTGGGACCTGGCAAAGGTCCAGTAGGTACAGCTGGTAGAGCAGACAGAGGCCTAGAGGGACTATCTACAACAGTTTCATCCTCCTCTTCTGGTTCTGACCCAAGATCATCAATACTTTGTTCCATATCAAGATCATTGCTGCTTTCTACATTTGCTGGAGTGATAGGTTCCTCTGGACCATCCTCCAGACTTTGGTTTTCTAACAACCTTTCTATTAGCTCTATTTTCTTTCCTTTAGTCATGAGATTCTTATGCTTACAGAGAAGTCTTAGACAATCAGCAGTTTTTGTAGCAAGGGACTCTTGACTATAACTTTCCATAGTAGACAGGTTAAAAATGACTTTCTTTCTTGTGCTTAAGCTTTGTGGTTAGTTGCACTAAGGTATCTCAAAAGTACACTAAAGTGTATACTCAATACAGATCTCACCGCTGTACACCAGTGTTAGGCAGAAACCTGTGCAGTTCCCTCTGGGACCACTGCAAAAGATTTAAGACTACAGGTGTTGGTATTAAACCCACTTGGTAGCAGTCTGCACCGCACAGATTCACTGTGGTAGCTGTGGCTGAGCAGTCAGACTTCCCTCAAGAAGAGTTATGCAGTATACAGAGGATACATAATAGTTACAGAGGTACAATAGCACAAGCAAACACTGACCAGAGCTAGGTGTAAAAGTATAAACTTATTTATTAAAGGTACACTCATAAATTACACTAGCACATTAGAAAAGATAAGAAAGTCAAACACAGTTACTATTACTCATATGTACATCCCTAATCGTTTGTTGGACAATTCTAAGTTAACACCACTTATTTCCAAACCAGAGGTGAGCGCTTAACGTTAGATGGTACTCCAACAAGTATTACCAAAAGGGAGGGAAAAGGCAGAAATAAAGAGAGCAGTTAGGTAAAACACTTTTCACATAAGGTTAGCAAAGACAGTAAATGGTGGAACAAGGGGAATTAGTTCGGGGCCCGCGTTAGAGGGAGCCAGGCGAAAATGTGCCCAAGATCACACAATGTCACAAGTCTTTGCAGGTGAGTAGAAAACGGTTTTACTATGGTTCTGAAAAGTTTAGTTAGGGTGTCCCAGACTTACCCAGGTTCGAGAGCCGAGGGCTAAATCTACCCCGTACAATCGGTGGCAAGGGAGGCCGGGCGGAACACAGTACCTTTAAAAGTGGAAAGGATCCTCGAGCGGTGGTAGTTGTTCCTGGTAGTGGGTGTAAGTCGCGGCGTCGTCCGGGGGAAGAGGTGATCCCGACATGGAGGAAAGCTGCAGATCGTTGCACTACCAGGGAAGAGACCAGCCGTGGAGTTTTCCGGTCACAAAGGATTTTTACCCCTCTTTCGCGGTTGAGGTAAAAAGTGGTATCCCGGTTGCCGGGGTGCTTGGCACAGGCAAGGCGGCCACGAGATGCTTCGGGACGGCGAAAAGAAGGCAGCAACTGGTTGTCCCCACCAGTTAAGGGAAGAAGACTCTCCGGCGGGAGATCTCCTCTGTCGTCGGGAAAAGTGGTGAGACGATTCTGCAGGGCTTCACCGGTGGTGTCGTCTTGGCAGGTCGGCTCGGCTTCTCCCTCTTCGGCTTCTTAGGTCCTGTGGCGACTTCTGAAGAACCAGTCCCAAAAACCCTGCTTTTATGAAGCAAACCCCCATTCATACAGCCTAGCTGTCACTCAAACATGCTAAGTGGTGAGCGGGGTGGCTCACCACTTGGGCCAATCACACTAGAGTGCGACCTGAGTTGGCAAGGCAACTCGGTCCAGGGTGCCTAAACCCCCTCCCACACCCTCTGTGGTACCCAGACAGAATGGCACCACTTTGGAGGGCTTCTGTGCAGAAGCCTGCCAAAAGTGGAGCAAAGGCTCGACTCTGGTTCAGGGTTACTGAAGTGAACCTAGACGCCATTTTGGCGGCGAGTTCTGGCAAAAAATCCCAACCGGTGAATTTATATTAAATAAATAAACCGGCGGTATCTTTAACATTGCACCAAAAAGTGGTGCATCAAAAACCAATGGGAAATCCCATTGGGAAATATTCCGGTGGAATTTTTCCGTGGTAATCACTGCCACCAGCCAGAACTCTGCGAGGGGGGACGGGACAGTACCCCCTCGATAACAGACCCAGGGGCAATCTAATTGCCCCTACCAGTACTTCCACAGTAAGATGGTTTGTACTGGTTAAGTTCCTAAGTTAAGACTAGTAAAGTCAATGGTAACTTTACAGACCCAGGGAGACAGTAGTCAGTCCCAGGGTGTGGAGTCTATGTTTGGGGGTCTCTAAGACACCCCTGTGCTACTGCACTGAGGGTGCTGTGTAACACACATTCAAAAACCAATGATGGCCTATGGGGAAAATGACCCCCTAGCCCATAAGCACATAGCAAGTCACAGAAACACTCTCAAGTCATGTCCAAGAGTGAGGGTAAAAGTCTCACTCTTGGCAGGAGAAAAAAATAAACCCCAAAAATCCAGCAAAGCTGCTGGGGGACTCACTAGGTTAGGAAATTCAGCCTAAACAGAGAATTCTTCCTAACACTCGGGAATCAACGGAAGCCTGACCGGCAAGCAGACTGACAGATGCTGAAGCTCAGAAAACCAGAATCTGGCTGGCCACCAAGGGGCTATGAACAGGAGAGTGCAATTTGTTGTGTTCTTGAGCTTGCATAGTGCCCGGTTAATCAGAAGAGGCGGGAAGGCGTAGGCCCTCATGTTGTGCCAGGGAAGCTCGAGAGCATCCCACAGGGAAGAAGCTCTGAGCCGTTCCTGGAAGCATAAAGAGGAAGTTTCCTGTTTGATGAAGTCACTAAGTGGTCCACATCTGTAGTGCCCCAATCGCGAAAAAGGTCGTAGAGGATCTCTGTGTTAATTTCCCACTCATAGCTGACCACTGCTCCTGAGCTGAGAGAGTCTGCAGTCACATTCAGTTGGCCTGGAATGTGCACTGTCAGCATCCAAACACTGCTGAATGGCCCATTCCCAAATCTGAATGGCTAGATCTACAAGGGGAGGTAACCTGGTACCAGACCCCACCCACCCCCCCCACCGATTGTTGATGTAAAACATGAATACCGCATTGTCTGTGCTGATGCAGACTACTTTGTTCACAATCACTGGGTTGAAAGCTTTGAGCGCCACCATAGGAGATCTGTCATCATGGAGGGTGGAAGAGCCATCTGCGTGAGTCGCATTTTGAGAAGGGGAAGAGCAAGCACGCACGAGGCCATGAGCTCAGGAAGCCTCTGGAACCACCAGGCCAACATGCTCTCTGACCGAATGAAAACTTGACAACAATTCCACCATCCTGTTCGCAGTCAAGTACAGTCTGCAGTCGATCACGTTCCAACGGAAACCCAGAAATATCAGGTCCTGGAGGATTTCCGCCAGCCCAAGATCGAACAGGAGCTAAAGGAGAGACTGAACATTGCTCGAGGCTTTCACTGGAAAAGGACTGCACAGAAGCCAGTCGTTCAAACATGGATACACATGAATACCTTGTAGCCGTAGAAAAGCTGTGATGACTGACATCTTCGTGAAGACATGCAGCGCTGAGCTGAGACCAAAAGGGAGCACTCTGAATTGGAAGTGCTCCTCGCCCAGGGAGAATCGCAGATATTTCCGATGCGGGCTCCAGATCAGGATATGCATATACGCGTCCTGAAGGTCCACAACGCTGAGAGAGGACTTTATTTGGCAGAGCGTGATCATCTTGAATTTCTCTTGGGGAAGAGAAAGGTTGAACTGGGAAAGGTCTAGAATGGTGCGCAGGCCAGCATGGTTGGGTTTGGGCACCGTAAACAGACGAGAGTAGAAGCCCTCCCCTCGTTCCACTAGGGGGAACAGGTTCCATCGCTTTGGGATCTAGAAGCTTCTGGACCTCTGCTCTGAGGGAGGGCGTCCCGACTGCTGAAAGGGAGGATTGAAGGGTGGGGTAGGTGCAAGTGGAAGCCCGCCCGAGCGATGGACAAAACCCACCGGTCTTCGGTGATGGTTTGCCACGCCTCCAGATGAGACGCGATTTGTTCCCCCACCGGAGTCTCGTGCGAGCGACAATACATATCATTCTGTAGACTTTATGGCAGAGATACTACCTGTCCATGAAGTGGAGGCTGAAGACCGAGAGAAAAAACAACCTTGTTGCTGTCTCTGACGGGAGTTACCTTTTGGTGGTTCAGTCCTACGAGACTCGCAGTCCTCAAACCCTCTGAAGCCTGAGTAGGACAGAGACTAGGATCCAGATTAAGAGCGTTCACTGGGGGCTTCACTAGCACCGACAGACTTGGCAGTTTGCATGCTCGCCTTAGTCTTTGTAAGCTCGTCATCCGTTGAAGAATGAAACAGCTCTTTGCCGTCAAAAGGCAGGTCCAGAACTTTTTCTTGGACCTCCTTCGAAAACTTTGTTGCATGAAGCCAGCTTGACGAGAGGTGTGCACCCCCAGCATCAGGCCTCGAGCTGAGGTGTCAACAATGTGCTCAACAGCCTCCAGCATATCCTGTGCGACCACCCTAGCGTCTGATGAACCGCCTTTAAAGTGTTCTAGCCCGTTAACAGGAGAATATATATATATATATATATATATATATATATATATATATATATATATATATATATATATATATATATATATATATATATATATATATATGGGATACATTACTCACCGTAATCGTATTTCTGATGCTTGTATCTGCTTAGATTCACATGCTGTGCATAGGCCGACATCTAGTGGAAGCTGCGGAGTATTACAGTTTGTTTTTCGAAGTCGAAAAATGGGCGTCGACACAGGGCGTGCCAGTAATACTATCCCTAGTGTGACGTCCCCTGTACCCATGATCCCTCACGCGTCTAGGATCCCCAGATTGTGTTTTTCCTGACATGAGGTAGCATGAGGAGTAGCGTGAGTACAGATAGTCCAAGCAGATAGACAGAAAGGTAAGACTACAAGCAACCATGCGCCTTCTCTCGGAGGGGAGGAAGGGTGGGTCGCATGTGAATCTAAGCAGATACAAGCATCAGAAATACGATTACGGTGAGTAATGTATCCCTTCTGAGGCTTGTGGAATCTGCTTAGATCACATGCTGTGCATAGATTAGCGAGCAGTACCAGAAGAAGGAGGTGGGATGTGAGAAGGGTCATGAGCAAACAGGTGTCTTAGAACCGCTTGTCCCACTTGTGTATCTGCCTTGGAATGAGTGTCAATGCAGTAATGCTGAGTAAAAGTGTGAATAGAGCTCCAAGTAGCTGCTTTGCAAATGGTGTCAAGGGGAACATTTGCAATGAAAGCCAGAGTGGCCCCAATGCCTCTGGTAGAGTGGGCCCTTGGCGTAAAAGGCAGAGTTTTTTCAGAAAGAGAGTAACACAGCTGTATACAGTTGATAATCCACTTTGAGATAGCGCCCTTAGAGACGCGATCCCCCTCTCTGCCTGTAGCTACGGAGACAAACAGTTGATCTGTTTTCCTTAGCGGTCTGGTTTTATTTACATAGTATAAGACCGCCCTACGCACATCTAGGGTGTGTAGTTTCACCTCAGCTGAGCTCTGTGGGTTTTGGAAGAAAGCCGGAAGCTCGATGGACTGGTTTACATGGAACTTGGATATGAATTTTGGTGGGAATCTAGGGTGTGTGCGTAAAACCAGTTTGTCCTTGTGGATAGTAAAGAAAGGATCTTGCACTGACAGAGCCTGAATTTCACTGACCCTTCTTATGGAGGTAATGGCTACTAAGAAGGCCGTTTTATAAGTCAGGTGTTTGAGACTACTTTTATGCATGGGTTCGAAGGGGGGCCCCATGAGCTTAGATAGCACCACATTGAGATCCCATCCTGGCGGTGGGTTCGAGATAGGAGGGTGAAGTCTCTTTACTCCTTCCATGAAGGCTTTAACCACTGGTACTTTCCACCACGAAACCTTGTTATGGGATGTGGTGTAGGCTGAGAGGGCTGCCAGGTGTACTTTCAGCGAGTTAAAAACCAACCCTGCATCCAGCAGGTGGAGCATGTATGTTACAACGTTGGAAGGAGTGCAATCAACCGGGTTGATTTGTTTACTCTGGCACCAGATAACGAATCTTTTCCACTTGTCAAAGTAACAGTGCCTTGTATTTGGTTTCCTAGACTCTTTTAGAATGTCCATACACCTCTGTGGTAATTTGAGATGTCCAAACTCTATGACTTCAGGAGCCATGCTGCTAGGTTCATAGAGTTGGGTTCCTGATGCACTGTTTGACCTTGTTGCTGGGACAGAAGGTTGTACCAGGCTGGGAGTCTGATGGGCTCGCATACCGCCATCCTGCGTAGGTGTGGAAAGCATGGTTGTCTCGCCCACATGGGAGCAACTAGGATGAGCGTCATCGATTCCTTGTTCATCTTGTACACCACCTTCCTGATGAGGGGAGTTGGTGGGAAAGCGTACGCAAACATCCCTGACCAGTTTATCCACAGGGCATTCCCCTGGGAGTCCGGTTGTGGGAACCTGGATGCAAATCCTGGGCATTGTTTGTTTTCGCTTGTGGCGAATAGGTCTATAGTGGGGAAACCCCACTGAGAGAAGAGATCTTCTACTACGTCTTTGTGAAGGACCCACTCGTGTTCTTCTGGGAGGGAGTCTCTGCTTAGAGCATCCGCTAGGGAATTGAGCTCCCCTGGAACATGTTGCGATGACAGGAAGATGTTCCGTCTGAGTGCCCATATCCATATTTTCTGGGCAAGCTTGGACAGATTTGGCGAACGAGTCCCTCCTTGCTTGTTCAGATAGAACATGGCTGTCGTGCTGTCCGTCCTGATCTGCACCGACAAGTTTAGTAGATGGGGCTCGAACGCCTGCAGCGCTCGGAATACTGCCAGAAGCTCTAGCAGATTGATGTGGTTCTTGGCTACTGAGTGAGACCAGAGACCCTGAGCTGTGTGGTGGAGATGGTGAGCTCCCCACCCCGTCAGGCATGCATCTGTAGTCACCACTGCCTGTACTTCGGGATCGTAAAAGGGTTTCCCCTTTGCGAGATTCTCTCTTGTCCACCAGTGTAGGTTCTGTACGAGTGTTGGCGAAACGACCACTAGATCGTCCCACTGACCACTTGCCTGAGACCACTGTTTCGCCAACCATTCCTGCATGGGACGCATGCGCAGACGCGCGTGGGGGACCAGGTAAATGCATGACGCCATCATGCCGAGTAACCGCATAGCTTTGCGTACTGTTATCTGTTGACCTGACTGATAATGCGGAATTTGCAGAAGTATGTTCCGAATTCTTTCTTCCGAAGGGAAGGTCAATCCTTTCTGAGTATCTAGGATAGCTCCTAGAAACTGTTTTGAGGTGCTTGGCACCAGACTTGACTTTTTCTCGTTGATGGAGAAGCCTAATTCGTGGAGGAGGTCGATGGTCCTCTGAATGTTTGACCTGCAGATTCCTGGGGTTTCCCCCGTTATGAGCCAGTCGTCCAGATAAGGGTACACTGGGATTGCCTCCCTGCGTAGGTGTGCAGCTGCCACCGCCAGTACCTTGGTGAATACCCTTGGTGCAGAAGCTATCCCAAAGGGCAGTACCTTGAATTGGTAGTGGCGACTGTCCACCTTGAAGCGCAAGTATTTTCTGTGCGCCGGGAGCATGGAAATATGAAAATAGGCATCTTTCATATCCAAGGTTGCCATGTAATCCCCCTTTTTTAGGAGTGGGATTACCTCTTGTAGTGTGGTCATACGGAATTTTTGGGGCTTGACATACTTGTTGGCAGGCCGTAAGTCTAAAACTGGGCGCATTGTTAAATCTTTCTTTGGCACAAGGAAGTAAGTTGAATAGATACCCTTGTTTACCTGGTGTCCCGGGACGAGTTCTATCGCGTCCTTTTCTAGCAGAATGGCGATCTCCTCGAGGAGGATCTTCTGATGTTGTAAAGAGTGGACTTTTTGTCTTGGAGGATGGTTTAGGGGACGTTGCAGTAGTTCTATGCAGTACCCATTGGATACTGTTGACAGCACCCATCTGTCGGATGTTATCCCTTCCCATGCCTGGGTGAAACTTGATATTCGTCCCCCTACTGGGGTTGCATGGGAAGGGACCCTGAACTGAGCGTCACTGCTTTGGTGGAGGCGTGCCTCCTCCTTTACTGGGGCTGCCTCTGCCTTTACCCCGTCCTCTTTTACTACCCCTACAATACGCCTGGGTAGACTGTTGTGAGCTGGTGTTCCACTGTGTACCCTGGGTGTGGGAGTAGCTATTTCCTCTATTGGAATTTTGGCCGCGGGGGCGACGAAAATTGCCATTCCCTCTTTGGTTAGGTGGTTTGGTAGTTAACTGGCCAAGGGATTTGAGGGTGTCGAATTCTTCCTTAGCGTTTTTTAGAGCGTCCTCGACTGCCTTCCCAAACAGGAGATCACTTTCCACTGGTTTGTCTAAGAGCGCAGCTTGTGTTTCTGCTTTGAATCCCGACTGCCTCAACCAAGCATGCCTTTTGATGACAGTCCCCTCTGCTATAAGTCTACCCGCATTGTCAGCGGCGTCCAGAGTTGCTTTTACAGTGCAGCCTGACACGTTCCTTCCTTCCGCACAAATGCGAGCTAGCTGGCTTTTAAGGGGTTCGGGAGCAGAGTCTATTAGTGCTGCCACTTCTTCCCACTGGTGACAGTTGTAGCTAGCCAACAGTGTGGTGGAATTCGCGATTCTGGCTTGGTAGGCTGCCGTGGAAGCTACTTTCCTGCCAAAACCATAAAGTTTTTTACTTTCTTTGTCGGGGGGAGCCTCAGAGGAAGATAATGGTGTACCAGCTCTTTTGCGGGTGTTGGTTACTACTAGAGAGTCTGGCTTAAGTTGACCTCTAATATATAGGGGGTCCGACTGGGCTGCTTTAAACAGCTTCTCCACTCTCGGATTTACAGGTCTTGTCAGGTTTGGGTTGACAAGGGATGGTGCTATTCTGCGTTGAACAGATTTTAGGATGGGAATGGTCTGGGCTACTGGCTTCCTTTCCCCTATTAGTTCTTCCGCAAAGTCCCTTTCTTCCTGGACACCTTGTGTGTCTATGTGGAAGTGGTTAGCTGCCCGAAAGAGCAGTTCATTCAGGAGGGGCTGATTATCTATTGGGGAGTCAGACACTGGGGCTTCCCTTTCGACTGGTGAGTCCATTCTGAAAATATCTGGGCTATTTTCTGGCTCATCCTCGTCTTCGTCTTCGCCGTAATAATCTGATCCTGCAGGATCTTCTGGCGTGTCAATTTCCTGACCTTCTATAAGGGAAGAGTTTCCTTGGTCTGTAGGGAAGAGGTAAGAATAGGGTTGGACCTCGATGGGGTCTAAAGGCCTAAATGGTGTCTCGACCCGGGGTCTTTTATTTGAGGGGATAGGGTCCCTAGACCCTGAGGGAGAATCTTCCTGAGGGTTTAAAGCTAGGAGTTGTTCAGGGTGTCTTTCGAAAAAATTCGCCAAGGAAGACATCCTTGACATTACTCTGTCAATGTCCTCGCATGACCAGAGTTTTGAGCTTGGGGTGACCTTGCTGGGACTTTCTATGGATTGGCCCTGAGAAGACTTGGTCAGTTCTTTTGTAGTGGAGGACTGCAAGGGTTGTTTTCTTTGCTGTTTACCCCCTTCCCCGTGGGTGGAAGTGTGTTTCCCCTTTCCCTTATCTTTCGACGCCTGGCGTCGAGGATCGGAGGTGGAATCCCTGTCTTTCGAACTAGCCTTCGAAACTGGTCCCTCTTTACTCCCAAGTGATGTACCCTTTTCCTGGGGTGCAGGCTGGGGGTGGAAGTCGTGTTCGTCTTCGGACGATTGATCTTCCGGGATATTAATGGTCGAGGCACTCTGTGCAAGTGTGGAGGCTTGCCTGACGTCGTGCGGCGACCTCGACCGGGACCGCCCAGAGGACGTCCTTTCGGACCGCTCCTTCTGTGCCTCTTTCCGAGGTTTCGACGACGTCGAATCTCGGGTGGATTTTTTGTGTTTAGCGTGTGTATGTGTAACGCTTTTGTCGCCGGGGGACTTCCCCATAGTCGCCGGGACGGACGACCTTCCGAGGCCGGGGACGTGCGTTCGGCTGTCCTTCGACGCCTTGGTGCCCTCGCCGTCCGAAAGTTCGGCGTCGCTGCCGTCGCTGAAGGTACCCTCCGCCTCCATAGCTGCTAGCTTGGCGTGGTGGGCCCAACGCTTGGTGGAGCGGTCCTTAAGAGTTTTTGCCTTAAACCTGCTACAGGCCCTGCAACCCGTCTCGGGGTGGTCTCTGGGTAGGCAAAGGTTGCACGTAGCGTGCTTATCTACCCAAGGGTATTTCTTATTACACTTGGGGCAAAACTGAAAGGGCGTACCCTCCATACGCGCCTGTGGGCAGCGGGCAAGTGTGTGTAGGTAATAAGGTGTCGAGTGTGGAAGTGTACCACCCCCACTCTCCCTACTTGTAGGGCCGAGGCCAGCGGCCCAGGCCCGAGCCGAGGCGGAAGCCTCAAGGCCCAATCCGTCGGGTATTCGACGTTGATCTCCTCCCCGGTTCGGCGTCGAGATGTTGATCGACGAAAGGTTGGCCAAACGGGGCAAATTAGAATTAGTTTAGAGTGAAACTATGGCAAAGCCAGGGAACTCCGATGAAGTGCTTCCGACCAGAATGGCGGAAAAAAACAATCTGGGGATCCTAGACGCGTGAGGGATCATGGGTACAGGGGACGTCACACTAGGGATAGTATTACTGGCACGCCCTGTGTCGACGCCCAATTTTCGACTTCGAAAAACAAACTGTAATACTCCGCAGCTTCCACTAGATGTCGGCCTATGCACAGCATGTGATCTAAGCAGATTCCACAAGCCTCAGATATATATATATATATATATATATATATATATATATATATATATATATATATATATATATATATATATATATATATATATATATATATATATATATATATATATATATATATATATATATATATATATATATATATATATATATATATATATATATAGGCCGCCGCCAAAATGAGCTCTGCGTTAGCCTGAGCCAATTGCAGCGCTGATTTGGCAAAAATCTTCTTGCCCAAGGACATGACATGCAGCTGCGGAGGTTGCAGAGGACGGCTTGGATTGCAGAGTGGCAGCCACTACCACCGTCGAGGACGGGAGCAGGCATGACGCCAAGGCTACTTCCTCGGAGGTGTGAAGCCTGTAACAGGCCTGTAACAGGCGTCAATTCTTTTATTTATGTGCAGCCCAGTGTGGGGTTCATCCCAGACCTTGCGGGCCTTGGCTAGGACGTCCCTCTGAAGGCACAGAGCGGTGTGTTCCTGTGGAGCCAAGGTTAACAGGTGCCATGACCGGAACTGTCGGGGTAGGATGCGGCATCCGAGGGCAGATTTCCCTAAAGAGTCCTTTAAAATACTCTCTCTCATGGGATCAGAGTGCATAAGACTATGAAATTTCCCAAAAAAGGCATCATCTGCCGAGACCTTAGGCACTGGAGTGGGCAGAGGCCGCTCATGAGGGGCATTACCTCACAAACATAGTGAGGAGGGCTGCCAAGAGGCCCCGCCACCAAACAGGTCCACATAGACCAATGGGGCAGATGTAGGAGGAAGTGAGACCGAATGTGGTAGTGGCATCCGAGCACGCCAGTCATAAGAAGGGCGGAATGGATTCACACAGTTGCGTGGAAAAGTAAAAAAAAAAGTTCCCAGCACCCGCTGTCGATCCCGTGGGGATGAGGGAAGAATCCAAAATGGCCGCCGTAGACCACGTGGTAAGGGGTGCCATTTTGTGAGCATCTGAGGAGAACGGCGTCACATGTGGAGATGAGGCAGGTGACCCCCACAGTCTGGTCAGGAGACTTGATCGAAACTTAAGCCTTGGTACAAGGATCCTCAGCAGAGCCGGTACCATGGGATCTTGGATGTTTAATCGATGAGCTGAACCTCTGAGGAGTCCAGTCTTTATAGATCCTGAGAGGGGCCTCGAACCGTAGTTCGGTACAGAGAGCCTCAACGAGGCATCAGGGCGCACCCCAGTGTCTGTGTGGGAAGCTCCAAACAAGGAGACCTCAGAGCGAACTCTGGTATTCAACGCCTCAGCATGACTATGCTGGCTATTAGCACCTGATTGGTGAACCTCGGATCGTGATCAGTTATCGGCAGGACCCTCATGGGAACCCTTGGAGAAAAACCCAGTACGCCCATTAGGTCTGCGAGGCACCTCAGGAGAAACCCTGGTAGCAGAGCTTTTGAAGCCCCTCCCGGACCTGGAAGACCCCGGGAAGGAGTCCCCCGGCGGGGTGCCCTGAAAAGTAAGGAACTTACCTGGCGTCTTTTCTTTCCTGCGAAGAGTTGAAAATGCGATAGAGGAACTCTCTGGAAGGTCTCCTCCCAACCGACGAAGACAACGCTGAAGTGCATGGATTGAAAGGGAGCCGCAGTAGAAACACGAGTCCCAGCGGTGATCCGGTCCCAGAAAATCCAAACAGAGAGAATGGGGATCCGCCCTAGCGAAACTACGTTTGCAAGAGGAACAAGCAACAAATCCCAAATGATCCGGCATAGACGAAGGACTAAGTGACCGCAGAACCGGAGCAGGAGAGAAGGAAAAAAAAGGTCTTCCCGGTGATGCAAGTGAGTCCAGGCCCAACCGCACGGAGAAAAGGACTGAAGGGCGATGCGAGGGCATAGCTAAGGAGGGCGGGGTTACGGCCGCGTGTGGTACTCCACGTAAAAAGAGAAGGACACATTTTTCAATTTTATGCTTTTACAAAACAATCCTCCGGTACCGTCCCACATGGCAGAATGTCCCAAAAGTATGGAGGAAAGGGGACAGGACGTAGGAGTATTGAAGTTTAACCTTTGCTGCTGCCAACCTTCCCATTGTGTTGCAGGAGTCCCCAGAAGTCCTCCTTCTTGTCCCCACAACTGAGGCCCAGGAACAGCAGGATCTGAGGAGCCACACAGGACCAGAAGCCAGCTGGTACCATTTCTTCTAACCAAAGGTACTGTAAACCTAAGAATACTTCTCTTTTGTTGTGTAGCCTTACTTGTTCTCAGTTCAGGCTTGTCTTGGTTGACATTGCAGAGTTGCTTGCAGCTTCACCCCACACAAGCCTCCCAGCTTGAAGCCCTTCAAGTGAATCTTATTTCTACAAACTTTTATAAAAACACTGGGCCAGACTTTTACTTACCTACAAAGAAGATCTTCAGCTCCCCTAGACTTCTTAAACTAACATTGACTGTCCTGGCTCCCTGAGACTCTTCTACTCGGACTTTGTGCTTTTGCCTTTCCGCCAGGAAACGGGTTAATTTAAATTGCAATGGAAGGTTTTAAAAAGTACTTACCAGTTTATTAATTAGTTGTTAACCTTTGTTTTATCCCTCTATTCCAACTTTGCACCCCAAACTCAGTATTGCTCTAAATGTACCGGTGGTAAATCAGTGTCCTAGGTATTTAAGTCACTGGGGGTGAAGGGAGTGTGTGTGCTGCCTCAATGGGTATCATCTGATTTAGAGAAACAGAGTGTTATGAAGTGTATTATAATTGTTACATGTTTTTCTCCCTTCTCAAGAAGGCTTATATAACTGACTGTTAAATGAATAATTGTTTAATCAAGCAACATTGAGTGGCAGTGTTTATTTGATTAACTGTCATTGTGAAACTTTGTTACAACCCTACTGCTCACATTGACCCCTCTTGAGATATATATACTATACTCTACACTCAACATGTCACAGCAAATTAATCACATCGCCTCCTCCTCAGCCCATGCCACGAAGCTCATCAATGCTCGCAAACCATTCCTCTCCATGGAAAATCGCCTCGCAGTTGCTCAAGCGCTCATCCGATCCTAAATGGACTACTGCAATGTGCTGCTTTGTGGTACTACCGAAAACAAACCTAACAAACCCCAATACAAAACAACGCTCTCCATGCTACACTGGACCTGGGAAAGCACAACCACATCTCTGAAGACATAAGAGCTGTTCACTGGCTCTCTGTCAGAGAAAGAATCAAATTTAAAAAACGCCTTCATCACCCACCGATGTCCATCTCAAATTGCTCCCTTGAACCTAGCGCAAAGACTCAACAGACATGTTCCTGAGAGGATCCTGCGTTCAGCTCACAACCACTGCCTCGTCATAGCAAAGTAAAACTATAAAAGGTGCAGGGAGATCCAGTTTGGCCCGCAACACCCTGGACCAACCTCCCCTTCTTCCTGCGTGCTGAACCCTCCTATCACCAGTTCAGACCAAAACCTAAAACCTGACCTCTTCAACTAACGTCAATGTATATTTCTGTCTTCCACTCCCACTGCAACTGTCACCTAGATGCCCATGGGCTTTGTGCGATTGTATAAATGCTAAAATAAAATAAATCATATCCCAACTTAAACACGAGACTACCAATGCGCACAGCATGTAAATCTACAGCCAGAGTACACAAATGCTATTGTTTTATTTCTGTTAAACAACTTGTAAATAGGCACACATACAACTACATTTAACCAAACTCAATTTGCTCTATTAAGAGCCCAATAAAAATATGACTAATCCATTCCACACCCAGTTCTTATTATTCCACCGATGGCGGTAGAATTTTAAGTATTTGCTTACTATAGGGGATGGCTGGGTGATGTAAAGGAAGGAGAGCCTGGACTAAGAACTTGAATCACCATGAAGGTCCTTTTTCATTTCTCTGTCGTCCTGGCTCGGTCCTTCCCAACTGGTTGGGACCAGCCTAAAAAGTAAGGGTGAAGGAGACATGTACGGAATTTAGGCAAGCAAGTTGTGGAGCACATCTTGGCCGAATTTTGCATTGTTTCTAAAGGATGTATCCATAGCATATTGCTTGCAAAAGATAAGAGGGGTAGCCCAGGTAGTAGCTCTACAGATTTCTACATGCTTGGTGGAAGGAGCCTGGAGTATCTGCTGAGTCGCAAACCCTTTTATATCATAAGCCTTGGAGATACAGGAGACAACCCATCTGGTGATGGAAGCTTTAGCTGCTTTATTGCCATGAGATGGAACACTAAGTAATGAAGAGCTGTCTGCTTTCCTGAACGGTTTGGTCCTTTCCAGATAAAATTTTAGAGATCTTACAATGTCTAGGTTATGTAATGTATCCTCGGCCATAGAAGCATGCGGCCTAGGAAGGAAAACAGGAAGACATTTCTTGATTCAAATGAAAATCAGAAACCACCTTCGGGAAATAGGAGATGGACCGTACAGAGGACTACTTTATCATGGAAAACTATAAGGTTCCAACGAGGAGAGAGCTTAGAGTTCTGCAATCCTTCAAGGTGAAGTAATGGCTACTAAAAAGGCGCTTTGCCAGGTTAGAAATTCACATGATGTCATAGGCTTGAATGGTTTTTGCACTAGAGCTGATAAAACTATGTTGAGGTCCCACTGAGATGGAGTTTCACAAATAGGGGGATGTAAACATAGAAGGCCCTTAAAATGTCGGCGAATGGCTTCGTTTGAAAGAGAGCAAGACTTATGTTCTCTGTTTAGGTATGCTCCAACAGCAGATATGTAATGTTTGCATCCGTCTACTTTGACACCTATGGAAACTAGAAGAGACATGAGGGACAGGACATTATAAATAGATTAAAGTCGCAGTCTAAGGCCCAGTGACAGAACCGTAACCATTTGCTAAGATACTGCTTTTTAGTACAAGCAGTTCTGGAAGCAGACATGGTGGTTAGATTTTACTCTGACAATTTTAAGTGGGAGAAGGTTTGTTTTTCAGGAACCAGGTCTTCCAGTTCAGCAATTGAGAGGAGGGATAAATAACCTGCCCTTTCTGTTGAGTTAACAGATCCCTTTATGATGGCACATCTAATTTGGAAGTCCAAACTTATTCCAGGAGGTTTGAAAACCAAATATGGCAAGGCCAAACTGAGCTATAAGAATCATTGTTAGATTCTGTGACATTTTGAATTCTAGCAATGTTTTGTGCATCAATGGGAGCGGTGGATACGTGTAAAGTGCTAGGTGCGACCATTCCAGGTGTAGAGCATCTCCTAGGGACCGAAGACACTGACCTTGCCTTGATGCAAACTGAGGCCTTTGAGAGTTATGCTGGTTGGCAAAGAGGTCTACTGATGGATGTCCTCACTTCTGAAATATCGTCTTTGCTACTGACGGTTTCAGCTCCCACTAGTAAAGAGCAGACTGAAACCTGGTCAGTTTGTCTTCTAGGAAGTCGTTCTTTCCCTCCAGATGGAACGCCAACAAGAAAATGTAACTCTGAATGGCCCAATACCAAATCTTCTCTCCCAGGAGACACAAGGGAAGGGAACAAGTACACCACTGCTTGTTGATATAAAACATTGCAGCGGTATTGTCTTTTAAAATGTTCATCACTTTTCCTTGAAGTGAGGGAAGAAATTATTTTAGAGTGAGAAATATGAGTCTTCGTTCCAGGACATTTATGTGGTCCCTTTTTTCTTGAGGAGACCAAAGGCCATGCGCTGTTAGAGACAATGGGCTCCCCAACCTTACTCAGATGAGTCTGTACTAATAACTATTTGGTGTAGAGGAGGATGAAAAGGAGACCTGATTAAAAGGTTCTCTGGGGAGTTCCAACAGATTAGCGAGTCCTGAACTTGCTTTCGAAATTTTATTTCCTGAGAAAGCAACAGTTGGTTCCAGTTGCAGGACAGATGCCACTGGATTGTTCTCATACGGAGCCTTGCAAAGGGAACTTGGTTTATACAAGAAGTCATTACCATCAAAAGCGTTTGAAATCACCAAGCTGTTAGAATCAGATGTGTTTTCAACTTTAAGATGGCTTGTTGAATTGATTCCACCCTTTCCGGGAGAGCGAAGGCTCGGTGTAGAGTAGCATTTGTAACTGCTTCTGGAAATTGTATCCTTTGCTAAGGGATGAGTTTGGATTTAGCTAGGTTTATGGAAATCCCTAGGTTGACAATAGTGTGGCATGTTAATTGCATCTTTTGAAGCAATTCCTCCAGAGAGTTTTTCTGAATACCCTGGGAGCAGAATCAAGTCCGAAGGGGAGACATGTGAACTGGTAATGAGAAATTCCTATGGTGAACCTCAGGAACGGGCGGTAATCTTTGAATATGGGAATGTGAAAAAAAGCATCCTGCAGATCTATAGATGCCATCCAATCGTTTCGATGGAGGCTAGAATTTGAGGAATGGTCACCATATGGAAGGTTTCACTTAAACTGGTTTGAGTTCCAAGACCGTCCAGAATTGGCCGGTTCCCGCCTGTTTTCGTAAGGATAAAGAAAGTAACGGGAATAAAACCCAACCTAATTCCTCTTGAGGAACCAGTTCTATCGCTAAGGAAATGGGTTTTTGGATCTCTTCTAGGAGCTCCGGGGATGATTTTTGGATCTTCAGAGGAGAAGATGGGAGAAAAGCAGGAAGGGCAAGACGGTAACCATGTCGAATAATATTCAAGACCCATTCCTCTTGAGTAATGCTTTCCCAATGAGGAAGAAAGTTGGACAATCTTTCTGCTACATCGGATGTATGCTCCTTATTGATAGTAGGAGCGGAAGGTATGTACATGCCCGGAAGGAAGTCAAATGGACTTTTGTTCTTGTGAAGAATTTGAGGAAGGGGAAGGTCCAGACCTCGAATTGGTTCTATACATTCTCTTTTAGAAGAGGAATAAGAAACTTTGGAGGTGGCAGGACCACTATTTAGAGGAGGACTTGGTTTGAAGGATTCAAAGTTTTGATAAGGTTGTTTCACCGAAACTGAGCTAAGCAGCAGTGACACAGGTTTTTCATTTTTGAAGGACCTCATCAGTGGAGGGATCAAAAGGCGTTATACCATCAATAGGAAGTTCGAGAACTTTCTCTTGGATATACTGGTGAACAGAAGAGGCTGCTAAGTATGCGTGTCTACGCATGCAGACTGCATTAGTGACTGCTCTTGCTGTTATATCGGTGAGGTCCTTAACCACTTGAAGCTACTGGATAGCTGCCCGTCTACCTTCTGAAATCCAAAAGGAAGACTCATCAGCAGCTTCCTGAGGGAGCATGTCTGTAAAGCATTCCAGGTTCTCCCAATTAAGGTTATTAAATCCTGCCAAAATTGTAGCAGTGTTTACTTGCCCGAGTTGTAAGATAGCATTAGTGTAGGACTTACCTTGAGCCTCCCATGCTTTTGTATTCTTATCAGGAACGGAAGGTGTAGAAGGACTTTTCCCCTTTGTGCCGAGGGCAGCTGAAACTGCCGCTGACTGTGCAGGAAGATTTCCTATACAAATGAAAGGCTCTGTTCAGGAGAGCTCTCATTTCTGTGCTAATTCCTTTCAACCTTAGAGACCCCCCCCATCTCTTTTGCTGGAATTTAGGACTTTTTAAATTTTAACCTTGGAGTGAGTGAGCCCTTTTTCTCACTCTCGCATGTGTTTTGACCGGATTTTGATTATGAGTTTCATTTGTTCTTGGACTCTGACAAATTCCATAGGAATCTATTTTTTGTAAGGTGACACAGCAACTCAGTGCAGTGTCAGAGAGAAATCCTTTAGATTGCTCATAAGGTTTAAATACCTTTTTTGTGAGAACTACTGTTCCCAAGAATAGTAAAGTGACATTGACTTTACGTACTGTTTCTCTTTGTAGGTCTAGCACACATCTTATGTGGAGTGCTGGGGGGGGGGTGTGTTACTTAGTAGCTCCTTTTCCTACCTAATCATGTAACATTTTATATGTTACCCTCACTACTTGAATCTTCAGCTGTAGTATAGCACCCATGGGTGACCATTTTGTCAAAATGGCCCCGGTCTTCGATTTCCCCATTTTCTGTTTGTGAGGTCTTACTTGGGTTTTACTCTTGTGCGCCAAGCTAGGTTTGAGCCCTTTGTTCGTTTTGTCTTTGGCAGGCTCCAGTACTGAAACCCCGCCTCTGGCTCCAGTGTGTCTGGAAGGCCAGGAAGTGAGGGAGGTTCATGAAACTCCCTTGTCCTTTGTTATTAAGAATGCCTGAATGCACCCAGTCCCGATTGGCTAGGTGGCCGTCCTTTTAGGACAGCCACCCTGCTGCTTGAGCGACAGCTAGGATTTGCATGAATGGGAGAAACCTGCATAAAAGGTTAGCGTTTTAGGACTGACGACAGAGTGACCACTGGGAAGAACAACCCAATGAAGCAACCGTGAACCAAGCTTGCTGCATCCTCCTGGACCTTTGAATTGCCAGGTATTGAATTGCTTGCTGCTGTGCTGAAACTCCTTTTTCTAAATCAACGGATGACTTCTTCCCTTGTGTTATTAGTGGGACCAACTAACCCCAAGACAGACTCCACTGGACCACCTTCTCTGACTTGTACTTCTTTGCTGCTGCAGGAACAGAGTACCAGGGGTCGAGAAAACGGTAGTCGAGTGCAACGTCTGATCCAGCCAGAAGCTCCAGCAGTCTCCCCAGGACCCTCCAGAAGCAGGACGACCAGAGCTTGAGTTCCCTCACCGTGACGTGCAGCTGACCTGAAAATGACCTGAAAATGTCAGGGTACATGGTGTGGGTATATGTATGTTAGGTGTGGGAGCAAGGGGCCACCATGAAGGCTCCAGGCAAAGGCAGCAGACGAGAAAACCAACAAAAGCCCAGAAGGAAATTCAAGCCTTACAGAAGGCTTCTTTGGCCTCATTGCAGAAAAAGACCAGCAGACTACGTGTCCCAGCAGCCCTTGGGCCAGGAACTACACAAATAAGGGCACGCTCGGTGTGGCACGTGCACACACATGCGCAAAGACCGGAACAGAGGGCTTGTGTTCTAGGACTCGACCTGAGCAGTAGCACCGGCAGGAGCTCCGGCCAAGGGGACCAGCGTGAGGGGCCACGTCCCAAGAAAACACCATTCCGGCACCTCGCCGGCAAACGATAAGTACCGCTAAGGCAAAAGGGGGGGAACGGAGCATCATTGAATCCCGCGTAGCATCAGGAAAGCAGCGCTGAGGCAAAGGGGGGAGCGGAGCACCTAAGAAGCACACACGCCGCATCAAGGAGCATGCGCAGGGGGGGGCGCAGCACAAACAGACCACATTGCACTGCTCCATAAAAGCTAAGTGTACCGTACACATTGTTGCCAACGATTGCGCTGTCCACATAAAACGTCCACCGGCAACCCATTAGACAGCCGCTATATCCAGTGATATGCAAGAGATTCATAGCCACCGGCGGCCTGCTCTTGACAGCAGATGGACCACGAAACGCATGCTTTGCCACGTACGGCCACATTAGGAGTTGCATACTTTTAGCCACGTGCAGTGAACTACAATTGCTGCACGTCTTAAGCCAAATGCGGCTCTCCCTGCATGTGAACTAACACGTGCATTTGTCTTGCAAGCTAACAAGGAGCACGTAGACGCTTACTAAAGCTTGTGTTGCACAAACCTTCATTAAACCTGCTCTGGGGTGTGGGGGGTGTTACCAGTCATAGCTGCATGGACAGCTGAATGTACCGTGCAATCACTAATACAATCTCTCTTTGTAGCATTTTAAACTACTCCAGTTACCGGACCTGAGAGTGCACAGGCAGGAGGCCAGCACTCACAACCAGAGCTAAGTGCGTTCCTGGTTACCTTGCCTTGCATGTTGAATGCAGTGGGGAATGTATGCATGTGGGTGCATGTGTATAATTTACAGTTGTTAAGGTTACACTGTGTCCCCCAATCCATCCACCACCTTCTCCCAACAATCTTTCCAGTTACCCTCATCACCTGGACCTATCCAATCAACGTGTCCCTAACCCTCTTTCCCTACTGGGGTTGCGGAGGCCTGTGAAAGCCTAGGTCTTGTAGGTTTGTACCACTCCTGCACCTTGAAGCTCGACAGAAAGAGCCTGTATTTGCCTCTGACCTCCGAATTGCTGCCATAGGAGTCCCCAGTCCTGCCTCTTGTCCCGCCGACTGAGGCCAAAGAACAAAGGATCTGCATTGCTGCATTGAATTGATAATTGATTTTATATTTATATCGCGCTCATACACATGTGTTTCACTCTGCAACCAGACAGAAGCCAGCTGGACCACTTCTTCTAACCAAAGGTACCTTACTTCAGTGTCTTTAGCTTTGCACTTCTCAGTTGAGACTTGCAGTAACTACTTTCCTTGATTTGATTTCAGCTCTACCTTCCACAAGTTAAACAGCTTGTGAACCTATAGTGACTTCTTTCTTCAACAAAACTCTCTAATTTTATGTAAGGATGTCATCATTGCCTCAGCTCCATATACTGTGCTCCAATTGACATCGGCTGTCTTGGCTTCCTGCAGACTCATCTAGTCCATTTGACTTTGATACTTACTGGCCCTCATAGGAGATCATTTGGTTTTTAACTATTATTGCTGGGAAAGGCTTTCATCTAACTTGATTGGAAGTTCAGTGCTCACATCACTCCTCCTCTTACTTGACCTCTCCGCGGCTTTTGACCTCGTCGACCACAAGGTCCTCTGCAGACACCTTGATTCAGCTGCTCATTTCTCCCCAGAAGCTATCAAATGGATTGAATCCTTTCTGAGTGAGAGAACTATGAGAGTCTTCTCCCCTTCAGCAGCAGCAGACCCCTCTCCTATCACTTGCGGAGTCCCGCAGGGCTCATGCGTCTCCCCCACCCTATATAACATCTTCACCAAACCCCTGTTCGACGATCTGGACCATCTGGGTGTCACCTACACTAATTATGCTGATGACACTCAGATTCTCCTCCCACTTTCAGGGGATCACAGTAAGGACAGTGAGTTGGTGAATAGGGTATATCTCATCATTCAGGCATGGATGGCATCTCATGGTCTATGCTTGAATGATAAGAGAGCTCATCATCATAGGTACCCCTGCTAATATCAATAAACTAGGCCTTGAATATGCCGAATTCAACATAGATGGTAATCTCATCAGAGTATCCAGGGAAGTAAAAACCCTTGGCTTTTATCTGGATGCCACTATGTCATTCACTAAACAGGTTAACTCACTAGCATCTACCACTGCGTACACTTGCAAATTAATAAGGGCAGGTAGACCATTCCTATCCAATGACAGCTGCCTGATCCTGGCAAGAGCACTCATACTATCTAGGCTTGATTATTGTAATGCCCTCTATAGCGGTGCCAACAAAGCCATTATCCACAGGCTCCAAATCCTACAAAACAATGCCTTGAGAGCTGCCCTCGGCATTAATAAGAGAGATCATATCTCAACCACTAGACGCCAACAGAAATGGCTCTCTACAGACAACAAAATCAAACTAAAGTTGGCCTCCCTAACCCATAAAGCCCTCAACAATGCCGCCCCCAGTTATCTGATGGACAAGGTAAAGAGAAAATCCTCCATCCGACAAACAAGAACTATCAATTCCAACCGTCTGATAATCCCCAGATTCAAACTCTCCACCATTGGTGGGAACAGCTTCCCGGTGAAAGCTGCCACGCTCTGGAACTCTCTGCCTCACAACCTAAGAGCTGACCAACCATACTCGCACTTTAGAAGACACCTCATCAGTCACCTTAACTCCAATAACCCTTGTATTTAGCTGCACTTTCCTACTCCTATATATAGATAATGATACTCTTGTTCGTATCTCTGCCTTCGCCTCTAACAGCCCTGCACACTTCTGTACACTTACCTCCTGTATAGATATTGACCTTAATGTTTGAAGACTATGTATAGATATTGACTTTTAATGCTTGAAGACTTGTATACCTCTTATTCCTTATTAACTCTGTAATCCTGAATATTCTTTTAGGTTTACCCATCTCTAACAGCCCTGTACATATCTGTATATTTACCCCTGCATAGATATTGACTCTGTATATATGAAGATTTGTATATTTTTTATTCCTGTAATTCTGATTATTTTTATGACTACCTCTAAGTGTATATTTCTGCAACATTGTAAGCTTCGAATTATCTTTTGCCTGCGCCCTGTTGCCCCTGGGTAAGGTGCGCCATACAAATAAATAAACAAACAAACAAACATGCTCTGAGAACCTGTGTACCTTTTTCATTCCCTTAACCTTTCCTTTCTACAAACCTCAGAATCTACAAGTGTAATAGTGATAAATAAATGCCATTACAGTCCTAGTTAGTGAAGTCACCTCAGGGTGTAGGCATTGTATAAGAAGCATCGCTCAAGAGCATCTACTAGCTTGGTGTTGATTCTGGAAAAGTATTTTCAAGTCCATTTGTTTGTTACATACATTGCCCTTTTTAAAAAATACATATTTAAAAACTACTGTTAAATAAATTAATAATTATTTATAACCAAAACCTTGAGTATAAGTGTTACTTGTATTTGTGGATTTCATTGCTAGAGCTCAACAGTTCTCATTTACAACACTTGAGCTAAGCTAAAGATACGCATACCCGCAGGAAGAAATGTTACCGGGGTAAAACCACACTTAGCACGTGAGTTACCAAAAGAGAGTTGGGGGCAAAAATCATCAACAATACTTTTGTCAAGGCAGACAGAATCAGAGAACACTTTCTAACCCACAGATAAAAGTCAAAAGGCCTGCACCAGTGTTCGGTGGAACAGGGTTCCTCTTGTCGAGGATCACGCTGTCAGATAATTCACGATTCAAGGATGCCAGGAGTACTTGGATATCGTTAAAAGAGGAAGCAAAAGTGATAAGGAGAGAAGACAAGGACGAGCCTTGGATGAGGAGACAAGGGGGTTCACCCTAGTTCCTCGAAATTGGACACAGTACCTTATCTGATGAAGCTGGTGCCACAGCAGTTGTTCCTGGTAGTTTCCTACAGACTCACAGTTCCTGGCTCTTCAGTCGTGGGGACAAGAAGGACGTCTGGAGTGAGCTGCACTAACCAGGGATGAGGCCAGCAGCAGTGACAGTGAATAAAAGGTGGGGTCCTTTAAAACAGGAGAGGCTCTTCAGCTGGCTATCCGGACCACTACAGCGGTGTGTAGCGATTTCAACCACGACAAGGATCTTCTGGCTCTGGAAGATGAGCTGGTTGACCCCACTAGGCTCAAGGGAATTCGACTCCGGACTGGATCTTCTCTGGTCGTCGAAGGGTAGATAGCTCGGGACTGCAGAAGGGCTTCACCAGGACTTGGGAGTTGCAGCAGCCGTCTTCTTCTCCGCTTCTGTTCGGTTCCTTGTCGTTCCAGTGGCGGCGCTGACTTTCAGCCCAAGAGTCCTGCCTTTTATGTGAAAATCACCCATTCACACAGCCCGGCTGTCAATTATGCAGAGGGGGGGAGGGGGTGTTGGGCCCGGACAACCACCCAGTCAATCATGGCAAAGTGCGACTTGGGATTCCTAGGATACCCTGTGCAGGGGGTGACTACACCCCTCCCTCACATTCAGCCCACCTAGACACCCAGGCACCAAGAGGAGGGCTTCTCTGCAGAAGCCCACCAAAACACGAACAAAGGCGGCAAACCTGGTTTGCCGCACAAAGCAAGACACAAGAAGAACTTTAACAAAAAGAAATGGCGAATAAACCCAACCAGAGCCAAAAGAAAAAGTATTTGGTCAAGCGGGTTTAAGGTCGAGGCTAATATAATAGCCTAAAACAATACCACGTTTATCTAATATAATCGCGGTAGACAACCCTGTGTCACTCCACTGAAGGTGCTCTAACACACAAAAGAAGGGGGCTACTGAAATGGTGTACTCCAGAGTCCACAATCATAAAAACAGGTAAAAGACACATGGCAAAACATGGGTGGGGGAAAAACTCACACTCTTATGTGATGGAAATAAACTCCAGAAGTCCAGCAAAGCTGCTGGGGGACTCACTAGGAGAGGGAAATTAGCCATAAATGGGAACAGCACTGAATTGGGGTCAGCGAGCATTCCGGCTGCCTAGACCGCCGTTCCTGGAAGCCGCGGAAGCCTCCAGATGAGCGACCCTTATCCGAGTGTGGCTGATACTGGGAGCACGCTTTGGGCGTGGTCTTTGTCAGTATGGATAAAGACTTAGCCGTCTGAGAGCAGTTCTGTTTGTCCAGCTCCTCATCCGTGCTGGGGTGAAAGAGGTCACTGCCCTTGAAGAGCAGATCCAGAATGTGTTTCTGGACATCAGGGTTGAACTTGGTTGCCCGGAGCCAGGCCATCCTTCTCATGTCCGTGGCAATACAGATGGCACGTCCAGAGGTATCAATGCGTGACAGGGTGCACTCCATGATATCCTTAGCCACGAGCTTGGCTTCCGCTAGCCCTGCCTTAAAACGCGGTTGGCTTTGGGTTCCAGGAGGAAGTCGGGAATTTCCCGCCACAATCTCTGGTTGGCAACTGCCAGAATGGCGCCTGCGTTGGCCTGTCGCAGATGCAAGGAAGCACTAGAAGAACAAGTTACTTCTTACCTTGCAACGTTCTTTTGATGGGATGTTCCTCCGACGTATTCCTTATCTTTGATAATTAGTGTCCAGCTTGCTGGCCTCAGAATTTTTCTTCACTGTAGATGGCGCTGCGCGTCGACGTCCGCCAAGTCGATGTCCCTCGACAGGCACCGTATCGGCGCCGACGTCACCATGCCCATAAATAGCCACGTGCGGCGTCTGTTGCTCAGTTCCATTTTGTAGCATAAGATAAGTCATGCCTGAATTGGTTATTGACCTTGAAGGAGCGTAAGCTGCAACCACAAGGGAAGTATTACTCCGGGGATAGATGGGAGGGGCGATACGGAATACGTCGGAGGAACATCCCATCGAAATAACATTACAAGGTAAGAAGTAACGCGCGCTCCGAGGAAGTGGTCCGGAAGTGGATGTCTGCTGTGATTGCTGTGGAACTCTGCCTAACGCTGCCTACCAAGAGACTACTGCAAAGGACTTGTTTAGAAGTACGACTTTATATAGAATACTGTTATTCATTTCTAATAGATTGTACAAGTTTACAGAGTAAATATAGACTCTAAATATATATTTACATTAGTTTTTTGTAGGCCACGCCCACTTTAGAAAACATCTTCATAACCACCAGAGCGCGCGCTACGAGGAAGTGGTCCGGAAGTGGCTGTCTGCTGTCCGCTACTCGCAGCACAGCAGTGCAGCCGGTGAGGTTTACGTATTTTGAAATCTTCGTGGAGGTAGAGCATATTTCGTCTAAACATCGATATTTGCACTTATCTTTTCTTGCGAGCCTCCATTTGATTTATTCTTTGTTAGTAAGATTACGTAGCAACCGAAGGGTAAGACAGACAGCTTCGACCTTGTGTTGGATTCGGCTTCTGCTGAATTATTTAGGAGAGAAATAGCACTGTTTGCTGTAGCACCTAATGAGGAGAGTGTCTCAGGTGCGCAGTGCAAGCAGTGCATAAGCGAGTCAATTGTGCTTCTTTCCAGTTGCTCGGTACACTGCATATTTAAATTGTTGAGGAGAGAAATCACACTGTTTGCTGCAGCACCTGATAAGGAGAGCGTTTTGGGTGCGCTGTGCAAGCAGGGCATAAACAAGTCAATTGTGCCTGTTTCGAGTTGCGTGGGACACTGCATATTTGATTTGTTGAGGAGTGAAATATCACTGTCTGCTGTTGCACCTGATAAGGAGAGTGTTCATATTGTGTAAACGTGTTAATAGGGGAGGTGGAAACGTTCTAATATATAGCGTTTCTGCCATTTAGCGGCCTTTGAATTTTTACATCATGGCAAGTAATACTCGCAGTGGAAAACAAAATAAACTTACTACTTCTGTGATTAAGGAAGGGGCATTTAAATTTGTAGAGAATCCAACACTTCATACTAAAAAAGATGTGGATTCCACTGGGATTCAAGCAGAACATAACCAGAAAGACATTGAAGCTTTCTCTAGTGTGCCTCAAGTAAACTGTGATATATTAACTGCTGAAAAATTAGTTGATAGTGATGGCATTTGCACTAATGAAGAAATGAATACCCTTAAAAAAAAAATAATGTTACAAAATTAAAGAAATGTGTGATGGAGAACTATCTATACAACAGTTTCCTAAGTGTCCATAATACTGGTATACCAGCAAGGTCCAGTACTAATCCCTCTTGTAACCCCATCTCAGATATATTTATGATGGGGGCTACAGTTATGACTGAATTATCTAAACGCACCCGTCTCTCACTCGGTCCATCTACACCTGTTACATGTAGAACTGGGGCTTTAGAAAATTTACATTTACATATTCGCAGTGAGAGCAAAGTTCACGCAAATTAGATGCCCATAGAGTCGAAATCGGACGATATTGATGTAACTGACACTGCGAACATGAGTCCTTCAACAGTTGCGCAGCTAAAAGCATTTAGGATGGCTATGTTCCACTCCGTCGAATCCATTTGGATGAGCATAAAACTCCAGCTAGAAATAATCAAGTAAATAGGGGGTGCTCTAGCCCCATTGACTTAACTTCTCCACCTAGGTTAACCTATGAACCTGCGCTTAACACTCTCATGGGAACATCTCCTGGTATACATTCTTCAGGAAATATGGAGTCTCAATTTCCTGTTATGAGTAGAATCCTTAATCTATTAGATAAAGGACACAAGCTGACTCATTTAGAAATAAGAGCGCTGAAACTATCAAATATGGAAATACATGCAAGTATTTGCAAAATTGAAGGGCTGTTATATGGCTCGTTAAATAAAACACCTTCCACTAATACACCATCTGAAGTATTAGTGCGAGACTGTGCATCTCAAACAACCTGCCTGGAAACCTTGACAAATGGTTCACAAACAGAAATTGGCGGTCCTACAGTCATGTGCTTGACGCGATCATTTTCGCAAGCGGTATTGGGCCTGAAAGACGTGATGCCAACCAGTGAAACTGGCACTAATAGCCAAAATCAAAGCCAGCTAGATGTACAGCCGATTGGAATTCAGGAAATGCTCTATAAAATCACTAATGATATAGCTTGCCTGTCCAGTCAAATAGAGCTGATTATACCTCAAAATAATGAGTCACATATTGAAAATTTGATGGATAGTCCTACCCCACTTGTCCAGATGCTTGAATGTAAGCAGAAGATGGAAGAAGTTTTACAGAATGTTAGTGTGGAAAGTGGATCTGATATAGAAGATCCGAGTTCAAAGAAACTACCTTTCATGTCCCGTAAACAGAGGCGTCTACATATTAGGGCCATAAAACGCACCCAAAAGACAAATTCTTTCGGGTCCGCAAAATGAAAGAAATGTAAAAAAACAAAAAAAAACTAAAAGATACTATTTACAACGATGAACCGATTGATGGTCAGATCTTGGAGGATGCTGTTGTTGATTTAGAGCAGTTAAATGCTGAAAGCAAACTTGCTCTACAGCTCCCTCATGTTATGGAAATCACAGCATGTCCCAAAAAAAAAACAATAGAAATTAAAAAAAAAAAACCACTATCTGTAAATGAAAAAAAAGAAACTCATAATCAACATCAAGATAAGCAAACTGAGAATGAAGGTTCCACAGAAAAAAGAAAAGCAACCGAACTACCTTTTATTCATACAGGTGATGAACTAATTGTAGGGAGTAAGCAAACAACTTTCTTCCTTCGATCCTATTAGGAATTAGGAAGATTTCCACTAAATCTCTGAATCGAATGCATGGATCCAATCCTGCCGCAAAGAAACGGAGTTAAAGATCAGGTACATTGCTCTCCAAGTATTTCGCTGGTGGAAGAGTCAACCCATCCGACTGGATCGGAAAAAATCGCACTCCTTAAAGGAGAGCGAGCATAATAACAAATGATTTTCCTCACACATCTGATCCTCTCCTTTAAGTAGAGAAAGAAATACACATGATCTAGTACATGAGGGAGAATCCGAAGGTGTGCTCTATTCACTCGAGGAAGAGAAATTAGCAATACAGAACCGTGATAATGTAGTGGGATGGTGTAGTGACCCTAAAATATATGGAAAGGCGAGGTTGAATAGAGAATTCATCTTTAGAACCTTTTATAAAATCCTGATGCTTAGACTTTTGAACTCAAATGATGTAGAATGGGTTAAGTTGGCAAACGAAAATAATGTAAGAATGTTATGTTAAGTACCTTCCTCTATCATTCTAAAACAGATATGGGACTTTAAAGATGATTTCGCTCATTTGGGGGTTCACTTAAATCTATTACATAATGAGAAAAAGGCTCTTCAGTACCTAAATTATGTGGCTCCTCAACATGAGATTACCTTTGGTACCGCCAATGGGGAGAGTATCTCTCCCATCTTGATGTCTAATGCTATTGCCCAACTAGCAACTATTGCATCTAACATAAAGGATTGGTCCTGGATAGGCAATTTGGTAAATGCTGTAACTCACAGTAATTCGGTAAATCTGTCACGGTAGCTGAAATTCTATCCAGGTATTTTCCTGTAATGTATGCGGTTATCACAAATTTGTCTCCGCATTAACGTTAAATGACATTTACTGAACCTTCAATTATTATGTTACAGGAGACGATGCTTTCTAAACATATGTTAGTTGATGGATATTGTGTGATATCTAGTCCTGCGAGTAGTCGTGGGATGGGCCGCCCCGCTGATGGCCTCGCAATTCTGATTAGTAATAGGATCAACATACATTATAATGAATCTTATTCATCAACTTATGTTTTGGCTTTTGACATCGCACTAATTGCGGGGAAGAAGGAAATGTTCTTGTTTATAAATATGTATTTTAACCCCCAAACACAGGAAAGTATGAAGGCATAATTATTGGTGGGAACTTTAATGCAAGTTGCCTAGGTCAGATGTATGATATGCAAGCACGAGTCGCCTCTTTCAATCAAAAAAAATCTGTTAAAATTGACATAAGATGGAAGGACTTTTTCCGTCCATGGAATATGAGATTTGTAAAATTACATCCAGATACGCTACAATATACGTGGCATAGGGGGAATTCTGTATCTGCAATTGATTTCTTTGTGCTATCTGAAAATCCGCTAAATCTAAGTTCCTCAACCCACTCCATTGACGTGGGTTTGAGTTATCACTGTATTATCTCAATTAAAACAGATCTTCCATGGATGGGTTTGTTAAATTCCCCCGAATTGGCCCCAATAGTAATAGAGCGTCTGTCGGGTACTATTCGTTGGAATAGACATTTGTGTCTAACATTGGTTGAAAATTTAAACAGCTTAACCAGTTATAACCCTGAGATTGAATATACAGCTCAAGTTCTTTTGATATCGAATCTGGTAATACTATTATACGTGAGTCACTAAATAGACTTTCTAAAAGCAACTTGATGAAGCAGAAATCTCATCCCCACCAATATGATCCCCATATAGCAGTGTTAAAAAAAAAAACACTGCAAATTAAGACATCCTAAAACCTTAAATCTTGATTTAGATGAATATTTGAAGAGCAAAAAGCAAATCTTACGTTCATTTGGCAAAAACTGTAGAAGTTATCGTCAATCCCT
Organism: Ambystoma mexicanum; assembly: GCF_040938575.1. NCBI lineage: Eukaryota > Metazoa > Chordata > Amphibia > Caudata > Ambystomatidae > Ambystoma > Ambystoma mexicanum. Next base: position 1,117,911,098 of record NC_090926.1, read on the forward strand.
CCATTTAAAGGATAATCAGGAGATCATCAGATACCTGTGTGGACATAATACCAAATCTATCTGGCAGATGTTTAATAAGTCAAAACAGAGTATAACTGAAATCGCTTTACCAAATGTAGTCTCTGCAGATAGATGGGAAACTTTTGTTGGTGACAACTTTAAATTGCCAGCATCGTTTGCAGTGAAATTTTTCACAGTGAAATTATTAAACCCTCTGCCCTGTTTCGAGTGGTCAGTTGAAGATATCATCTGGGCCATTGGGAAGCTGAATTTTTCTACGGCTTCTGGGCCCGATGGTATACCAGCTTGTGTCTTTAAAACTTATCCGACATTCTGGGCAAAAATATTGTATTTAAAGTTTAAGAACATTATTCTGACAGGGTCTATTCCTCATTCGTGGCATATAGCTATGATTGTGCCCATCTATAAGAAAGGCAATTCTGCGGATCCAAATAATTACAGGTCTATTGCCTTAATGGACTGTTCATACAAAGTCTTTACTATTCTACTCCTATATCATATAGAGCAATTTATGGAATCACAGGACATTCTGTCCCAAAGTCAATACGGCTTTCGGAAACAAATGGGAACGTCGATCAAAGCGGCGATTTTATCTCATATGCTACATTCGTGAAAAAAAAAACAGGCAACATCTATATGGCATCCCTTGATATGTGCTCTGCTTTTGATTGTGTTGTACGTGACAAACTGTGGTGCAAATGAAGAAAGTTGGGATTTCCTGAGAATATTGTTCAATTACTTGCCCTATTGCACTCTGATACATTCTTCAGGATAAGAATAAACAGACAGGGTGATGTCACGAACAGCATTCCCACTTACATCAGGGTGAAGCAGGGCGACTCTTTTCAACTTGTACTTGGCTGATATTGGGGAAATTTGGAAAACAGTTCTGTGCTAACCGGTGCATCTGGGGCACCTCAGGATTCACTGGCTAGCATATGCTGATGATATCATCATTTTTGATAAAACTCCCCTTGGGCTTCAAAATAAACTTGGTGCGTTCACTGCATTTGCGAGTGAACACAATCTATGTGCAAATGTAGATAAGTCCAAGATACTCATTTTGTCAGGCTCAAAAAAGATTACATGATATGTCTGGACGCTTAATCTGAAATTGGAGAGAGTTACTATGATAAAATATTTAGGTTTTGACATCTCTAATGATTTTCCCCCAAAAAATTGGTTTCAAGTGATAAAGAAAGTTAGGCCTTTGATCTCACTTCTAAAAATAATACATAGGAAGTATTGAACATTTTCATTAAATCCCGCTCTTCAGTTCTACCAGTTGAAGATTGAACCTATAATTTTGTATAACTTGGATCTGTGTTTGCACAATGTTGATGACTTATTGAACTCTGTCCAGGGCCGTATGTGGAAGCAGGTATTGGGCTTGGCAAACGCAATTCCTAACGCATGTATACGTGTTGAATTGGGTTTATCAAGTCTAGCCTCTAGTTTTCTGTGGCGTCAAATAACTGCATACGCTAAAATTCAAAATCCGCCTAGAAATTCAATGTATGTTGAGTTTGCGAAAATGTTCTTATTAAATAATCCACTATCCATGGTAAGGTTTAAACTAAAGATGGAATCAGCTTTACAGCGGATTAACATCACAAAAGAAGATCTAGTGGTGAGAGTGGGATATTGTAAAAAAATGCTGTACCAAATGGACTGGTTTAACTCACAGGAGATGGTTGGAACATAACGTTTGTATAAAGAATTTGCCTCAAATTCACATCACATAAAAAATTCCCGAGACTAATGTATATAGAGTGTTTTCAAGACTGTAAAGTACGGGATATGTATATGCGTTTTCGTCTAAACCAATTACACTCTAAAGAACGCATAGGTCAATGGTTGAATTTTGAAAATATTTGCCGATTTTGTGAATTAGATCCACAAAAAGAAACCATAAAACACTTGGTCATGTATTGCAGTTATTTTGAAGACAGAATTAGGTATTTGGGAGATAAAAATGTTGGAAATTCTGTTTATCAGGAAATGCTGTGGCGAAAAATGTATGAGTAACCCTCATATTGCCTTTATGTGTGCCCTCGTTAGATTAGTAGTTAAATTTGAAGATGAACTTCTTCGAAAAATGAACAACTCTGATATTGCCACAAAATGAACATCTAGTGCGGTCAAAGTATTTTCTTTGTTTGCCAGTAAGTGGTTTAGAAAAAGTGTATTATCATCTACTAATGACAGAAGTTTGTTGGAATTTTGGTGTAAATATTTTAATGCAAGAATTAGGTAAATTTTTAATGTTTGTATTTTATGTGGTTATGTTAAATATCACTGTTGTACAAGTTTGAGCTATTTTATACTTTTGGTTCATAAGACGTGCTGATACACTGTTTTAAATGATGTAATTGTAATTGATTTTGAATTTCTAAGTGTGAAAAGGTCCTTTTTTTTCACTATAACACTATATTCATTTTTTTTAAAAGTAACTTGTTCTTCGAAGGGATTGTGTCCTCCGATGTATTCCTTATCTTTGATAGACTCCCATAGCAGTGGCATGTAATTGGAGGTGGGAGTAATAATGTCATGTATCCCTTTTAGGAATGAACCGAATGTAATACGGCTTTGCCAAATCTGGTCTCTTGACTAGTGGAGGAATCCAGGTTGTAAAATGTTGTGAATGTACGTGCGGACGACCATGTGGCAGCCGCACATATGTCTCGGACCGGTACCCCTCTTTGGAGGGCCGAAGAGGCTGCGATACCCCTGGTTGAATGAGCCCTAAGATTTTGGGGTGGCTCTTTCCCTGCCAGTCTAACATTCCAGAATGACCAAAATAATCCACCTGGAAATGGTCTGTTTTATTATGGGTAGTCCCAACTTGTGACCCAAGTATCCTACAAACAGTTGGTCTGCTTGCCTAATCCTAGCCAGTTTGCTGATGTAAAAGCTCAGAGCTCGCCTTGGGTCCAGCCTATGTAGACTTTCTTCCTCTTTCCTCGGATGGGGAGGAGGGTAGAACTAAGGTAAGGTAATTTTCTGAGTGATATGAAATTCATAAACCACCTTTGGGAGGAAATTAGGCTTCACCTGTAGGGCAACTTTGTCCTTATGGAAAATTGTATTGGGGCGGGAGGGGGTTTACAAGAGAGCTTGTAATTCGCTCACCCTCCTAGCAGATGTTAGTGCTACCAATAGGGCAGTTTTAAGAGTGAGCGAACAAGAGTGGAGTAGTTCAAATGGAGCACCCATTAGGAAATTTAAGACTAAATTTAAGTCCCATAAGGGAACTTGGAATGGTCTTGGAGGATAAACATTAGTTAATCCCTTGAGAAATTGTATTACTAGAGGTATTTTGAAATACGATGGCTCCTCCGCAGTGCGCTTGAAGATTGAAAGCGCTGCGAGATAGCCTTTTACAGTGCCAACTTGAAGGCCTGAGTTTGCCAAGTAGAGTAGAAACGATAACACCGTTGGTGTACCACATGCAAAAGGGTTGATATTCCCTTCTCTACACCAGCTGCAAAATTTGTTCCAACGGCTGCGGTATAAAGACTTTGTTGCTGGCCTTCTGGCCGAAAGCAACACCTCCATGACGTCATCAGGGAGGTCCCAAACCTTGTACCTCACCCTTTCAGAAGCCAAGCGTGAAGGTTGAGGGTTCTGATGTCTGGATGGAGAACCTGACCTCCCTTCTGTGAGAGAAGTTTCTCTTTGAGTGGAAGACGGATTGGAGGACAGATGGACATATCTAGAAGGTCAGGGTACCACGTTCTCCTGGCCCAGTCCGGGGCAATTAGGATCATGGTTTTCCGGATTCTTCTCAACCGCCTGATCATTTGAGGAATAACAGGGACTGGTGGAAACGCGTAAAGGAGTGGGAACTCCCAGTCCACTACGAACGCATCCCCTAGAGCTCCTCTCGGGGGAAATTCCCTTGAACAGAACAGATCGCACTTCCTGTTGGTGCTGGTGGCGAACAGATCCACCTGAGGGGTTCCCCAAAGGGCGAAGATCTCTTGAAGGACTTCCTGAGCTAGCTCCCACTCGTGGGAGACTGTTCTGCCCGCTCAGAGCGTCCGCTGTCAAGTTCTTCTCTCCGGCTAGGTGGACTGCCGATAGAGAGATTCCTTCCTGAATTGCCCAAAACCAGAGCTGCATTGCCTCTCTGCACAGTGGCAGTGACCGTACGCCACCTCTTTTGTTGAGGTAGTGCATGGCCACCGTGTTGTCCGTCATTATCAGGACATTTCTCCCCTGTACTGATGGCAGGAAAGCTTTCAGTGCTAGTCTGATTGCTCTCAGCTCTAATAGGTTGATGTGTAGTCTGGACTCCGATGGAGACCAACGACCGCTGATGGTTAAGTCGTTGGCATGGGATCCCCACCCCGTGAGTGAGGCGTCTGACTACTGTTATCTCCGGCCATGGTTGCCAAAACAGTTCTCCTTTCAAGATGTTCTCTGGATAGGCCCACCATTGAAGGTCGTGGGCTACCTTGTCCGGAATCTGGAGGATTCTGTCATTCTCCCTGAGAATTGCGACCACTGAGTTCTCAGTGCCCACTGAAGAGTTCTCATTCTCAGGCGAGCCTCTGGCACAAGGAAGATGCAGGATGCCATGAGGCCTAGCAACCTCAAAAAGTCGAAGGCTGGGAGACGTTGGGCATTTTGGAACTTGTTGACCATCTGCAGAATATCTTGAGCCCTCACCTCTGGTGGCGAGGCTTTTCCCAGAGAAGTGTCCAGGACTGCTCCAATGAACGGGAGTCTCTGTGATGGTGTCATCTGTGACTTCTTTAAGTTGAGGGAGAAGACCAGTTTGTGAAGGAAGTGGCAGACATAACCTAGCTGGATCTGAGCTTGTTCCGAAGATACAGCCCTGATCAGCCAATCATCCAGGTAGGGGTAGACGTGGATCCCTTCCCTCCTTAGACTCGCAGCCACTACAGACATTAGCTTGGTGAAGACCCTCAGGGCGGAGGTAAGCCCAAATGGCAGAACTCGAAATTGATAATGAGAGTCGCCAATTGCGAACCTCAGGTATTTCCTATGTTTGAGATGGATTGGCACATGGAAATAAGCATCCTGGAGGTCCAGAGATAATAGCCAGTCCTGGAGCTGGAGGGCCTGAAGGATCTGAGAGAGAGTTACCATCTTGAGCTTGTCCTTCCTGAGGAACTTGTTCAATTCTCATAAGTCCAGGATGGGTCTCAGTCCTCCGTCCTTCTTTGGTATGAGACAGTAGGGGGGAGTACCAGCCCTTGTTCCTGTCCAGTACCGCTACCGGTTCTATGGCACCTTTCTCTAGCAGGTCTATAATTTCCTGCAAGAGGAGCGGATCTGGAACTTTTAGAGAGCTGTGCCCCGGTGGATGACTCTGAGGGATGTGTAGAAAGGGTAGGCAGTAACCCTGGGCAACTGTCTCCAATGCCCAAGCATCTGACGTAATAGCCTGCCCTTCCGTCAGATGGTGAGTTAACCTGCCCCCTACAGGTGTTTTGTGTGGAAAGACCTCAGAGTGGTTTGAGGGCGTCTGATGCAGATGCCGAGGGTAAAGAGGCACCTGCTGCTGCTGCAGCTTTAGTACTTTTGACCCGTCCACCTCGGGTGGATCTCCTTTGGCCTCTTTGAGCCGGCTGTCCTCTGCCTTTACCGAATGCAGAATAATAGCGAAAGGACCTTCCTCTCCCAGAGGTTCATGAGGGGCGAAAAGGAGTTTGGCGGATTGCAGCTCCTAAAGATTTTTCCGCTGCTTTAGATGTCTCAACTTTTCCAGACTGTCATCAGCCTTTTTACCGAATAAAGAAGAGCCGTCAAAGGGCATATTCAAAAGTCTGGCCTGTACATCTGGAGCAAAGCAAGACTTTTGCAACCACGCATGCCTGCGGATTGTCATACTTGCCGCCATTGCCCTGCTGATACAGTCAGCGGAATCGATGCCAGTTTGAAGTGACTCGCACATGGCATCTTTGCCATCTTTAATGATGTTAAGGAAGGCTTCCCTTTCCTCTCCTTCCGGTATGCAGTCAGCCGCTGATGAAGCACACTCCCACAGTGTGTGACTGAACCTGGCGAGCGTACAGGAGGCGTTGATGGACTTCAACGCTATACTACAAGCAGAAAAGACTTTTTGCCATAGAATCGTACCTTTTGTCATCTCTATCCTGTGGGACAGTAGGGTAAGCAGATCTGCTGCTTGATGAAGTTGCCGCTTAAACCACCAGGCTCTCTGGAGTCAGGTGTTTTGATAAGTATTCAGGGTCAGCCGCAGCTACCCTATACTTGGCTGACAATCTTTTATTGACTGCAGGGATAACCTCAGGAGTTTCCCAATTAGATGAGATCTTCCTTTGCAAGGCTGCACGGAAGGGGACCACAGGATCCTCCTGTGGACCTTTGTCTAGTATGTCTGTCAGGTCATCCTGTTGAAAAACAGGTGAAGGCGCAGACCAACCCATAAATTCAATAATCCTTGCCTTCAGGGTTCTATAGGGTGTTTCGGCATGTTCCCCTGGGTCTGGTTTGACAAATTCCACTTCTGGGGAAGTGTCCAGCCCACTTGCCGCATGTAATGATTCCTGTAGGTCTTTCAACCTTCTTTCCTCAGAGGTAAAATCCTCTGAAACAGGTAGTGTGGTCCTCTGCAACCCGAAGGTTTCCTGGTCAGAATCCTCCCCTTCTTCATAGATTGAAGCTAATCCGGGGTACTCTGACCTCGGAAATGGTGTAAAACCCATTTCTAAGGCAAAAGGAGCCAAACTCGTCATTATTGGGTGAGAAAATGTCGATGTGACAGGCGCTGAGAAAGGCATCGAGAAAACTGGAAGAGGCCTCAAAGAACTCGAGGGGATCGGGATCCTACTCGAGGATGACGACGGTCTCAACGTCGTGCCGGAGGCTCTTGGTATCACCATTGGCTGTGAAGTAGCCGTGGTTTTCTCTTTCATCAGTGTCTATGTCGACGATGGCGTAGATTCGATCGACCGATGCGTCGAAGAAACCTTTGACAACGGCGTCGATGGCGCCGATCCATGCGTCGAAGGGATCTTCGACGACGGCGAAGATGGTGCCTTCTTACCCGATGGCCGATGGTGCTCTCGGGTGGACTATTTCGCTGGAAGCGACTCGCGGCGTTTCGATTTTGTGGGTTTTTCACCCGGGGTATCACCTTCTGCTGTCTTCGAGGGGGTCGAGGCCGCTTAGCATTTTCTTCCTGAATTCCTCCCACTCAGCCTGAGAGCTCTGTTTTGTGGGGCAAGAGAACCTTTCTGGGGAAACAAAAGATGACGAGGAAGGGGATCTTCGACGTCTCTTGAGTGTCTCAATATCGACGAATGGTGGGAGCTACTTCGAGACCTAGAATGGGAATGATTTCGACGGCGAGGAGACGAATGCCTCGGCCGAAGAAACTTTCAAGGAGCTTTTGACTGAATTACCTCTCTCGAGCTTCCCCTTGCGCTCCTTCAAGGCTTTCGCCGTCATGGACATGCAGTCCTCACACTTCAAACAATGGTGCTCGACTCCCAAGTACCACAGGCAGATCCTGTGTGAATCTGTTATCGACATTTTCTTACCGCAGTCTCGACATTTTTTGAAGCCAGACAGCGGCGTCGTCGGTTCCGATGAAGAAACCATCGAGAACGAGTTGGTATTTCAAGTAAATATAAGAGGTTTTATCTGACTGAACTGAGCAACGATATTCCGATGCCACACGAAGCGCGGAAAACCAGAACTGAGCAACGGACGCCACGTGTGGCTATTTATGGGCATGGTGACGTCGGCGCCGATACAGTGGCTGTCGAGGGACATAGACTCGGCGGATGTCGACGCGCAGCGCCCTCTACAGAGAAAAATAATTCCAAGGCCAGCAAGCTGGAGACGAATTATCAAACTTAAGGAATACGTCGGAGGACACAATCCCTTCGAATAAAGCTTCTTACCGTAAGCCTCCAAGGTTTTCTCCCCCTTGCCTAACAGCGCTGTAGATGACGAAGATGAGGACTGAGGCTTGGAGTACAGTGATGCCGCAGCGATCACTGGAGTGTGGCTGAGGATGGGAGGAGTGCAAGAGAGTATCCCCACTCCCCCCATCTGCCTGTATTTGGCAACCAGGTGACGGTTGACTGGCTGGACAGAGTGGGGTTTGAGCCAACCCTTCTTGGCGAGGGACTCCACGTCGGTCTGTAGTGGAATTCCTGTTCTGGCAGAAGGGCGCCTTGTGAGGACTTCAGCGAAGACGCCCTCTGCCGGCTGTTCTACATGGGCTGGGGGTGGCCCAGTTATTCTGCCAGGCCCGAGAGACATTCGTGGAAGGCCCTGGTTGATGGTGTGTCAGGATCCTCCTCCTCATCAGTATCCGGAGGGTCGGAGGGATCCTGAGGAGGAGGAGGAGGAGGGGGAGCCAGAGGCTGGGGCATTGGGACCACGGCCGGAGGCTGAGCAAGAGGCAGTATGGAACCGCCTGCGGAGTAGGCTGAGGAGGAGGAGGCGGCTGTGCCAGGGCCAGATGCATCGGCGTCTGTGGTGCCGCTAGCGTAGTGGGAAGGACATCCCTGAGTGCTTCATTGATGAAAGCCCCCATCTGTGGAGACTTCATGAGGCCGACGAACCTCTCGAAGATCTGGACCTCGCTGGCCGAGGAGGAGGAGGGGGGCACGGACGGGATAGCTAGAGGCAGTTGAGGAAGCTGCCGACCCTGTACATACCTTGCACATAAGGGTAGGCTGTAGGCCACGTACCTGGTTGATGCCAGTCCTACCTCGATACTCGTTCTTCGCCGAAGTCCTGCAGAGGCGTCGAACAGGTGTCCGTCTCTGGCATGTTGGCCATTTTGTTGAGCTGCCTACCACGTGGCTGCGACGTGTTGCTCAGCTCGCTGGGGCAGGCCTCTGCCAAGTCTCTTATGTGTGAATAGTGCCACTTGCCCCACTCCTCGGCCCGATAGGTGTACAAACCTCGACCCAGGGGTTGTTAGGTTTGCGTGCAGGCACCCCTCGGACGTACTGCTGGTAACAGGGCATAGCCCCTCAGCCATGATCCCTGTAAAAAGGGAGGATCGCCTCAGGCGCAAGCCCGGTAACAGAGCCTAGCGGCCCCTCAACACTGGCACCAGCACGATCCGAGGAACCTCTCAGCCTGGAGGCCGGTAGCTGTGACAGCCTTGGTGCGTGTGTTGGTATAAGGACCTGACCGGTCCCTCCCGCGCAGGAGAGTCCCTAGGAAGGAGTCTCCATTGCAGGGTGCGGATGAAAATATTGGCCCTACCTCAGGCCTGGATCGATGCTTCAAGCAGTTCTTGAGATGCTCAGAAGGAGACCGCTGAAAGAGGTCCCTCCACCTGGCTAAACCTTTGTTCAGCGCTTCCGAGGACAGCGAGCCGCACGCCGAACAGGCTTGCCAACCGTGGTCTGGGCCAAGGCAACGTAGGCAGAGGGCATGGGGTTCTGAAGTCGGGAAGGGCCCCTTGCAGGATGGGCACCTGCTGAACCCTGTTGAAGTCGACATGCGCCGGGGAGGAGCTGTGTGTTAGGCAGAAACCTGTGCAGTTCCCTTTGGGAACACTGCAAAAGATTTAGGACTACAGGTGTTAGCAGTAAACCAACTTGGTAGCAGTCTGTACCACCCAGATTTACCTGGTAGCTGTGGCTGAGCAGTCAGACTTCCCTCAAGAAGAGTTAGGCAGTATGCAAAGTATACACAATAGGCACTCCGGTACAATAATACAAGCAAACACTGACCAGAAATTTGGTATCAAAGTATATAATTATTTAACACACTGTTTGAAACACTCCAGCACTCTGATTGTAAAACAGTCTAAACACAGTTACTATTATAATATATACAACCCTTATTCCTTATCAGATAAGTCTTAGTTAACACCACTTATTTCTAGACAGAGGTGAGCGCTACACTATAGATGGCACTCCAATAAGTTTATGAAGAAGGGAGGGAAAAAGACAGAATATGGGAGGATACACCACTCTAAGATTTAGGAACACTGTTAGCAAGGCAGAAGAGCAAAAGTCACTTGTGAGCCAAAGTCCATAGGCTGGGCCCACTCTTAGAGGGAGCAGAGCACAAATGCGCCCAAGATCACACAGTTACTCTAGGCTGTGAAAGTCTTGCAGAGAGTTCGAAAAGAGTTGAGAGGCTCAGAAAAGTTTAGCCAGGGTGTCCCAGGCTAACCCAGGTTCGAAAGCCGGGGGCTAAATCTACCCCGTACAGTTGGTGGCAAGGGAAGCCGGGCGGGACACGGTACCTTAAGTGGGAAGGATCCTCCAGCGGTGGCAGTTGTTCCTGGCAGCGTGTGCAAGTCTCGTCGCCGTCCAGGGGAAGAGAAGATCTCGACTTGGAGGAAAGATGAAGGTCGTTGCACTGCCAGGGAAGAAACCAGCCGCAGAGTTTTCCGGTTAAAGGTATTACCCTTTAATCCGCGGTCATGGTAAAACGTGGTATCCCAGTTGCCCTGGTGCTTGGCACAGGCAAGGCAGCCACGAGATACGTCGGGAAGGCAAAAAGACGGTGAAACTGGTTATCCCCACCAGTCAAAGGAAGAAGACTTTCCGGCGGGAGATCTCCTCTGTCGTTGGGAAAAGTGGTGAGACGGTCCAGCAGGGCTCCACCGGTGGTGTCGTCGTGGCAGGTCGGCTCAGCTTCTCCCTCGTCGGATTCTTCGGTCCTGTGGCGACTTCTGAAGTTCCAGTCCCCAAAGCCCTGCTTTTATGCAGAAAACCCCCACTCAGCCTAGCTGTCACTCAAACATGCTAAGTGGTGAGCCGGCCGGCTCACCACTTGGGCCGATCAGGATGGAGTGTGACTTGAGTTGCCTAGGCAACTCAGTCCAGGGTGCCTAAATCCCCCTCCACCCCTCCTAAGTACCCCAGACAGAGGGGCACCACTTTGGAGGGCTTCTGTGGAGAAGCCCGCCAAAAAGTGGAACAAAGGGCTCAACTTGGGTTGGAGTCACAGAAGAGAACACAAACGCCATTTTAGAATCGAGTTTTGGCAAAAAATACCAACCGGAGAATTAATATTAATTAAATAAACCGGCGGTATGTTCGAGGCTATCGTAATTAAATAAATAAAGATAGTAGCCTCGAACAATGGGAAAATCCCATAGAGAAATATTTGCGGTTGAATATAAAAAGTAGTATCCACTGCCACCAGCCAAAACTCGATCAGGGGGGACGGAGACGTGCCACCTCGACTAACAGACCCCGGGGCAATCGAATTGCCCCAGCCAGTACACCCACAATATGATGGTTTGTACTGGTTCTGTTCAGAATTTAAGACTAGTAAAGTCAATGGTGACTTTACATGCCGTGGGAGACAGTAGTCAGTCCCAGGGTATGGAGTCTATACTGGGGGGTCACTATGACACCCCTGTGTTACTGCACTGAGGGTGCTGTGTAACACACATCACAAAAACACATGAAGACCTATGGAGTAAAAGACCCCATAGCCCATTAAACACATCTAGAATCAAAGAAACGCATTCAAATCATGCCCAAGAGTGAGGGTAAAAGTCTCACTCTTGGCAGGAGAAAAAAAATAAACCCCAAAAATCCAGCAAAGCTGCTGGGGGACTCACTAGGTTAGGAAATTCAGCCTAAACAGAGAATTCTCCCTAACACTGTGGCATCTGAGGACCCAGTAGCTAATTGAAAAAAGACAAAATAAGATCTAGAGGAAGAATCCACGCGTGAAATTATATGGCCGAAGCCAAACCCTGGAGCACTGGTGAATTCAGCCCGTTCTCGTCGACGCAGAAAAGGGGACTGAGGTGTCGGAGCGGACTGAGGCGCCGGAGGGCAGAGTCATGGCAGCCTCTAAATTTAGAGGGGAACCAGATTTTCCAGGTGAAAAAGGTTCTGTCTCCCGTCCCTCGCAAGGGATGCCCATGAAGTATGGAGGAAAGGGGACAGGACGTAAGAGTACAGGCCTATACCAAAAGGTGGGTTACCTAATATCAAGAGGACAAGTGTTGTGTAGTCTCCCACAGGGTTACTACATCAATGCTTGCCTAACAGATTCTTACTTGGGCACCTTATACTTTGGAGATGTGTGGATCTCAATAAGGTTTTCCTAACATGCTAATGCTTGTTCTAGAACAGATAACTTAATGGAAAGTGAATTTCTTAGACTGCCGAGATGGCAGTTTATTAAAAACACGAGACGCTTCAGGCTTACTCTTAGGAAGGATTTCCAAGGCCTGCATGGCTTTGGCCAAAATCTCATGAAACACCTTAGATGGTGTCAGAGCAGTGTCGTCATCTGAATCTGTGTCAGAATCTTTGGAATTTTTTTGTTTCTTGGACGGAGGAGCTGAATCCTTGTCAACTGTGCAAGGGAGAATTCTCATTTCATGGCTAATTTCTCTTACCTAGCGAGTGCCTCAGCAGCTTTGCTGGATCTCTGGAGTGGTTTCTTTCCACTTGGTAAGAGTGTGAGCTTTTCCCCCACTCTTATTGGTATTTTGCTATGTGTTTTGACCTGTTTTTGCTATTGTGGGCTCTGGAGTACACCACTTCAGTAGCCCCCCTCTTTGTGTGCGTCACACAGCATATTCTGTGCAGTGGCACAGTGTTCCCGTTCAGACTACATTTCTGAGGCGACTACCATCCCCCAGAAAAGGGTAAGGTTACCATTTACTATGTCAAATTTAACCACAGATCCAGTACACACCATCTTACATGGAGTGCTGGAAGGGTTAATTCCTAACTCTTTATCTGTACCTCACAGAGCATTGTTTCGCTCTTTTTAACATGGCTGGTGGTAGCGGTATCTACCCTAATTTTCTACCGCGGTTATCTTATATAAGAATGGTAATATTGTAGGCTATTGTGTTAGCCTCGAACTTAAACCTGCTTGAACGAATACTTTTTCTTTTGGCTCCGGTGCGGTTTATTCGCCATTTCTTTTTGTTAAAACCCTTCTTGTGTTTTACTTTGCGCGGCAAACCAGGTTTGCCTTCTTTGTTCACTGTCTTTTGGCGAGCTTCTACCTAGAAGCCTTCCTCAGGGCGCCTGGGTGTCTAGGTGGGCTGAATGAGAGGGAGGGGTGTAGTCACCCCCCGGCACAGGGTATCCTAGGAAACCCAAGTCGCACTTTTTCATGATTGGCTGAGGTGGTTGTCCGGGCTGGACAACCCCCCTGCTGTGCAATTGACAGCCGGGCTGTGTGAATGGGGGTTTTCCGCATAAACGGCAGGTCTATTGGGCTGGAAGTCAGAGTCGCCACTGGAACTACAAGGAACCGACGAGAAGCGGAGGAGAGGTCGACTGCTGCAACTACCCCGTACCGGTGAAGCCCTGCTGCAGTCCTGAGCTATCTACCCTTCAACGACTAAGAGGAGATCCAGTCCGGAGTCTTCATCCCTTGAGCCTGTTGGGGATAACTAGCTCATCTTCTTCAGCCAGAGGTCGCCTTCATGGTCGAAATCGCTGCACACTGCTGTAGTGGTCCGGATAGCCACCTGAAGAACCTCACCTTTTGTTCATTGTCGCTGCTGCCGGCCTCATCCCTGTGTGGTGCGGACCCCCTCATCGTCCTTCATGCTGAAGCTGCAGGAAAGCGTGGGTCTGCGGGAAACCAACAGGAACAACTGCCGTGGCACCAGCTTCGTACTTTGAGAAAGGTACTGTGTCCTGTTTGAGGAATTTTGGGTGAAATCCCCATTTCTCTACTTTAAGGCTTGTCCTTATTTTTCCCTCCTTATAACTTTTGCTTCCGAACATTGACAATATCAAAGTATTCTTGTCAACGTTGAATCTCAAACTGTCTGACTGTGATCCTTGACAACAGGCACCCAGTGTCACTTGACTTTGGCTCCGGCCCCGTGACTCTTGAACGCCTGTCTATGTGTGTTCTTCGATTCGGTCTACCTAACCAACATATTGCCTGTGATTTTTGCCCCCAACACACTCTTGGTATTTCGGGTGCCAAGTGTGTTTTTACCCCGGTAGCATTTCTTGCCGCGGATACGCGTTTATCTAGTAGACCGAACTGTCATAGTGATCGCAATTGTATTCACGGTAACGTGTCCTGTTTCATAACACCGGTCCATTCAAACACAGGGTACTTATCTCGAAAAATACTGTACTAAGTGAATTGGTTAGTTGTAGTATATTTTACGTGTGGTTTTTGAATTAATAGAAGCGTTGTGATAATAACAAATGGTTAAATGTTAAAGGTATTTGTACCGGGCACCGTAACCAACGAAATTGGTCCCCAGGCGCTCAGGTGGATCTGTAAACGATAAAGGTGGGATGGGTTAGTAAGGTGAAGAAGGGAGTAGGATAGTGAGAGGAGTGGTGTTCTGTTGGCAGCTTCAACTCGGTATACACCGGGTGCTGAGCTTTGGTGCGGGTATCGGATCGGCGTCAGTCCGCGTGTGCTGTTGTTCCGGATTATGTGTTGTTGCAGTGTTGTGCAGTGCGTGCGGCTTGTTGTGCGAGAGATGGTTGTGTGAGTTTTTTTAGCGAGAAGTATGCAGATTTTGAGCTTATATTGGTTAGTGGGTTACCTGACCTTTACCATGCTAACATTCACAGTTCTGTCTCAGTGTGGCACTTGCCAGCCCTCACATTCCCATCCAGACGCAGCGCAGGCCAACGCTCAGGACTCCATCCAGGTGTGGTCATGCCAACACTCATACTCCCACCCAGATGCGGCGCAGGCTAGTGTCTGGAGTCCCGTCCAGGTGTGGGCATGCTAACATTCACAACTCCATCTGAGCGCCACGCAGGCTGGTGTTCACAACTCTAGGTGTGGCCCATGTTAGCATTCATGTTTTTCTAGGTGCGGGCATGTTATCCTTCAGTCGATCCTATCCAGATAGGACGCAGGCCAGCGTCTATCTAGATGCGTCTGCCGGTCTGGATATGTTCGTCCGGTATGTGCGAGTCGGAGAGTCAATTGGGCTTTCGTGTGGGTCTAGGTATGTGGTCAGTCTCTGCAGCCTTCCTTTGTGGCTATTTTCCATGATGTCTTATGCTCGGCCGAGTGGTTGGTTCTTTGGTTTGAGTGTTTGTCCAATTTGAGAGTGGTCGAGGTTGGAGTTATTTTCGTCATTGTTTTAATGTCTGGGCATTCTAGTGCGTCTCCGTTGTGGTTATGCTTTGAAGAGCCATGATTTTAGGAGTTTTCTGAATGCTAGGTGGTTTGTTGAATTCCGTATATTCTTAGGTAGGTCATTCCAGGTTTTAGGTGCCTGGTGAGAGAAAGACGATCCGAGTTTTTTTCTGTTGTAGGGATTTGGTTCCAGGTGTATGTCGGTGCTTGATCTTAGTGTTCTTGTCGGTTGGTGTAGGCGTAGTTTGTCGCTTAGGAATTCTGCGCCTTGCTTGTGTATTGCTCTGTGCGTGATGCACATGGCCTTGAACTTTATTCGCTGTTTCAGTGGTAGCCAGTGTAGTATGTTTAGCGCGGTTGTGATGTGTTCTCTTCTGGGTAGCTTGAGGAGGAGTCTGGCTGCTGCATTTTGTATCCGTTGCAGTTTTTTTAGAAGTCGTTCGGGCATTCCCAGGTATAGGCTATTGGAATAGTCCACTCTGGACATGATCAGAGCGATGATGGTAAGTGTTTTGTTGGCGAATGACAGGAACGGTAGGATCCTTTTTGCTGCTCGCAGAAGGAAGAAACATTTCTTGATTACCGAGAATACTTGTGGCTCCAGAGTGAGGTTGTTATCCATCAGGACTCCTAGGTTTTTTACAGTTGATGGTTCTGGTGTGGTGCCGAGCTCTCTTGGCCAGGGGATGTATTTGATGTCTCCTCCATTTTTTGAAACAATCATTATCTCTGTTTTGCCTGGGTTGATTTTGATATGGTTGAGGTTCATCCAGTTGAATATGTCACAAAGGCAGTTCTCTAGTGTGGCGTTTTCTTCTCGGGTGTCTTGTATGTTGAAGATTTGAGTATCGCCGGCGTAGTTTTAGCATGTGAGGCCGTGTTTTTTGATGAGTTTGATTAATAGGTACATGTAGATGTTGAATAGAAGCGGGGAGAACGATGATCCTTGTGGTACTCCGCACGCGGAAACCCTGGGTTTGGATTTACAAGGTTTCATCCATATTGTTTCTGTTCTGTTTGTTAGGAAGGATTTGATCCATAGTAGGGCAGTGTCTGTTATCCCTAGTCCTTCTAATCTCTTTATGAGGATGGCGTGGTTGACAGTGTCAAAGGCTGCAGACAGATCAAGGAGAATCAGGGCGGTGCTGTTGTCTCAATCTGCGTTTGTTTTCAGGTCGTCCCATATTGAGAGGAGAGCCGATTCTGTTCCTCTCATAGGTCTGAAGCCAACTTGTGCCTTGTCTAGTAGGCAATGCTCTTCTATGAATTCTTGGGTTATTTGGTAGACGTACGTTTCTAGCTGTTTGGCTATGTATGGTATGTTGGAGATGGGTCTGTAGTTAGATAAGTCCTCTACGTTTCCTGTTGTGTCTTTGAGTAGTGGCTTGATGTAAGCCGATTTGAAGGTTCCTGTTGTATTCATTGGGGGTTCCTTGTTTGAGAATTGTTTTGTATATGTCCGGGGGGGGGGGGGGCAAGGGTCTTCAGGACAGCCCGATTTGTTGCTTTGGTTTACCAGTTTGACGAAAGCCTCAACTGATATTTCTGGGAAGTTTCGTAGCTTGTTTGCATGTTTCTCGTCTGTGTTGGTGGGGTTTGAGCTGTGAACGCTTGGTCTGTTTTGTATGGTGTGTTGGATGGAGGTTATTTTGTTTTTGAAGTGGTCTCCGAGGTCATCGCAAAGTTTGTCGATGGGATTGGCGTGTTGTTGCAGGCCGGTGACTTTTTTATTTTGTTTATGATTTTGAATAGTTCTTTTTGAACGTTTGGTGCTCTGAAGATTAGGTTGTCGTAATATTTCCTCTTCGCTTTTTGTATTTCCTTTTTATATGCGCAGGTCTGTTGTAGGTATTTTAATTTGTCTGCGGTGTTGTTGTTGTTCCTCCATTCAGATTCTAGTTTTCGTTTTTCCTTTTCATGGTGTTGAGTAGTGGGGTGAACCATTTTGCTGTAGTTTTCTTGTGTGATGGGGTGAAGGGCTTTTCTTTGGCAGTGTCGTCAAGGGTTGTTGCGGTCCAGGTATGAAGTAGGGCAACTTTTTTGTCTAGGTCTGCTTCTTCCATGGTTGATGCTTGTGGTTTGCTGAGTTCTAGGAGCTCGGTTAGATTAGAGCTTTTTTATGGTTCTCCAATTTCTTTTCATCCTGATGGGTTGCTTTTCTTGTTGCTTTTTTGTCAGAGTGGCCGTTGTGATTATGAACGGAATAATGAGGTGGTCGCTCCAAAGTATTTGAATTGGGGGTGCCGTGGTGATGAGATCCTTGTTGGTGAAGATTGCATCAAGTGTGTGTCCTGCTGAGTGGGTTGCTCCTTTGACTAGTTGTTGTAGGTTCATGGCTGCTAGTTGGGCGGTTAAGGATTTTTGTGTGGTTGTGGTTTCTTCGTCGAACCAGATGTTGAAATCTCCAAGGATGATCAGATGATTGTACTTGATGGCTAGGGTAGTGATTGCTTCAGTGAAAGCATCTACGATGGTCGCATCGTAGGTTGGTGGTCTGTATATCAGTATGAATTTCAGGTTGGTTTTGGGGTTTACCGAAAGTCGTAGTATTAAGGATTCGCATTTGTCGATGTTCAGTGGATCTTCCATTTTGATGGCCAGTTCCTTGTGGATGATCGCTAGCCACCCCACCCCCCCTTTTTGGATTTTCTGTTTGTTTGGATGCATTTGAAGTCTTCAGGCAGGCTGTTGTTGAGGGTGATCTTGTAGCTGTCGTCTAGCCATGTTTCGGTTACAAATAGGATGTCTATGCCTCCTTCTGACAGGAGGTCTTATATTTCCGTTGAGTGTTTGGACATTGACCTTGCATTTATTAGATTACAGTGGATTCTCTGGGTGAGATTTTGTTTTGAGGTTATTTGTTGTTCGAGTTTATAATTGTCTGTTTGTGGAGTTTCCACATTGATGTCGGTAGGATGAAAAACAGAGACAGCTGCTTCTTCATTGAAGCGGTCTAGTAAGTTGATAACAGGGCTGATTAGTCTTGGTGTTTCTGCTGTGATGCTACTCGGATGAAGATCAGCAGTGGTTTCTACATTGGGTCTGATTGTTGGGTGGGGGGTGGCGTTGCTGGTTGTTGGTACTTCGCCGTATTGTGCGGGATGTAGTGGAAATCGATGTTGCCCCTCTGTTCTTGTAATGTAAGGGGTAATGGGGTCGGAGCCCTCCCACTCTTGTTGAGTGCCCCCCGTCCATTTTCCACGTGTATCAGGAACTTCTTTGCATGTTTCGGGGTTTCCGTGTTGGGGTGTCGGTGTACTGTGGTTGTTGCGAGGTTTAAGGATTCTCTTGTTGATTTTATTCCTGTTGTGGCTGTTTTAGGTGTGTTTTCTTCCAATGGGGCCGTTTCTTGTCGGTGTTGTGTGTTTGTGTCTCTTCTTGCATGATCTTGTTCTCTTTCTCGCCGTCCTTTTCTGGTACGGGCCATTTTCCAGTCTAGGTGCAGGCGTGGTATGGTAGTTGGTCCTTTATGCTGTGCAGTTGCAGTGACCTCGGTTTTCCTTCTCTGGATACGCTGGGGTGTTCTCTGGCTCAGTGTTGTTTTCTGTCGGTGGGTAGGGTAGGTTTCCTAAGGGTGCACTGTCAGTGGGGCGGGGGGGTTAGGGTGTTAACGGTCTGCTGGTATGGGATTTGGTTGGGTTAGGTAGTGGTGGGTTTCCGGGATTGGTAGAGTATTGAACTAAGCGCAGTTAGATTATTTGAGAGATCTTTATATTTGGTGAGAGTCATATCAGTGCTATCTAAACCTCACACAGTGCCGTTCGGAGACAAAGCTCCTGCTAAGTTTGAGAGACCTGCACAGTGGGAGAGACGTCCACCAGCTCAATCTAAACGCCACACAGTGCAGTTTGGAGACAGAGCACCTGCTAGATTTGAGACCTGTATAGTGGGAGAGAGTCCCATCAGTGCAATCTAAACATCATGTAATGCAATCATTTTTTACTTTTGGGTTTGGTAAGTGGCTCTAGTCCTGACGCAGGCTACTCCTACCTTACTGGTCCTTGTGGATGATGGTTGCGGCTGGCCACTGCTTCCCCTGCAGACACCAGCCTTTGGTCTTGGGGCCCTTAGCCACAGGGCTGCACGGGCAGAGGGCTGCCCTGGGGGACCAGTGATAAAGAGGGAGCAAGCGGGGGAGGGAAAGGGGAGCAAGGGGCCTGCTTTCAGGCTCGTGGTGCCACTGGATGGGCAAAAAGAAATGCAATCAAGGCACTTCCTGGGCGCACGCACCACCGGGCTCCAGGGATGGCAAATGGAGCCGATGGGTGCTGCGAGTCACTAGGCTCGCCAGGAACCACGGATGGACCAATGGGAGTGGGCAGGGGCGGGAGGACGAGGATTCATGGAGAGGGTGCCGTGAGGGAAAGGGGAGCAAGGGGCCTGCTTTCAGGCTCGGGGTGCCACAGGATGGGCAAAAAGAAACGCAATCAAGGCACTTCCTGGGCGCAGGCACTCACCGGGCTCCAGGGATGGCAAATGGAGCCTGTGGGTGCTGCGAGTCACTGTTAAATGGTTTAAAAATAAATGTACTTTTTGTTTACCTGAAACCTTGAGTAGGTGTTTGCTTGAGTCACAGTAATTGTGGTCCCTTTGTGTAACCTCTACTACTGCTCATATACTCTTGAGATAAGCCTGGTTGCTCCGCTACTGCTACCACTATAACCTAGTAGTACAGGCTTGTACCAAAGGTAAACCTTGTATTGTCACCTGTAGTCTTAATTGTGTGTAGTGGTCCCTAAGGGCACTGCATGGAATTCTGCCTAACAAACTGAAACCGTGATCGGCTCAGGAATCTGATCGGGGCCACCGATTCCTGAGGAGGTAAAATAGGCAACATTTCGTCTTTAATGCGTTGAGACAAAACTTCCAAGAAGGGCTCAAAAAGCATGGTTTCCAGAACTGTATTAGTTATGTCATTCACCATTTGAGAAGGGCTAAGCTGGGGCTCTTGTAACCTAAAAGGAGATGTAGATGAGTCCACCCTGGTAGACAGATGGCCTGGATTGTAGATATTGATAACCACAGTCTAGGCACTTGGATATTGGTTAAAGGGTCAACATTGTGCTGGAATCTGAGTGGGTTGAGCCAAATTGTACTCAGACTGAGGAGAACATTGTGTCAAAATTTGAGGGGAATTCACTCTCACACGATTGCTGAATAATTGTTCTGGCTGAGCTGTAAACAATTTGGAAGCATCAAAGTCTGAGTCAGACACTACAATGGAATTATATTTTTGACTCTCCGTACCAGAGATAGATGCAACAGGTGATTTTTTGCGGCTTGTGCTTCCATGGAGAAGTCGGTACTGGATTGGATCTCGAGTGAGAATGTATATGCTTCTTGTGAGAGGACTTATGTGACTTCCTCAGCACCCGGGAGCTTGAAGGATCAACTGCGGTTACCGAGAATAAGATGTTGTCCTTCGGTACCAAAGTATCAGAGGTTTTACATGCAGTAGCCAACTTGGCTGTGTTAGGGAGAATTCTCATTGATGGATATTTCCCTCATCTAGTGAGTCCCCCAGCAGCTTCGCTGGACTTCTGGAGTTTTTTTTTTCCACTTGGTAAGAGTGTGAGCTTTTCCCCCACTCTTACCTGTGTTTTGCCATGTGTATTTCTCTGTTTTTGTGATAGTGGACTCTGGAGTACACCACTTCAGTAGCCCCCTTCTTTTGCGTGTCACACAGCACCTTCAGTGCAGTGGCACAGGGTTGTCTTTGAGACTTCCCACCGAATCCATTTCTGAAGCTGACTACTGTCCCCCAGACAAGGGTAAAGTTGCCATTAACTTTGCTTCCATGGAGTACTGGAAAGGGTTACTTTGTATCCCTTTTTATCTGTACCTCCTAGAGCATTGTTTCGCTCTTAACATTTAACTTGGCTGGTGGCAGTGGTATCTACCCTAACATTTCTACCGCGATTATATTAGATAAACATGGTATTGTTTTAGGCTATTATATTAGCCTCGAACATAAACCCGCTTGACCAAATTGTCTTTCTTTTGGCTCCGGTTGGTTTTATTCACCATTTAATTTTGTTAAAGTCCTTCCTGTGTTTTATTTTGCGCGGCAAACTAGTTTCGCCTTCTTTGTTCACCGTCTTTTGGCAGGCTTCTGCCCAGAAACCCTCCACCAGGCTCCTCTGTGTCTAGGTGGGCTGAATGTGAGGGAGGGTGGTAGTCACCCCCTGCACAGGTATCCTAGGAAACCCAAGTCACACTTTGCCATGATTGGCTGAGGTGCTGGGGATTGACAGCCAGGCTGTGTGAATGGGGGTTTTGCGCATAAAAGGCAGGTCTCTTGGGCTAGAAGTCAGAGTCGCCACTGGAACTACGAGGAAGCGAAGAGAACGAAGACTGCCGCAACTACCCCGTCCCAGTGAAGCCCTGCTGCAGTCCTGAGCCATCTACCCTTCGACGAAGATCCAGTCCGGAGTCTTCTTCCCTTGAGCCTGGTGGGGATAACCAGCTCATCTGCCACAGCCAGAGGATCGTCTTCCTTTATCGAAATCGCTGCACACTGCTGTAGTGGTCCGTATAGCCATCTGAAGAGCCTCTCCTGTTTAAGGAGCGCACCTTTTATGCACGTCGCTGCTGCCGGCTTCATCCCCGTGTGGTGCAGACCCCCTTCAGACGTCCTCCTTCACCTCGAAGCTCCAGGAACCGTGGATCTGCGGGAAACGAACAGGAACAACTGCCAGGGCACCAGCTGCAACATTGGAATAAGGTACTGTGTTCTGCTTGAGGAAACAGGGTGAACCCCTTTTCTTCATCTTCAAGGCTTACCCTGGTCTTCCCTCCTTCTTATAACTTTTGCTTCCGAACATTGACAATATCAAAGTACTCTTGGCTACGTTGAATCGTGAACTGTCTGACTGTATGATCTTCGACAATAGGTCCCTGGTGTCACTTGACCCTGGCTCCGGCCCTTTGACTCTTGAACTCCTGTCTGAGTGTTTCTCGATTCTGTCTGCCTAACCAAAATATTGCCTGTGATTTTTGCCTCCAACTCCCTCTGGGTGTCTCAGGTGCCAAGTGTGTTTTTGCCCCGGTAGCATTTCATGTCACGGATACAGGTTTAATTAGTAGACCGAACTGTCAAAAAGTGATCGCAATCGTATTCGCAGTAACAGGTTTTGTTCGTAACACCGTCCATTCAAACACAGGGTACTTACCTTGAGACTTACTGTACAAAGTGAATTGGTTAGTTGTAGTATATTTTTCGTGTGGTTTTTAATCTAATAGAAGTGTTGTGTTTACAACAAATGGTTTAAAAATAAATGTACTTCTATTTTTCTACCTGAAACCTTGAGTCACAGTAATTGTGGTCCCTTTGTGTAATCTCTGCTACTGCTCATATACTCTTGAGATAAGCCTGGCTGCTCCGCCACTGCTACCACTCTGACATACTAGTACAGGCTTGTACCAAAGGTAAAACTTGTATTGCCACCTGTAGTCTTAATTGTGTGTAGTAGTCCCTAAGGGCACTGCACTAGATTCTGCCTAACAGGCTGTAGCAGATACAGGGGCTTGGAATGTACCCAACAACCACGGAGGCGTGCGCCTCTTTGAAAGAACCCGTGCCGGTTCGGATTACTGAGGCATTCGTGGGTTTCGACAGTACCATAGTAATTTTGTCTGGTGTAAATAATTCTTCCAGCACCGGGTGGATCTTCTCAGACCCTTTCCCACCTGAAGGTACTAGTGCTTTCCCACCCAGAGATACTCTTAGGTGAACACACCTGCGGGTTTCCCCCTGAACGGTCCTGTGAAGACCCCAGAACTGAGAAGGCGGTCTTCCCTTGGGTACCCAAGGCCAGAGGTGAAAAAACTCACCTGAAGGTACGATCCCCTCTTACCGATGTCTGCCTCCCTCCTGTGCCGTACAAAGTCTTCAGTCATCTTCGTTACCAGTCCCTGCTGTGACATGGAGAGAAGACGAGTCTGCAGAGACCACGGGTGAATCCCACAGCAAGACACAGTTACTCACCGGGTGATGCATACCCAAAAACCGAACGCAGACGATGAGGATCGGCCGCCAAGAATTGCTTCTGGCAAAGGATGCACTGCTTGAATCCCGTCCAGATTCACTGGACCGCTCTCGTGGTGTCATGTGCCGATCGCTCGACACGCTTGTCGAGTCACGGCCGGGGCTGATGTATTTAGTGGTGTTATAATGTGTAGCGCTTTTGCCGCCGGTTTAGTTCCCACAACGTGGCCACCGGCCAGTCCTTCGGGGTCGGAGGCCTGCGCTCGGGTGTCAGTAGTCACCCCTTTGCCCTTGCTTACCGATTCGGCGGCATTGCTGCCATCGCTTAATGTCCCCTCTACGTCCATGGCCTCTAGTTGCCTGGCGTAGTGGGTCCAGCGCTTAGTTGAGCGGTCCTTAAGGGTCTTCGGCTTGAAGAGCCTGCAGGCTCGATAGGCAGCCTCGGAGTGGTCTCGTGGGAGACACAAATTGCACGTAAGGTGCATTTCCTGTTGTATTTAGGGCAGCATTTGAATGGAGTACTCTCCATTAGGTACAATATGGCAGCGGGCGAGATATATATATATAGAGAATGAAAGGGGGGAATTGAGAACCTATATGACCACCCCCCACTCTCCCTACTGATGGGGCCAATGCCCGGAGTCCATTGTGGCAGTCCTCGATGGTTGATTTCTCAGATCTTCACCGGCATCAGTCTTCGGCGTACAGTGGAAGGGGGAAAGGAGCAGCATTATTGTTAATTTAACTATAAAACGGCTTAGCGCCGAAGGAACATTGGAATATGCATGCGGCTAGTATGGTGGAAAAAAACAATCTGTGTGAGGTCTCCTGGGTACAGGGGACGTCAAACTAGGGACAGAATTACTGGCACGCTCTAGTCGACGTCCCTTTTCGAGTTTCAAAAAACAAACTAATACTCCACAGCTTCCACTAGATGTCAGCCTATGCACAGCATGTGATCTAAGCAGTTTTCACAAACATCAGAAATGTAGTTATAGGTTCCTACAGTTTCTTGAATTGGCGTCTCACTGTTCAGAAAAGTATACATGCAGGTTGTTTTACTATGGGATTCCTTTGTTGAGCTTCACGGTACAACTGCTAGGGTCTACTACCCTTGTTTTACAGAAATTAATCTAAAAGTAACTTACTCCCCAAGAATAGGTGTGACCTATATTGAATGTGTATAATAAGGTTTAACATCCCTATAATTACTGTTCGATATTCTGAATAAGGTTGTATGCTTAGTCTGTACCTTCAAGCATAGTGGTGTCTCTGTATGAATGCGTTTATGACTATGACCAGTACTTCACACAAAGCTTAACTTAGCCAACTCGTATTTATAATAAACCTTTATTTTTTAAAATACTTCTGGTTCTCAGTGTTTCTATTGAATCTGTGGTTTACTACAGTTTCTATGTACTTTCCTACAGCTCTCTCTCCCTCTTAAGATAAGCCCGACTGCTCTGTCTACGCTACCATATACTCCGGTGGTACTGCTTTATACAACGAGTGGAGTCGGGTACTGTCTCAGTAGAATGGTTTTGCTAAGCCCTTTGTTGGACTTCAGAAAAACTGTCCTTACCCAAGACCTCTGCCAGTACTCCTGACTCTGGGTGGCTTACTCGGGCAGAAAGATCCCCAAGAACCCAGACAGGCCCTGAAAGCGGTCATAAAAAATCTTAACGGATGCTGAGGGTTCATCGTCCTGGGTGTCACCTCTCTTCCCCCTTTTTTCAACAAACTAATGCAGTTTGGGCCCTGGGACACAGGTGCCAATACCGCCTCCACCGTCGCAGTCTGGCACCAAAGATAGGTCCAACGGCTGTTGAGGGGGAGGCAGTGGTAAAGGAGGTGGAGGGATCTGAACAAACGGGAGAGGAACCGGCAGTGCTGGAAGAACGGCAGTACTACCCAGAGGCGGCAGTCAGGGAGGCACCACCTGCGGGATGACCTTCACAATATCCTTCAGGGGCGCATTCATCTGAGGGGAACGCATGAGGAAGAGGAAGTGCTCAAAGGGGTCCAGCCCTACGAGGCGGTGGGCCTGCGTTCCTGATCAAAGCGCTAAGGCGCCTGGGGCATGTAGCCGTAAGGCTGTGATGGGTAGATTTATCTGAGAGGAGACTAGATGCCTGTACCGTACAGTCTGCTGTTGCTTCCAGGGGGAAGGGGATGGAACAAGTAACTTACCCGTAACGGTGGTTCTCCAACATGGGTCTGGCATGGATTAACATCCTCATGAAAATTCCCAGTCGTCAGCCTGGGACTCTTCTGTAAAAGAAAAAAACTGTTTCAGTTTCGTTTCTAAATGGTCTTTCTCGAATAAATCTGAGCTCTGGGTCATACTGCCCCCAGCCAATGACTGCCCTCTACCTAAGCCCCTCTGGCAGCAATCTCCAGATTTGGAAGCACGTAAAGTGGCAGTAGGACCAAGAAAAGAGCCGCAGACGGGCGGGTTTGCATGTGAATCCATGCCAGACCCATGCTGGAGAACAACAGTTACAGGTAAGTAACTTGTTCCTTCTCCAGCATGGGGTCTGGCATGGATTCACATGCTCATGAATAAATGCATAGCAGTACACACATGCACAACCACAAGTGGTGGCAAAGGAAGCATCCCTTACATCCTCACCAGGCTCACCTTTAATCGAACAGGTTGCGCAGCACTGCTTGGCTGACTCTGGACTCCTCCATGGAATCCTGGTCGACGCAGAAGTATCTTATGAAGGTGTGCGTTGACCTCCACGTAGCTGCCCTGCAGATATCCAGCTGGGGAACACCAGACAGGAACGCTGTAGTTGCAGCAATCGCTCTTTCGAATGGGCTCTCGGACGGCTAGGCAACGGTCTGTTTGCCAACCAGTGACAATGGGTGATGCAGCCAGAGAGCCACCTGGAAATGGAAGCCTTGGAGAGGGCCTTCCCTTGGTTCACAGGGCCCAAACAGCTGTGATGTCTTCTGAAACTCTTTGTGCAGTCCATGAAGAACTTCAGCGCTCTAGCCACATCCAGCAAGTGCAAAGTCCTCTCAGCCGGCGACGAAGCCGATGGGAAGAAAACAGGAAACACCAAGGGCTCGCTGAGATGGAAGTCTGACGGCACCTTGGGCATGAAGAAGGGGTGCGTCCGCCGCACAACCCTCGTTTCGTGGAATGTTAAGTACGGAGGCTTACAGGAGATGGCCTGGATCCCTCACACTCGTTGCGTGGAGGTGATGGCCACAAGAAACGCTGTCTCAGACGACAAGAACTTAAACTGTGATGAATGCATAGGCTCGGAGGACCTACGAGCATAGTAAGCACCACATTGAGCTCCCACGCTGGGGCCAGAGCCTTCATCGGCGAGAACGAACGGAAAAATCCTTTTATGAACTTCTCGACCAGGCGGTGCGACCATAACGACCATCCAGGAGTCCTGGTGTAGCAGGAGATAGCCGCCAGATGAACCTTTGAGGCGTGAGCCAATCCTGCCTTGGCCAGCAACAGCAAGTACGGCAGCACCTGGGGAGCCATAATCCACAGAGGGTCCAGTTCCTGCACTCTGCCTCAAACTGTGAACCTCTTCCATTAATGCCTGTAGCATTTCAGCGCAGATGACGCCCTGGCCTTTTTGCAAGCACTTCCTTACAGTCCGTCGGGACATCGTATCCTCCAAACTTTAGCGCTGCAGGAGCCAGGCCTGCAGGTACAGAGCCCCTGGGTAATGGTGCAGAATTGCACCCCTCCCCCCCTCTCTGGCAAGAAGATCTGAGTCTGCCGAAAGCTTGATTGGAGGGGACGTTGACATGTCCAGAAGGTCCGTGTACCATATCTGCGTCAGCCACGCTGGTGCGACGAGGATCATCCTGCAGCGGGACCGTCTGAGTTGACTGATTTGTCGCAGAATCAACGGCAATGGCGGGAACGCATAGAGGAACGGGCCGTTCCAGGGGAAGGAGAATACATTTCCCATGCTTCCGGCTGGGGAAGCCTGCTGGCGAACCTCTGGCACTTGGTGTTCGTCGCCGTCGCAAAAGTCAATCTGAGGAGTGCCCCATCATCGAAACAGTAGGTCCACCTGATCCTGCCGAAGCTCCCACTTGTGGCAAGAGCACAGCTCTCTGATGAGTTTGCAACAGAGTTCTTCACTCCTGCCAGATGAAGGGGTACCAGGAACATCCTCTGGGCGATGGCCCAGTGCTATAGGTCCTGCTCTTCCTTGGAGAGGGCCGGGGATCTGGTGTCCCCTACTTCTAGATTTAGAACATCGTGGTGGTGTTGTCGTTGAAGACCAGCACCACCTTGCCCTTGAGGGACGGAAGGAATGATTTGAGGGCACAAAACACTGCATCGAGATCCAGGACGTTGATGTGCAACAACTTCTCCTCCGGTCGCCAAAGGCCTATTGCATGGAGATTTCCGGTGTGCGCGCCCCATCCCTCCAGGGAGGAGTCTGTCACCATCTCCTGATGTGCTGGAGTCTGGAAGTCCGTGCCCGCCGCTGGATGCGCACGGATGCCCCACCACCGAAACGCTCAACTGAATGTCTTGTTGAAGGCGATCTTCTCCTTGAAGCTTCCCGATACTTGGATCCAACGGGCGTCTAGGAACTATTGCAACGGCCGCAGCCTGCACAGTTGAATGAGGTAAATGCACAACGACATCATGCTGATCAGGGACACAGTCGTTGTACCTTGCCCAGCATGCCCTTTATCCTGTCATCCGACGGCAAAGTCAGGCGATTGCACCAAGCAGGACTTTGCATAGTTGATCAAGAACCCCAGTTCCGTGAGCAGGCGGACAGTCCTCGCTGTGTGCTCGACGGCGAGCTCCCTTGACTTCGCTCGGATGAGCCAATCGTCTAGGTAGGGGTAGAAGTGGACCCCCTGCAGGCGCAGCCGTGCTGCCACCGGCGCCAGGCACTTGAAGAACCTTGGCATCGACTTTTAAAACGAAGGGAAGCGCCTAAAATTGATAGTGCTGCCCCTGGAACACCAAGCGTAGAAACTTTCGATGCCCCTTGTGGATGGGGATGTGAAAATGCATACTCCAGGTCCAGCGACGACAGGAAATCCCCTTCCTCTAGTTTTCCCAGCACCTGCTGAAGGGCGACCATCCGAAACCTCTGGGACTTGATGTATTTGTTGAGGCGGCGGAGATCCAGGATGGGCTGCCAACCGCCGAGGAAGTACCGCAAGTACAATCCGGAGCCCCGGAGCCTCTTCACGAGATCTATCGCTGCCTTTTTCAGCATCGCTTGTACCTCTAGAAGCAGTTGTGGGACATGGTTTTCTTGCCTGGCTACTGGTGGAACGCAGGGACACTTCCTCCGGAATTCCAGGGTGTGTCCTTGGGCCAGGGCGTCCAGCACCCAACAGTCAGTGGAGATGGACTGCCACACGCTGACGAGGTTCGCCAGCCGGCATCCCATCGGGGAGCTCGAGTGGGGCCCCAACGTCACGGTTCAGTCCTGCTTCATCCTGGAAGTCCCTCCTTGGGGGCTTTGGCGACGACAACAATTTCCTCCGGCTTTGCTGCGGCCGCTGTGGACTTCCTGGGCCAAGGAACGGGGTGGTTGATGGTACGAAGAGAAGTTGCCACTGAATCCTTTGGAGGCAGCATGGGACTTGCCTCTCGAGTCCCGAAAGGACGGCTGTCGCTGCTGGAGTTTGCCCAAGGCACAAGCCATCTCCGTATCTGCCTTGATGGCTTGCAGAGATTCGTCCACAGTCTTGCTGAACAAGTTGTCCCTGAAGGGCATGTCCAATACCCTTGTCTGGACGTCCTGACGGAAATTGGTGGCCTTCAGCCAACTTCGTCGACGAAGGCAAATGCTGTTGCCCATCTGGCAGAAGCGGTTGTCGGCGATGTCCGTGGCCACCGTGATGGCATGGTCCGATGCCACTTCGCCTTCTTGTAGAATTTCAAGGGCCTCCGCCCTCATGTCGTCTGTAAGGAGGTCCAGGATAGGGGTGATCTTAAAGCAAAGCTCCCTGTCGTAGAGGGCCACGATGGTGAGAGCGTTGGCTGCCTTAATGGTCGTTCACGCCGACAAGATTACCCGTCGTCCCATGGCGTCCAGCTTCTTTCCCTCGCTGTCCGGTGGGGAAGTGGAAGTTGCTCACCCTGCAGATTTCTTCCTGGCTGCTGCTCAGACCACCGAATCCGGGGATGGCTGAGATCGGAGACACTTTGGTACAGAGTCTGGCACCCTGTATTTCTTCTCGCACCAGTCTCTTTGCCGGGGCCGAGGACGGGTTCTTCAGGAGGGATATTCCTTTGTCCCAAATGTCATCCAACAGCAGGATCGAGAGCACGGTCTTCCTCTTGGCGCTGATATAGCAATCCCTCTTTTTCCGCAGGGTTCAGTTAAAATAGCTCAGAGATTCTAGAGATCATGGGATTGAACTAACTGATCTAGTCCTGGGTACCGGTAATGAGAAGTCCATTTCGTCGTTGTCCGTATCAGTCGTCGATGTCTCGGCGGAGAGGATAGAGGTGAAGGATGGTAGGGTGGACTCTCCTCGTCTGAGGCGGCGGGTCCCCTGATGGTCCAAGCACCGCGGGATCGCCCGTCTGTGGCAGGGGCATCATTGTCCTCATCTCTGACCACAGGGTGTGCAGAGCTTGTAGGATGTCTGCAGACATGCCTGTCGGTGGTGGCGGCGGCGGTTGCAGGCAGTATACAGAGAATACAGAATAGGTACAGAGACACATTAGCACAAGCAAACACTAACCAGAGATAGGTGTAAAAGTGTAAACTTATTTATTAAAGGTACACTCATAAATTACACCGGCACACTAGAAAAGATATGAAAGTCAAACACAGTTACTATTACTCATATGTACCTCCCTAATCATTTGTTGGTCAATTCTAAGTTAACACCACTTATTTCCAAACAGAGGTGAGCGCTTAACGTTAGATGACACTCCAACAAGTATTACCAAAAGGGAGGGAAAAGGTAGAAATAAAGAGAGCAGTAAGGTAAAACACTTTTCACATAAGGTTAGCAAAGGCAGTCAATGGTGGAACAAGGAGAATTAGTTCAGGGCCCGCTTTAGAGGGAGCCAGGCGAAAAATCTGCCCAAGATCACACAATGTCATCAGTCTTTGCAGGTGAGAGAAAAAGGTTTTACTACGGTTCTGAAAAGTTTAGTTAGGGTGTCCCAGGCCTACCCAGGTTCGAGAGCCGAGGGCTAAATCTACCCCGTACAATCGGTGGCAAGGGAGGCCGGGCGGATCACGGTACCTTTAAAAGTGGAAAGATTCCTCCAGCGGTGGTAGTCGTTCCTGGTAGTGGGTGCAAGTCGCGGCGTCGTCCCGAGGAAGAGGTGGTCTCGACGGGGAGGAAGGCTGCAGGTCGTTGCACTACCAGGGATGAGGCCAGCCGTGGAGTTCTTCGGTCACAAAGGACTTTTACCCCTCTTTCGCGGTTGAGGTAAAAAGTGGTATCCCGGTTGCCGGGGTGCTTGGCACAGGCAAGGCGGCCACAAGATGCTTCGGGACGGCGAAAAGAAGGCAGCAACTGGTTGTCCCCACCAGTTAAGGGAAGAAGACTCTCCGGCGGGAGATCTCCTCTGTCGTCGGAAAAAGTGGTGAGACGGTTCTGCAGGGCTTCACCGGTGGTGTCGTCTTGGCAGGTCGGCTCGGCTTCTCCCTCTTCGGCTTCTTAGGTCCTGTGGCGACTTCTGAAGTTCCAGTCCCCAAAGCCCTGCTTTTATGCAGCAAACCCCCATTCACCCAGCCTAGCTGTCTCTCAAACATGCTAAGTGGTGAGCCGGCCGGCTCACCACTTGGGCCAATCAGGACGGAGTGCGACTTGAGTTACCAAGGTAACTCAGTCCAGGGTGCCTAATTCCCCCTCCACCCCTCCTAAGTACCCCACACAGAGTGGCACCACTTTGGAGGGCTTCTGTGGAGAAGCCCGCCAAAAGTGGAACAAAGGGCTCCACTTTGGGTCAGAGTTACAGAGGTGAACACCAACGCCATTTTAGAATCAAGTTTTGGCAAAAAATACCAACCGGAGTTATAATAATAAAGAAATAACCCGGCGGTATGTTCAAGGCTACTGTAAATAAATAAAGGTATTAGCCTAAAACAATGGGAAATCCCATAGGAAAATATTCGCGGTTGTATATAAAAAGTAGTTTCCACTGCCACCAGCCAAAACTCGATGAGGGGGGACGGAGACGTGCCCCCTCGACTAACAGACCCCGGGGCAATGGAATTGCCCCGGCCAGTACGTCCACAATATGATGGTTTGTACTGGTTCTGTTCAGGATTTGAGACTAGTAAAGTCAATGGTGACTTTACAGACCCTGGGAGACAGTAGTCAGTCCCAGGGTATGGAGTCTATGTTGGGGGGTCCCTAGGACACCCCTGGGTTACGGCACTGAGGGTGCTGTGTAGCCCATCTCACAAAAACACATGAGGCCCTATGGAGTAAAAGGCCCCATAGCCCATTCAACACAAGGCAAACCAAAGAAACACACTTCAAACATGTCCAAGAGTGAGGGTAAAAGAGTCTCACTCTAGGCAGGAGAAAAAAATAAACCCAGAAAATCCAGCAAAGCTGCTGGGGGACTCAATAGGTTAGGAAATTCAGCCTAAACAGAGAATTCTCCCTAACAGCGCTGATATAGCAATCCCTCTTTTTCCGCAGGGTTCAGTTGAAATAGCTCAGAGATTCTAGAGATCATGGGATTGAACTAACTGATCTAGTCCTGGGTACCGGCAATGAGAAGTCCATTTCGTCGTTGTCCGTATCAGTCGTCGACGTCTCGGCGGAGAGGATAGAGGTGAAGGATGGTAGGGTGGAAGCGGATGGACTCTCCTCGTCTGAGGCGGCGGGTCCCCTGATGGTCCAAGCACCGCGGGATCGCCCGTCTGTGGCAGGGGCATCATTGTCCTCATCTCTGACCACAGGGTGTGCAGAGCTTGTAGGATGTCTGCAGACATGCCTGTCGGTGGTGGCGGTTGCGACGGCAGCGTTGTGGTGTCCTCCGGTTCCTCACCGCCCTGCATCGGTTCCCTCATCACTTTCCACGTCCGCATCGTCAGGGTCCACAGTGTAGGCCTCAAGAATCTTCTGGAATCCTCCAAGAAGGGAACTCGAAAACTGAGGGGCATAGAAGGTTCCGAAAACGAGTCCCCATTAGTCGGATGATGGATCGATGAAGCTTGTGGCTCGATTGACCGAAAAATAGAGCAAAACTCTTAGGAAAAATAAATAAATTTAAAAAATTGCAAAACGCAGTAAAAGCTATAGAGCTATAGCACGAGGACTCCCAACACTTGAACGTGCGGTAAAAATCTGAAGATGGTTGCCAAAGGAGGGGCTTAGGTAGAGGGCAGTCATTGGCTGGGGGCAGTATGACCCAGAGACCAGTGATTGGTTGTTAGGAGAAAGGCAGTTCCAAAGTGAAACAAACCGATTTTTTCTTTACCGAGTATTCCCAGCCTGACGACTGGGAATATTCATGAGCATGTGAATCCATGCCAGACCATATGCTGGAGAAGAACAAGTTACTTACCAACTGGTAACGTTCTTTCGATTGGATGTTCCTCCAACTTATTCCGCATCTTAGATGTATTCCATCCAGCTTTGCTGCTCTTTGGAAATTTTTTCGATGGTCCCTCGAAGGCCTCCGTCAAGGGAGACGTCATCGAGTATATAAGTAGCACGCGCGGCGCCCGTTGGCCTCAGTTTTGTTTTTCCCCTTTTTATCTTTGATTTTGTACTGTGTAGATTGTGCCGGCAGACGGTTATCAGCCTTGCGAGATTTGAGTTGGCAATAACCCGGACAAATCTACAGAGGGGTAGGCTTGGAGGGAGATGAGGAATATGTTGGAGGAACATCCAATCGAAAGAACGTTACCAGTCAAGTAACTTGTTCTTCGAGTGGATTGTGTCCTCCAACGTATTCCTCATCTTAGATCGACTCCCAAAGCAGTATGTATAATTTCTCTGGAGGAGGGGTTGGATTTTTCAATGCCCTTAGATGGCGGAATAAAGCACTGCTTTTCCAAAATTCAGTTCCTTAGACTGGGAAGCATCCAGGCTATAGAATTTTGAAAAGGTGTGTAGTGAAGACCAAGTTGCTGCTTCACAAATGGACCTTATTTGAACACCTCTTTGAAGGGCTGTCGAAGAGGCGATGCCGCTGGTGGAATGAGCCCTTAACCCTTCTGGTGGGTCTTTTTGTGCTAATCTGTAGCATTCTGAAATGCAAAGCACAATCCAGCGTGAAATTGTCGGTTTTGTCACCGATTGACCCAGTTTCCTTCCTGTGTAACCTATAAACAGCTGGTTGTCCACTCCAAGTCTGGAAAGTCTAGAGATGTAAAAGCTTAAAGCTCTTTTTGGATTTTTTCTTTACTGAGGATTCCCAGCTTGACGACAGGGAATATTCATGAGCGTGTGAATCCATGCCAGACCCCCATGCTGGAGAAAGTAAATTCCAAGGTTGTAACCCCACAACATGTTATACCAAAAGAAATAATCATTTGTATCCCTACAAGCATCCTCCTCAATATCAAAGCTATACTACAAGGAATAGTGGCGAATAAGACATCTGTAGTTAGGATTGCTTGTGTTGGAGGAATGCAAAAGGGTTTTACTTTTAGCAGGTTGTCTTGGACCACCAGCAAAGAGCTTGTACCAGGGGTAGTGAAACAACCACTAGATTGTCCAACTGAGCGCTTGCCAGAGACCATTTTTTCACTTACCGCTCCTGCATTGGGCTCATGCACAGGCGCACGTGTGCAACCAAGTGTATGCATGAGGCCATCATTCAAAGCAAACGCATTGCTTTGCATACAGTTATCTGGTGACCAGCTTTGTAATGAGGTACAATCAATAGCAGGTTTTGTATCCTCTTGTTCGAAGGGAAAGCAAGCTACCCCTGTGTCTTTAAGATGCCTCCCAGAAATTGTTTTATTTTGCTGGGCGTGAGATTTTATTTTTTCTCGTTGATGGAGAATTCAAATTGGAAAAAGCAGCTGATAGTTTTTTGGGTGTTGTGTCTGGAGATTTGAGTAGACTCCCTGGTTATTAGCCAGTCGTCTAGATAAGGGCACACAGGGATTGACTCTCTGCTGAGGTGTGATGCCATAACTGCGAGCACCTTCGTCAACACTCTTGGCCTGAGGCGATTCCGAAGGGGAGCACCTTCAACTGCTAGTGTACTCCAGCTATCTGGAATCGCAGATATTTACTGGGCACTGGCAACATTGCAATGTGAAAGTATGCATCTTTCATATCCAATGTTGCCATGCAATCCCTTTGTTTTAAGAGGGAGATTACCTCTTGGAGCGTGTTCATGCGAAACCTTTGAGGTGTGACGTGATCGCTGGGTGTAGATTTAGCAATGGACGCATGGATAGCTGTGTGGCAGGGTTACTTCTTCCAGTAGTGTGCGCCGCTCTTTTGGTGTCCTGTGTCTTCGTGGGTGGTTTTTGCAAGAGTTCAATGGAATACCCACTAACTATGGTGGACCGACAGCACCCACTTGTCTGATGTAATCCCCTCCCATGCGTGGGCGAAATGTGAGTTGCGACCCCATACCGGGGTGGCATGGGAGGGGACTTTGAGTGGAATGTCATTGCTTGGGAGGGATGGATCCTCTGGGCGGGGAGCCTCTACCCCTTGCTCTGGATCTTTTAGGAGACTGCCTTGAAAATTAGAAGAGGTTGTTTGCAACAGAGTGTAGCTCCATGATGAAGGATGTCCACCTTGGTTGGACCCAGAGCAGAGTTGCATGCCCCCATCACCGAAACCTCCTGGAGTTAGAGGAACCCTTTTGGACAAAGGGTTTGATGGTTAATTGGCCAGGGACTTAAGAGTATCGTACCCTCACGTTGCACTTTTTAGGGCATGTTCGACTGCCTTGCGAAAGAGGGCATTAGGGTCTACGGGCATGTTGAGCAGGGTGGCCTGTGTTCCCAATTTAAACCCAGACCGCCTAAGCCAGGCATTGCATTTGATAAAAGTGCCCTCTGCAATGAGACCCGCATTATCTGCGGCGCCAAGGTTTTTTAAAATGTAGATAGATATCTTTCCTTTTGAAACGGTGCTTAGTAGCAGCTTGCCCCACTTGTGACAGCTATAACTATCTAGGAGGGTGGTGTTATTAGCAATTCTTGCCCGATAGGCAGCTGAAGACGCAACCTTTCTACCGAAGGTGAGTGACATGCATTACATACCGCAATATCATTTCTGATGACTATCTGCTTAGATTCACATGCTGTGCATTTAGTCCGACATCTAGTGGTCATCGCGGAGTACTACAACTTTTTTTTTAAGGATCGAAAGGGGACGGGACATTGGCATGCTTGTAACACTATCCCTATCGTGACGCGAGTTACAGAAAATTCTCAGAAATGTGCTAAAGCCCTTCTACCTTAGAGACCCCCCAGCTCTTTTGCTGGACTTTAGGACTTTTATTTTCTAACCTGGAGAGACCTTTTTTCCATTCATGTATTTTTCTGTGATTTGGACTCTTTCTTTTGACTTTGGAGTCTGACAAACTCCATAGGCATCATCTTTACATTGTGACACAAAGTACCTTCAGTGCAGCGGCACAGAGAAGGCTTTTAGATTTCCCAACGGTTTCAATACCTTCTCTTGGTGAAACTACGGTTTCCAAGAGCAGTGAAGTGAAATTGACTTACATTTTGTAACTTTCTAGACCCAGCATACACTATTTTACCATAGGGTGCAGGAGGAGTTACTTAGTATCCCCTTTGTCTAGTTTCTCATGTAACATCTTTGTTACCCTTTCTACAATTAACGGCTGGTGGCAGTGGTTTACTTTTTCTTACCATTGTGTGTTTTTACCACGGGATGCATTCGCAGCTAAAGTAAGGCACCCACGGGTGACCATTTTGTCAAAATGGCCCTGGTCCTTTTTCGCCATTTCTTGTTGGAAAGGCCCTTGTTGATATTTACTCTGCGTGCCAAACCAGGTTTGGTCCCTTCGTTCATTTGGTCATTGGCGGTATTCACAAGTGAAGCCCGCCTCTGGCTCCAGTATGTCTGGCAGGAGCAGGAAGTGAGGGAGTTCTCCGGAACTCCCTGTGCTTAATCCCCTTGGTTACAGGACAGCCACCCTGCAGTGTGATTGACAGCTAGGCTGGAATGAATGGGAGAAACCTGCATAAAAGGAGAGGCTTTTTGGCTTGGAAGACAGTCGATCACTGGACGAAGGAATCCAAACTCCTGGACCGTTTGTGTACCCGGTAAAGCCCTGCTGCTGTGCTGAAGCTCTGAATTAGGTTCGATTAGAGAAGCCCTGCAAAGACGACTTCTCCCATTGGACCAATCAACCCCAAAGTGAACTCGTCTGGATATCTTCTCGAAGCTGGCTGTACTTCCACAGCTGCTGGAACCGAAGTGCCAGGGAGAGGAACGCCAGAATAAGTGGATCGCTTTTAAGTCGGCCGAGCGCCAGGAAGATCCTGTGGACTTCCCTGAAGGACTGACCAAGCCAGAGCCGCCTCAACAGAGTGCTGGACGCCAGATGCAAGGAAAGTCTGAAGTGGTATCCGAGAACCGGTGTGTGGCTATTTGCTCTAGCCGCGAGGAGCTGAAACCGCAAAGTGCTGCTGAATTGAAGTTTGCCCGTTGCTGCCGCTGACCTTCCCATTGCAGTGCAAGAGTCCCCAGACGTCCTTCCCCCTTTTCTCCACGACTGAGGCCCAGGAGCACCAGGATCTGCAGAGCTGTACAGGAACAGAAACCCAGCTCGAACCATTTCTTCTAACCAAAGGTGCTGTAAAGTTAAGAGGCCTTACCTCTTGTTGTGTAGCCTTACTTGTTCTCAGTTGAGACTTGTCTTGGTTGCCCTGGCAGTGTTGCTTGCAGCTTTGCCCCTCCAGCTTCACAGCTTGTGGCCATTCAAGTAATTTTATTTCTACAAACTTTTCTAAAAACATTGTCCAATACTTTTACTTACCTGCAAAGAAGATCTTCACTTCCCTAGACTTTGCTCAACTAACTTGGACTGTCCTGGCTCCCTGAGAGACTCTACTTACCTCCGACAATTTGCTTTACCTTTCCTCCAGAAAAGGGTTACATTTACCTTGCATTGGAGGGTATCTTTTGTTTTATTCCCCAATCTAACCTTTGCGCCAAATTCAGTATTGCTCTAAATGTACCAGTGATGAATCAATGTCCACAGTGTCCTAGCTATTTAAGTCAACTGAGGATGTAGGAAGTGTCTGTTTGCCATCCCCAATGGGTATCATCTGATTAGAGAAAGTGTGTGTTTTGAAGTATATCTTGAAGTGTTACATGTTTTGCTCCCTTCTGAAGAAGGCTTATATAACAGACCGTGAAATACATTTTTTAATCAAGGAACCTTGAGTGTATCGGTTTATTTGAATAACTGTCACTGTGAAACTCTAACAACCCTACTGCTCACATTAACCCCTCTTGAGCAGAGCCTGGCTGCTCAGCCACACTACCAACCTGTGTAGTACAGACTTATATCGAAGGTTGGGTTCCTATTGCAAGAAGGTCAAGGATGCAAGAATGTCAACGATGCTGTAGTCTTCCAAAGGATAATGCACACAATCTTGCCTAACATGTAGTGTACCCAAAATGCTTCATGTGTCGAAGTCCCTCTGATTGTGTCTTTTCTGCCGTGAGGGAGCCTTATGACTAACATGAGTGAGTACAGATAAAGAGAGAATAGTAAGATGTCTATGTTCCTTCTACACTGAGCTGGGAGGCAGAGTTGGCGCATGTGAATATAAGCAGATACAATCATCAGAAATGCTATTACGGTAAGTAAAGCATGTCTTCTGATGCTTGTGAATCTGCTTAAAGTCACATGCTGTACATTGACTAGCGAGCAGTACCCAGAGTTGGTGGAGGGGAGTGAAGGCACAGTAGCAAAGATGTCTTGGTACTGCTTGTCCCCCCTGAGAATTAGACCTAGAGTGAGTATCTAGGCAGTAGTGTTTTGTAAAGTTGTGTATAGAACTCCAGGTTGCTGCTTTGCAAATGAATTCTAGGGGAACATTTGCATTGAATGCTATGTAAGCCCCAGTCCTGCGAGTAGAGTGCTCTAGCTTTAAGGGCAGATCTCTCTTGGCAAGAGTGCAGCAGAGTGTGATGCAATTGACAATCTACTTTGAGATAGCTGACTTAGAGACGGTCACCTTCTCTACCAGCCGCCACTGAAAAGGAAAAACAAATTTGTTTTTCTTAGTGGTTGTGTTTTTTCAAGATAATATACGGATATCCTGCACACATCAAGTGCCTGTAGGCTTCATTCTGCCACGTAGTGGGGTTCTGGGTGGTTCCATCTATTGGTTCACATGCAACTTCTAAATGAATTTAGGCACAAACCTTGGGTGAGTGCGCAAAACCACCATGTCTTTGTGAATTGTGACATATGGGTCTTGAACTGAAAAGGCCTGTAATTCACTGACTCTTTTTATTGAAGTGACTACCACTAGGAAGGCGGTTTTGTGAGTGCTTTAAGGCTAGCTTTATGGATAGGTTCAAAGGGAGATCTGATTAGCCTAGTTAATACCACATTTAGGTCCCAGCCAGGAGCTGGGTTTGAAATTGGGGGATGAAGTCTTTTAACCCCTTCCATGAATGCCTTGTTCAGTGGGATCTTCCACAACAACCTTCAGGTAATTAAAAACCAGACCTGAGACTAGTAGAGGAGTTGGGCATAAGACAATATGTGTTGGAGAGCAGTCTATGGGATTGATACTCTTAGAATGGCAACAGATAATGTAGGTTTTCCATTTATTGGAGTAGCAATGAATGGTGTTCGGCTTTCTAGCCTCTTTAAGAATGTCCATGCATTCTTAAAGAGGCTAGACATTCAGGTTTGGTCCCTTTGTTAATTTTGCCTTTAGAGGAATTCACAAGTGAAGCCTGCCTCTGGCTCCAGGGTGTCTGGCCCTTGCAGGAAGCAAGGGAGGTGTCCAAAACTCCCTGTGCTTAGTCTCCTAGGAGAAAGGCGTGCATGCACTCTTGGGTGATTGGCTGGCTGGCTGTCCAGCAAGGACAGCCACCCTGCTGGGTGACTGACAGCTGGGCTGGAATGAATGGGAGCAAGCTGCATAAAAGGCGAGGCTTTTTGGCTTTGAAATAGTCACCCACTGGACGAAGGAATCCGTAGAAGAACTTGGAAGAGGACGCCTGCTGCAACTCCTGGACCGTTGGTTTGCCCGGCGAAGCCCTGCTGTGGTGCTGAAACTCTAAATTCGTATCGTCAGAGAAGCCCCTGCAAGGACGACTTCTCCCTTTGAGTTGATGGACCAATCCCTTTGAGTTGGTGGGACAAACAAACCATCAACTCCAAAGTAAGCCACCTGGACATTGTCTCAAAGCTGGTCGAGTATCCACTGCTGTCGCTGCCGGAACCGGATGGCCAGGGAGAGGAACACCAGTGTGTGTGCGTTGCTTTTAAGCTGGCCAAGAGCTCCAGGAAGATCCACCGGACTCCCT
The DNA here is from genome assembly GCF_040938575.1 of Ambystoma mexicanum. Taxonomy (NCBI): domain Eukaryota; kingdom Metazoa; phylum Chordata; class Amphibia; order Caudata; family Ambystomatidae; genus Ambystoma; species Ambystoma mexicanum. Next base: position 1,117,950,594 of record NC_090926.1, read on the forward strand.
GGAAGCAGGACTGACCGAGGCTGAGCCCCCTCAACAGAGTGCAGGACCCAAGATGCAAGGAAAGCCCATCTCGACAGCCAGGAACCGCAGTGCTGCTATTTGCAGTAGACGCAAGGAGCTGAAACACTGTACAGCCACTTGTTTGCCGGTTGTGAGCGGTGACCGTCCCATTGCAGTGCAGGAGTCCCCATTAGGGAGAATTCTCAATAATGTGCCAATTCCCTCCACCTTAGAGATCCCAAGCAACTTTGCTGGATTTTGAGGATTTGATTTTTTTAAACAGGGGAGAGTGCGACCCTTTTTCCCCACATGGGCATGTATTTTAATGTGATTGTATACATCGCGTTTCCTTTTGGTTGTGGAGTCTAACCAACCAGTGCAGTGTCTCAAGATTTCCCAAGGTTTAAATACCTTCTCAGGAATGAACTACCGTTTCCCAGAGCAGTAAAGTGAAATTGACTTCACTTAGCATTGTAACTTGCTAGACCCAGAACACCCTATCTTACAATAGAGTACTGGAGGGATTACTTAGTATCCCGTGTCTAGCTGCTCATTTAACTTAATAGGTTACCCTTTCCTCATTGAATGGCTGGTTGCAGCGGTTTCGCTTTGAACTGCCATGGTTTGCACTTACAGCGGCTGTTCGCAACTCCGGTAAAGCAACCGCGGGAGCCATCTTTTTCAAAAATGGCAGAGCCCTCTTTTTTCACCATATCTTTATGGAAAGGACCTTCTAGAGATTTTTCTGTGCCTGCCAAACCAGGTTTGGTCTCTTTGTTCATTTCGCCTTTGGCAGGATACAAAAGTGAAATCTGTCTCTGGCTCCAGAGTATTTGGGGTAGGAAGGGAGGGAGGTGCCCGAAACTCCCTGTGCTTAGTCTCCTAGGAGACCCAAATGCACTCTGTGGTGATTGGCTGGCTGACTGTCCGGCAAGGACAGCCACCCTGCTGGGTGACTGACAGCTAGGCTGGAATCAATGGGAGAGAACTGAACCAATCAACTCCAAAGTAAGCCACCTGGACATCCATTTCAGAGCTGGTTGAATTTCGAGAGTTGCTGCTGGATACAGTAGAGTCAGGGAGGGGAACACCAGATTGTGTGCATTAAGTTTAAGCTGGTCTAAAGCTTTTGGAAGATCCTCCGGACTCCCACAAAGCAGGACCCCAGAAGCAAGGACAGTCCATTTTGACAGCCAGGAATCACGTTGATGCTATTTGCAGTAGTCGCGAAAAGCTGAAATGCGAAACAGCCACTGCAAGTGAAGTTTGCTGGTTTGACAGTCCCAGTGCATTGCAGGAGTCCCCGGACATCCTCCCTCTTGTCCCCACGACTGCAGCTCAGGAACAGTGAGAAGTCATCAGCTGCATTTTTTCTTCTTTACTAGGGTACTGTAAAACAAGTTTAAGAGAACTTACTGCTTATTGTAGAAGTGCTTGTAACTTCACAACTCACAAGCCTAATCAGCTTGTGGCCATACATTTGATTCTTCTTTTCATCAAAGACTCCTAAGAACTTGCGCAAAGACTTTTCCATTTACTTGCCAGAAGTGCTTCATCCTATCCAAGACTTTGCCCATTGACTTTGGTGTAGCCTATTGAATTGTATGATTATTGTTAGATAATCCAAAAGTACTTATCTGCTTAGGAATATTTTTGGTCCCTGGTGTTCTTATAACCTTAGCCTTTTACCAACCTTTAAGAGTGTTCTGAATGCCAACAGTAAGATATTAATGTCTCTTGCACCCTTGTTATTGAAGTCACCTGTGGGTGTATGTTGTGTCTGTGGGCCATCCCAAAAGGGTCTTGTCTGATTCAGAGACTCAGGAGTGTACCGTAATGAAGTGTATTTGTGTGTTACTAGTCTATTGCTCCCTTCTAAAGGCGGCTTATAACTGACAAATTGATAAATGTTTATGCAAGAAACCTTGAGTGTAAGAGTTTATTTGAATACCTGTAACTGAATCTTTGTGCAACTCCACTGCTGCTCACATTTCCCCACTTGAGATAAGCCTGGCTGCTCAACACGCTACCAAAACTGTGTAGTCCAAGCTTAAACCAAAGGTTAGGTTGCCTATACCTGTAGTCATAGTTGTTGTTTGTGTACTGCATTCAACCTAACAGTCCCAAGAAGTCCTCCCTCTTGGCCACACAACGGAGGCCCAGGAACAGTGAGATATGCTGAGCTGCAAAGGAACAGAAGTCATCTGCTGCACTTTTCCTTTAACCTACAGAGAATTTACATCTTATGTAGCCACTTGTCCTCGTTGGAGACTTGCTTGGTTGCATGTGTAGAATTGCTTGCAGCTGTTTAACTCGACAAGCGTAATCCGCTTGTGGCCCTACTTTGATTGTTCGTATTCTACCAAGACTTTTTAAACATTGGAAAATACTTTCTACTTACCTGCAAGAAGAGCTTCAGTTCACCTCGACTTTTGCCAAGTTAACATTGGCTGGCCTGCCTCCCTGAATGAGACTTCTCTCTTCTGCTTATGTGTTTTGCCTTCCTTCCAGGAAAGGCTCAACTAACTTTGCATTGGGGGGTTGTGTTGAAAGTACTTACCTACTTAAGAATAACTGTGTGAATACTTGTTTTTTTCTGAACGCTCTTCTTTTTAACACTACTCTCAAGAATATTCTAAACGCAACAGTGATATATTAATGTCAACAGCACCCTAGCTATTGAAGTCACCTGAGGGTGTAGGTAGTGCCTGTGTGTCATGCCAAATGAGTAATTGCCGATTTAGATAACTAAGCGTGTGCATTTTTGAAGTGTATTGTGTGTTGCTTTATATTGCTCCCTTCTGAAGAAGTTATAATAAAACTGACTGGTAAATTAATAATTGTTTATTCAAGAAACCTTGTGTGCAAGTTTATCTGAATACTTGTCACTGTGAATCTCTGTTTTACTCCCCTACAGCTCACATTGACCCCTTTTGAAATAAGCCTGGCTGCCCAACATGATAGCAACCTGTGTAGTACAGACCTATACCAAAGGTTGGGTTCCTATTGCCAGGAGGTCAGGGTTGTTGTAGTGCCCCAAAGTGTAATGCATACAATCGTGCCTAACAAGCACCTTTGTAGATAACCTTGGGCCTGAGGCAATCCTGAAGGGAAGGACCTTGAACTGATAAGGTTCATGATGGAGGACAAACCCTAAGTATTTTCTGTGCACTGGCAGCATTGAAATATGAAAGTATGCATCGTTCATGTCCAATGTTGCCATGTAATCCCCTGTGTTAGACGGATTACCTCTTGCAGTGCTGTCATTCAAAACTTTTGTGGTTTGACAAATTTGTTTGCTGGGTGCAAGTCTAGCACAGGGCGCGTGGTGAGATCCTTTTTGGGGTACAAGGAAGTACATGGAATAAATACCCTTGTTAATCTGTAGAATGGGAACGACTTCGATAACAGTAATTTCTTGCAGGATCTCAAACTATTGCATTAGGATCTTCAGATGTTCTGGAGATAAGCATCTGGACGTTGGCGGTCGGCATCATGGTGGTCGGCTGAACTCGATACAGTAACTGTGGTTAATTCCCTCAACAAGGTAGTCTGTGGTAATTCCCTCACATGCATGGAAGAATGATGTTATCAGTCACCCGACTGGAGAGGTATGAGAGGGGACCCGGATCAGTAAGTCATTTTTGATTTGAGGCCGGGAAGCCTCTTGGGGTGGAGCATCTACCCCTCCCTTTGCTGCAGCGCTGCCCTCTTGGCTGATATATTATAAGTTACTCACCGTAGTCACTAACGTACTCTTAGGCCATAGTCCCCTTTCCTCCATACTGCATGGGCGTCCCTCGCGATGGACGGGAGACTGAACCTTTTTCACCAGAAAAATCTTCGTCCCCTCTAAATTTAGAGGCACTCAGAGGCGCGGCCCTGGGAGCATGCGCTGCCTTGACTCCGCCTTCCGGCCCCACACCTCAGTCCCCAAAGATGCATCAACAATAGATTTACCATTGCCTAATGAGACCAGATTATTAGGGGGGAGGATGGTGGGACGTATCGAGGAAAGGGGACTATGGACTAAGAACATTAGTCACTACGGTGAGTAACTTTTAATTACTCTTACGTCCCGTCCCCTTTCCTCCATACTGTATGGGCGCTTACAACTAAATGTAGACCCAGGGTGGAGAGGAGACCCTACTTAAGCAAACAAGTTCCGGAGAACCACTTGTCTGAATGACGCATCCGACCTGGATCCAGCATCCAAACAGTAATGCTTTCAGAAAGCCGATGGAGTGGCCCATGTGGGCGCCCAGTTTATGACCTGCCCGGGGACATGCCGCTGAAAGGTGATGGTCGTTGCCATGGCCCTGACCGAGTGGGCATACATGTTCGCCAGAAGGCGTCTATGCTGGCCCCTGTACGCTTCCTTGATGGCTGAGACCATCCAGCGGGAAATGGAGGCTTTGGAGGCCTGATAGCCTGGCCTGGAGCCAAATGTGATGAATAGGGCATCTGATTTGCGGAAGCCCTTGTTCCTCTCCAGGTAGAATTTCAGGGCACGCCTGACATTTAGGCAGTGCAGAACTCCCCGAGTTAAGTACTTCGGGTCAGCAAAGAATGTAGGAATGACGATCTCCTTGTTTAAGTGAAAGGCTGATGGCACTTTAGGTAGAAATGCTACATGGGTCTGCAGGCCCACCTTATCCTTGTGAAAGGTAGTGTATGGCTCTGAGGCGACTAGGGCCTGGATCTCGGAGACCCTGCGTGCCGTTGTGAGGTCGACTAGCAGAGCCGTCTTGATGGTGACCAGCCTGATGTCAGCGGATGCCATAGGCTCAAACGGCTTGTGCGCAAGGGCGCCCAAGAATAGGTTCAAATCCAACACAGGGTGTGTCTTCCTGATGGGCAGGTAGAGTCTAGCGAGCCCGGCCAAATGTCTCCCGACGATCGGGTTGGAGGAGAAGACCCCTTCCTCCGAATTCCTGTAGGCCCCAATGGCAGAGAGGTATGTGCGGCAGGTGTCCACCTGCACGCCAGAGTTGGCGAGGTGCACCAAGAATGACAGCACGTCGTCCAATGAGCAAGCTAGCGTGTCGATATCCTTCAAGGGCGCCCAGTGGCAGAACCTGGTTCATTTACTTACATACTGGGCTCTGATAGCCTTGCTCCTAGCCCCCTGTATGATTTCCAGATTGGCTTGGGATAGGTTGAGGTGGCTGAGCGTCACCCACTCAGGAACCATGCTGTGAGGGCCAGCTTCTGAGGGGCGGGGTGGATGACCTTGCCCCCCCCCCTGCTGCATCAGAAGATGTGCCGGGCCGGTCGGGAGGTGGAGTTGAGGGACCTCCAAGAGGCTGAGCAGCTCCGAGAACCAAGGCCTGGCTGTCCACCACGTAGCCATCAGAATGACGTTGAGCTGGTGAGACTCCTTGAACTTGCAAAGCACTCTGAATCAGTGGAGTGGGCGGGAAGGCGTTGGCTGAAATGCCGTTCCACTGGATCCATAAGGCGTCGCCCAGGGAGCCTAGGCCCTACCCCTGCCAGGAGGCGAACTGGGGGCCCTTCTTGTTGTGCCTCGTGGCAAAGAGATCCACCTGGGCGAGGCCCCATCTGTGGAAGATCTCCTGTGCAACAAGGTCGGTCAGCTGCCACTCGTAGTTGTCTGCTCCCAACCTGCTGAGCCGGTCCGTTTCCCGGTTGGATTCCCCAGGAAGGTGGACTGCCATGAGGAAAATCTCGTTCTCCAAGGCCCATTACCACATGTTGATCGCCAGTCTGGACAGGGAAGGGGACCTGGTCCCTCCTTGCTGGTTTATGCAGTACATACTTGTCGAGTTGTCTGTCTGGATGAGGACAACCCTTCCCTTGAGACGTGGGAGGAAGGCTGAGCGCTAACCAGGTGGCATTCAGTTCCATACAATTGATGTGATATTTTTGGTCCTGATGGGTCCACATGCCGTGGACCGAGAAATCCTCCAGGGTGGCTCCCCAACCCTCGAGGGAGGAGTTAGTGGTAATCGTCACCTGTGGGACAGGGGCTTGAAGGGCTTGACCAACCGCAGGTTGCAGTCCCTGGAACACCATGTGAGGTCCGGGTGTAGGGAAATGGGGATTTTGATAATTTCGGCCTGAGAGCCCCTCTCCTGGTTCCAAGACGCTGCGAAGTGGAGCTGAATCCTCCTCATCATCATGAGTCTTGGGTGGGGGACGGCCAACAGTACCGCTGCACAAAGACCCAGGAGATGCTGGTACCACCGCTGAGAAAGTGGGATGTGGCTCATCTGATGGCCGAGATCTTGTCCTCCGAGGAGAAGACCCTGTCGGAGCGCGTGTCCCAGATAAGGCCCAGAAAGGTCAACGACTGAGTGGGTTGCAGCTGCGACTTCTTGAGATTGAGCGAAAAGCCCAGGTTGTGTAGCATGTTCATCAGTGCATGGGAGTGGTGGTGAACTGCTTCTTGAGATGTAGCCCTGACGAGCCTGTCATCTAGATAGGGGTATATATGGAGGCCCTGAGCCCGGAGGAGGGCTGCCACAGCATTCATGACCGTGGTAAAGACCCTGGGGGCAGAGTTGACACCAAAAGGGAGGACTTTGTACTGAAAATGGCAGCCCATGATCCGGAACCGGAGGAAAGAACTATCGGGTTGCCAAATCGGGATGTGCAGATAAGCATCCTTCAGACCCAGGGAGCACATCCAGTCTCCCTTACACAATGTCTCCGCAATAAAGGCTGGCATAACCATCTTGAATCTCTAAAGAGTTAAGGAGAGGTTAAGGGTGGAAAGGTCCAGTACAACTCTCAGGCCCACCTGGTTCTTTTTCTGAATGGCGAAGATCCTGGAGTAAAAGCCTGAGCCTCGCTGGGAGGCTGGGACGTCCTCCACCGCCTGGCTCAGGACAAGCGACCGAAACTGTCAAAAGAGTTGCTGTCCCAACTTGAGGGGAGAGGAGGAGAGGATGGAGGAGAGGCAGGAATAGGTAGACGGTACCCCGAAGAGACTACAGACACAATCCAGGGGTCCTCAAAGTTCTGTCACCAAAAGTGTGCGTGAAGAGAAAGCCTGTTCCCCACCGGAGACACGTGGACCCGGAGGGGTGTGTCATGACTTCTTATCCTCGGAGGCGGATGAGGGGGACTGGAAAAAGCCCTTGCGCCCCCCCTTTTGTGGCGTTGCGCCAACTTGGGGGTCGGCGAGCGTTCCGGCTGCCTAGACCTCCATTCCTGGAAGCCACGGAAGCCTCCAGATGAGCGACCCTTATCCGAGCGTTGCTGAGACTGCGAGTACGCTTTGTGCGTGGTCTTTGTCAGTATGGATAAAGACTTAGCCGTCTGAGAGCTGCTGTACTTTTTGTCCAGCTCCTCATCCGTGCTGGGGTGAAAGAGGTCACTACCCTCGAAGGGCAGATCTAGAATGCGTTCCTGGAAATTTGGGTTGAACTTGGTTGCCTGGAGCCAGGCCATCCTTCTCATGTCTGTGGTAATACAGATGGCACGTCCAGAGGTATCAATTTATGCCAGGGTGGACTCCACGATATCCTGAGCCACGAGCTTGGCTTCGGCTAGCCCCGCCTTAAAACGCGATTGGCTGTGGGCGGGGAGTTCCGGGAGGAAGTCGGCAATTTCCTGCCATAATCTCTGGTTGACGTCTGCATTAGCCTGTCACAGATGCAAGGAAGCATTGCAATACAGCTTCTTACCGTATGCCTCCAAGGTTTTCTCCTCCTTGCCTAACAGCGCCGTAGATGATGAGGACTAGGACTGAAGCTTGGAGTACAGTGATGCCGCAGCGATCACCAAGGAGAGTGGCTGAGGGTGGGAGGAGAGCAAAAGTGCATCACCCTCCATCTGCCTGTAATAGGCGTCCAGGTGGCGGTTGACTTGCTGGAAAGAGTGGGGTTGGACCCCACCCTTCTTGGCAAGGGACACCACGTCGGTCTGTAGTGGAATCCCATGTTCTGGCAGAAGGGCGCCTCGCGAGGACTTCAGCGAGGACGCCCTCTGCCGGCTGTTCTACCTGGGGCTGGGAGAGGCACAGGTATTCCGCCAAGCCCGAGAGTCGCTCCTGGAAGGGCCTGGCTGATGGTGTGTCAGGATCATCTTCCTCATCAGTATCCGGAGGGTCTGGGGAACACTGTGGAGGAGGAGTATCCGGAGTCGGAGACTGGGGCACTAGAACCACGGCCAGAGGCTGATGAAGAGGAAGCGGCTGGTATGGAACCTCTTGCGGAGTAGGTTGGGGAGCCGGAGGAGGCGGCTGCGTCGGCGGAGGAGTCTGTGGTGCGGCTAGCATAGCGGGAAGGCCTTCCCTGACTGCGTCCTTGATGAAAGCCCCCATCTGTGGAGACTTCATGAGGCCGAGGAACCTCTAGAAGAACCGGTCCTCGCTGGCCGAAGGAGGAGGAGGGCAAGGACGGGGTAGCGAGAGGCAGCTGAGGCCGCTGCCGACCCTGTACATACAGACACAAAAGGAAAACATCCTTGCGCATAAGGATAGGCTGTATGCGGGGGCGTGGCTTAGCGGCCATGCAGTAGGACGCACGACTGAGAAGCTCCTTTGCGATCCTGAAGAAGATCAGATCAAACTGGTACCAAAACATTGGTGATTTATCTGAAAGTGACAGAATAGACGTCGGAAAATATCTGCAGAACATTTGCTGAGTCTCCCGAAGGAAATCGGAGGCCGGATCGCAGAGAAAAGGCAAAAGAAGCTGCCCGCGCGAACCAAAATGGCAGGCGCGAGGAGCTGAACAGCCAGGGAGAACGCCAGAGCCTTGTGAGCGAGGAAATCACAGACGTGAAGCTGCGGGCCGGAGATTATCATCATCCAGCTTGATCAGGGGTCTGCCGGAGAGGGGATCGACGATCGACACAGGGGTTCCAGCAACGAGCCCAGCCCGGCCACTCAGACACGGCAGCGGTGAAAGCGGAGAGAGCACGCCGGGGGCCCCACCCTGATACAGCGTGGCGGTGCACGGATTGTCTCGCCCTCCCGCAAGCATCACAGCCGCAAGGCAGGAAGAGGCGGCAGTAGGAAAGGGACCTGCATAGATCAGTAATTTGCGGCAGACAGCAGGTGCACATACAGCCGGGAGAGCGGACTCTAACTCGGCAGACAAGACGCCGGAACATCCGCACAACAAGCGAGGAGTTCCCCGGAACAAATCGGCGCTCGGAGCCCAGGAAGGAGGGGAGCGGCCGGCCAGACAAACAGGCAACACCCGAAGCAGCGGCTGGAGACCCAGGAAGGGAAACCATGCGCACAGAGGGGGACATCCAGGAATCGACGACCCCGGGCACGGTCGGATCCGGACCAACTGAGGGCCGGACTGCACCAAAGTGAGCCCTGACGATATAATGTAAAGTCGAAAGACGGATGGGAAGGCAAAGCAAACCAGCATAGAAACGTTCACTACACCACCTGGAAATAAACAACCTGCCCAGCCTACCACGGCAATGGCCTCCTCAGCTACTGGACAACAAGCAGGAAACACTACGGAAGGACCAATCCTGGTAGCTATAGCCGCTCTGCAAACATCCCTTGAAGCCAAAATGGACGCTGCGATAGGGGCCCTCAAGGTATCCTTAGAGAACAAACTGGACACTATCATGGTTGATGTGGGCCTTCTTCGGCAGGACGCCAGAAACTTGACAGAAAGAGTAACAATGGCAGAACAGCAAGTGCAGCAAAACACCACAGATGTTGCGGTCACACAAACACAAATGTCGGAGGCAGTACGGAAGATCAAGATCCTGGAACAGAGGGCCGAGGACGCGGAAGGAAGGGCACGAAGGAATAATATTCGCATAATCGGGCTTCCGGAGGGCGAAGAAGGCAGAGATCCCACAGAATATGTCAAATCTATGCTGCTCCAAGACATCGGTGCCGGATCATTGTCACAGGGCTTTGCGGTTGAGAGGGGAAACAGGGCATTGACTGAAAGACCGCGGCCGGGTGCCTCCCCCCCCCCCCCCAAGAGCGATTGCCAAGATCATGAACTTTAGGGACACGGAGAAGATACTAACATTCTTAAGAGATGGGGGACAGATTATAAGGAACTCCTCTAAGATCACCATTTACCCAGACTATACGGTCATGGTCCAGAAACAAAGAGCAAGATTTGGTCCAACCAAAGAGCGTCTCGGGTCGGCAGGAGTGCAATACATGCTCTTATATCCTGACAAATTTAAGGTACTACACCAAGGGAAATCATGGTTCTTTGACTCAACGGAAGAAGCCCACATATGGATGGACCAGCAGGGCCTCCCCCAGCAGGGACGGAGAAACTTGAACAATAATGAGAATCAGCCCCGGTGAAAAGGAGCACCGACCCCCAGGAACAAGACGTCAAGGTGATTCGACCAGACCAGATGTATAGGATGAAGGAGCGACTTGCTCTAACCCAGCTGGGATGGCACAGGAAAACCAATAGAGAAAGTTCTACAAGTTTGGATGCCAGTTTGGAGGCATCACGCTGTGGCGAGCCAGTCCCTCTTTCAGGGACAGAGCTCGAGAAGCGGAGATGCCCGAGCAGGGGGAGGATGGCTGGGCGTTAGTTTGAAAGTTATGGTTTATGTGTTTGTTGGCTATAGGCAGGGCCGGATAGCCCACGGCATCAAGGGTGGAAGGAAGAATGTATATGTACATGGAACAGCTCGAGTGAGCGGGTACCAGGTCGACAGGCCGCAATGCAACTAAGAAAATCACCCCAAGCGCAGAGGCAAAAAGGACATGGGGGAAAGAGGCACGCCCCGAGGACCGGACAGAAAGAAGAAACAGGGGAAAACACGAATGGAAGGCTATGGGACAACGGAGCCAGAGTAAACAATACAAATATGGGCCCTGACGAGATAACTATAGCAACCTGGAATGTGCAAGGACTCAATGCTTATGTCAAAAGACTCAGGGTGTACGCCTGGCTGAACAGAATGAAAGTCAAGATAGCAATGCTACAAGAGACCCATCTGACAGCGGATAAACAGGCCAGGGTGAACAAGAAATGGGGATGACAAGAATACAGCACAACATACTCGAACTATGCAAGGGGAGCGTTAACATGGATTGCACCGGGAGTACCGTTCCAGCTAATAAAGCAGGAAAGTGACCAGGAGGGGAGAATGGTGCTGGTGCACGGGATGCTTGAAAGCAGAGAAATATGTTTGATCAACAACTACGTCCAAAATCACGACGCCATCGTTTTCTTCAGGAATCTAGCGCACAAACTGGCTCAGTACAGGGGAGCCACGTTCATCTGGGCCGGAGACTTTAACTGCACCTTGAACCCGCTTCTCGACAGGTCGGATGACAAGCACAGGAAGCCAGTACCCCCTGCCAGGGATCTTCACAAGACCCTCACACGATTGCAGTTGGTGGACGTCTGGAGGCAGGTACATGGAGACGGTACACACATTATAGCGCACCCCACGGGGTATATACACAAATAGATTACCTATTCACTGGCAGTGACTCTCTGAAAGAATTCAGGGGAATCGACATTAAAGCACGTACACTTTCAGATCACGCCCCGATACTAGCAACATGAGCGCACACCTACAGAAAAACCCCAATACCAACATGGCGACTCCGAGCAGAAGCACTAGGAGAGGGCGAATTTGAGGCATATCTGCAGGAGGTGATGGAAGATTATTTTGAACAAAATGAGGGGAGCGTTGAGAGCAATGCCACGCTCTGGGATGCTTTCAAACTAGTGATAAGAGGGGCGGCAATTGGGAAAACGGCAGGGTTGAAGGGTGCAATCGTGGCTGAGCTGGACGAAATAGAAAAGGAGGTTAAAACAGAGGAACGAAGGGCGGAAAGGGCGGGCCGGGAACCCAGGGAGCTAAGAACGAGATGCATAATACTCTGGGAGAAACTGGGGAAGCTGAATTATGGGAAATAGTTCGAGATTGCACGCAGAAGGGGATAAACCCAGTAGACTACTAGCGTGACTTACCAAACAGGAAAACAAGAGGGACCCCATAGCAGTATTAAATGATACAGGAACAGAGGTTAGGAATCGGGAAGATATAAATAACCTATTTGCCGGCTTCTATGAGCGGCTTTATGCTCCTAATCCGGAAGTGGAGCCGGAAGACAAACCAGACGCCCTAGCAGAGATTAGGTTACCAAAGCTAACAGCAGACCAGGCCCAACTATTGGACGCCCCGATTACCGTAGAGGAAATTGAAATGGTGATCTCTGAGCTCCCCTCGGGTAAAACCCCGGGCCCGGATGGGCTCCCAGGGGAGTTCTAAAAGACATAAAAGTACCATTGCCCCAGAACTGCTAGAAACATATCAGGAGGCATACGAGGAAGCACAATTACCAAATAGCATGTTGGAAACGATAATAGTCCCGATCCTAAAGCCAGGGAAATCCCCAATAGAATACACGTCATATCGGCCGATCTCCCTCATCAACCAGGACACCAAAATACTTACAACGGTTCTAGCGAACCGTCTGAAATCGGTTATATCCACGTTGATCCACACAGACCAAACGGGCTACGTCCCAGGGCGAAACACGTCATGGAACCGCTGCAGATTACACTAGGTTATAGAATAGACAAATCAAAGACGAGGGGAATGCGCAGTAGTGTCATTAGACGCCGTTAAGGCCTTTGATTCTGTGAGCTGGAAGTGGTTGCTGAGCGTCCTCGCCCACTTTGTTTTGGGGGAGGGATTTTTCAGATGGATTAGACTGCTGTACAGGGACCCTGGAGCGAGAATAAGAACGGGAAGGCATATTTCAAAAGCTTGGAGGATATACCGGGGAACCAAACAAGGCTGTCCACTGTCACAATGTTGTACATACTGGCTTTGGAGCCGTGGGCGGTCTTCCTCCCGGCAGAGTATGGGGACACAGGGATAGACAGACTGGGTGGTCCATCAGATCTCGCTGTACGTGGATAACATCCTTCTTTTCGTCGAAAATCAATGCGCCAACCTAGCCTGCCTACTAGAGGGGGTGGACGCATACGCCAGACTCTCAGGGATAGCCATAAATAGAGAGAAATCGGTCTTATTCCACTTGGCTGACTTAAAAGAGGTCCCCCGAGACAGACTCCCAGATATGGGGCTAGCTTGGGCTCAGGGCTCCTTCCGATATCTGGGAACAGAGCTACACCACAACACTGCAGAGTCACACTGTTAGGAAGAATTCTCTGTTTAGGCTGAATTTCCTAACCTAGTGAGTCCCCCAGCAGCTTTGCTGGATTTTGTGGGGTTTATTTTTTTTCTCCTGCCAAGAGTGAGACTCTTTTACCCTCACGCTTGGACATGACTTGAGAGTGTTCTCTGTGACTTGCTATGTGCTTATGGGCTAGGGGGTAATTTTCCCCATAGGCCATCATTGGTTTTTGAATGTGTGTTACACAGCACCCTCAGTGCAGTAGCACAGGGGTGTCTTAGAGACCCCCAAACATAGACTCCACACCCTGGGACTGACTACTGTCTCCCTGGGTCAGTAAAGTTACCATTGACTTTACTAGTCTTAACTTAGGAACTTAACCAGTACAAACCATCTTACTGTGGAAGTACTGGTAGGGGCAATTAGATTGCCCCTGGGTCTGTTGTCGAGGGGGTACTGTCCCGCCCCCCCTCGCCGAGTTCTGGCTGGTGGCAGTGGATACCACGGAAATATTCCACCGGAATATTTCCCAATGGGATTTCCCATTGGTTTTTGATGCACCACTTTTTGGTGCAATGTTAAAGATACCGCCGGTTTATTTAATTAATATAAATTCACTGGTTGGGATTTTTTGCCGGAACTCGCCGCCAAAATGGCGTCTAGGTTCACTTCAGTAACCCTGAACCCGAGTCGAGCCTTTGTTCCACTTTTGGCGGGCTTCTGCACAGAAGCCCTCCAAAGTGGTGCCATTCTGTCTGGGTACCACAGGGGGTGTAGGAGGGGGTTTAGGCACCCTGGACCGAGTTGCCTTGCCAACTCAGGTCGCACTCTAGTGTGATTGGCCCAAGTGGTGAGCCACCCCGCTCACCACTTAGCATGTTTGAGTGACAGCTAGGCTGTATGAATGGGGGTTTGCTGCATAAAAGCAGGGTTTTTGGGACTGGTTCTTCAGAAGTCGCCACAGGACCTAAGAAGCCGAAGAGGGAGAAGCCGAGCCGACCTGCCAAGACGACACCACCGGTGAAGCCCTGCAGAATCGTCTCACCACTTTTCCCGACGACAGAGGAGATCTCCCGCTGGAGAGTCTTCCCTTAACTGGTGGGGACAACCAGTTGCTGCCTTCTTTTCGCCGTCCCGAACCATCTCGTGGACGCCTTGCCTGTGCCAAGCACCCCGGCAACCGGGATACCAATTTTTACCTCAACCGCGAAAGAGGGGTAAAAATCCTTTGTGACCGGAGAACTCCACGGCTGGCCTCATCCCTGGTAGTGCAACGACCTGCAGCCTTCCTCCCCGTCGAGATCACCTCTTCCTCGGGACGACGCCGCGACTTGCACCCACTACCAGGAACGACTACCACCGCTGGAGGAATCTTTCCACTTTTAAAAGGTACTGTGTTCCGCCCGGCCTCCCTTGCCACCGATTGTACGGGGTAGATTTAGCCCTCGGCTCTCAAACCTGGGTAGGTCTGGGACATCCTAACTAAACTTTTCAGAACCATAGTAAAACCGTTTTCTACTCACCTGCAAAGACTTGTGACATTGTGTGATCTTGGGCACATTTTCGCCTGGCTCCCTCTAATGTGGGCCCCGAACTAATTCTCCTTGTTCCACTATTGACTGTCTTTGCTAACCTTATGTGAAAAGTGTTTTACCTTACTGCTCTCTTTATTTTTGCCTTTTCCCTCCCTTTTGGTAATACTTGTTGGAGTACCATCTAACGTTAAGCGCTCACCTCTGGTTGGAAATAAGTGGTGTTAACTTAGAATTGTCCAACAAACAATTAGGGATGTACATATGAGTAATAGTAACTGTTTGACTTTCTTATCTTTTCTAATGTGCTAGTGTAATTTATGAGTGTACCTTTAATAAATAAGTTTATACTTTTACACCTAGCTCTGGTCAGTGTTTGCTTGTGCTATTGTACCTCTGTACCTATTATGTATCCTCTGTATACTGCCTAACTCTTCTTGAGGGAAGTCTGACTGCTCAGCCACAGCTACCACAGTGAATCTGTGTGGTACAGACTGCTACCAAGTGGGTTTACTGCCAACACCTGTAGTCTTAAATCTTTTGCAGTGGTCCCAGAGGGAACTGCACAGGTTTCTGCCTAACACACACGAATATAACACACAGGCAACCCTAGATAGAATACAAAAGGCTATGGGTTTCTGGGAGACACTCCCATTGGGGATGATAGGGAGAGCTGAAAATGGTAGTACTCCCACAGCTAATGTACTATTTCACGAACATTCCACAAGCCATACCCAGAGCTTTCTTCATGAAGTTGAACACAATGACACAGAGGTTCCTATGGGGTGGGGGAAGGTGTAAAATTGCCATGACAACATTGCAGAGGAATCACGAGGAGGGGGGAATCAGAGTACTGGACTTCGAAAGATACTACCTGGCAGGGCAACTGCAATGCGTAGTTAAATGGCTGGGAGAAGATGAATCAATAGACAAAATACTCTTCCAACCAGCAATGAGATCCTTTTCCCCAACGGGAAATCCATTGGATAGACAAACCTCTGCTCAAGACCCTACCAAACATGCTTAGGTTAGCAACAGAGGGCATGGAGACTCCAGGGGACCAAAGACCCTTGCTCGCTGCAGATTCCACAAGCGGGAATAATAGGCAAGGACACAAATATACTTGCAATGTATAGATCCCACTGGGAAGCCAAAGGGGTAGCGCAAATAGGAGATTTGAAGAGGGAAGAACAATGGGCGGAGTTCCGAGATATGGTGGAAGAATATGACATACACGAAGGCCAATTCCTCCTATATAATAGAATGATGCTGACAATCAAGAAGAGGTGGCCAGAAAAAGAGGACACAGGAGAACTAGATGCCTGGTACGATATAATGGAAGAGGGTCACACAACCTCCAGGCTATACAAACAGTTGCTAAAATCCAAGAATTCACAAGTCCTACAAACAAGAGAGATGGGAGGACGAACTAGGAAGACCCCTCAGTGATCATGAATGGACTAGGACAGACCTAAGAGAATGAATCAGATGAAGCTGGGAGATCCCCACACATGCCCCCGCTGCCCGGAAGAGGATGCGGACATGATACACATGTTCTGGACCTGCCCAGTGATACAGGTCTTTTGGGATGGAATCAGAAGCAAAGTGGCGGGAAGTGGACTCCAAATACAAACGGGAAATCCTGAAATGTACCTGCTGGGCCTCTTCCCAAGAGGAGGCAAGAATAGGTCGCACCTCGCAAAAATGAAAGACTTAATATGCATACTAGCCAAACGGCGGATAGCAATGGCATGGAAATCGAGAGCAGGCCCAGGGAAAGACTCATGGTGGGCAGATTTTCAGAAATGGGCGATGACTGAAACGGCGGTGTGGATGAGGGCGGTACAGAAAGGTGAAGGGGAAATAGGACAAAAAATAATGGCATGGAACTCACTGATGCAGAGCTTATTCGAAAACAGGGCAGAGAGCGGAGAGGAAGAGCCGGGAGGGGAAGAGGATCAGTAAAGGGAAAAACACAGGTCAGACCTCCAAGCATGGGTAGCCATGAACGAAGACACCTTCAAAACCACTCCAGGGAAAGAGGCAGCTTAAGCTTGCTTACTCGAAGACGGAACAGGCGGAGGAATATCCGCGCTTGGGGGCGACAGCCAGCTTTGTTTTGTTTATGTTCGTTTATGATGTGTTTGTTTGTAATGTTATCTAAAAACCCAATAAAGAATTTTTTAAAAAAAGGATAGGCCGTATGCCACGTACCTGGTTCATGCCAGTCCCACCTCGATACTCGTTCTTTGCCGAAGTCATGCATAGGTGTCGAATGGGTGTCCTTTTCTGGCACGTCTGACATTTTGTTGAACTGCCTACCACGTGGCTGCAACGTTTTGCTCGGCGGGGCCAGCCTCTGCCAAGTCTCTTATGTGAGAGGAGCGGACTTGCCCTGCTCCTCGAGCACAGGCCCGGTAGGTATACCAACCTCGACCAGGGGGTTGTTATAGCTGCGTTCAGGCAGCCCCTCGGACGTACTGGCAGTAACAGGGCGTATCCCCTCGGCCATGATGCCGGTACAAGGGCGCAGCCCCTCGGGCGCAAGCCCGGTAACAGAGCCTAGCAGCCCCTCAACAGTGGCACCGGGAGGATCCGAGGAACCCTCGGCCTAGAGGACAGTAGCTGTGACAGTCTTGGTGCGTGTTGTTGGGATAAGTACCTGACCGGTCCCTCCCGCGCAGGAAAGTCCCAGGGAAGGAGTCTACCTTGCGGGGTGCGGATGAAAACATATGCCCTACCTCAGGCCTGGGTCGATGTTTCATGAAGTTCATGAGATCCTCAGGAGGAGACCACTGAAAGAGCTCTCTCCCCCTGGATAGTCTGTTCTTCGGGGCTTTCGAGGACAGCGAGCCGCACGCCGAACAGGCTTGCCAACTGTGGTCTGGGTCAAGGCAACGTAGGCAGAGGGCGTGGGGGTCTGAAGTCGGGAAGAGCCCGTTGCAGGATGGGCACCTGCTGAATCCTGTCGAGGTTGACATGCGCCAGGGAGGAGCTGTGGCGTCTGAGGACCCAGTACCCAGTACCTAATTGATAAAAGGCAAAAGAAGAGGAAGAATCAGCGCATGGAATTACATGGCCAAAGCCAAAACACAGGAGCGCTGGTGAATCCGGCCCGTTCCCGTCGATACGGAAAAAGGGAGTCGGGTGTGGTGCGGGAGGGCGGAGTCAGGGCAGCGCATGGTCCCAGGGCCGTGCCTCAGCGCGCCTCTAAATTTAGAGATGAAGATTTTTCTGGTGAAAAATCTTCAGTATCCAGTCCCTCGCGAGGGACGCCCATGCAGTATGGAGGAAAGGTGAGTGACAGGATGTAAGAGTATGGCTTGTGCCAGCTGCTCCTTGTCCTGAGGATCATGATGTATTTCCCGTTCCGTACTGATTATGAGGGGGGAGTGGGAAAGATCGTCGAGAGCTACCTCCTCGCTGCTGATGGAGTCTTTGTGTAATCTGGTTTAGTGACCAAATTTCATGTTCATTTTTTGCAGTCTCTAAAGCCTCATCCACTGCCTTTCCAAACAGGTTAGTTTCTTCTACCGGCTTGTTAATGAGGGATGCCTGGATTTCAGGTTTAAATCCAATATTCTTTAGCCGTGCATGCTTTTTCAGCCAGGTACGTTGGGCCAGTGTTTGTCACGCTGTTTCTGCAGCATCAAGGGTGTTTAAGAATTTTCTGAATGACCCGTCTCCCCTCCAACACAACCACCAGCAGGGCTGATCGTGTTGGCTCTGGGACTTCCTGCAGGCCATCCTAGAGCAAATTCCACTGAACGTCGCTGTAACTAGCCAGCAATGTGGTCTTATTAGCTACCCTGGTGCAGTGTGATGCTAATGTTGTAATGTGTGTTAGAGAGAATTCTCATTCTATGGCTAATTTCCCTCACCTAGTGAGTCCCCCCAGCAGCTTTGCTGGATTTCTGGAGTTTATTTTTTCCACTTGGTAAGAGTGTGAGCCTTTTTCCCACTCTTACCTGTGTTTTTCCATGTGTATTTTCTACTGTTTGTGTGATCTTGAGCTCTGCAGCACACCACTCCATGAGCCCCATTTTTGTGTGCGTTACACAGCACCTTCAGTGAAGTAGCACAGGGTCGTCTTTGAGACTTCCCTCTGACTCCATTTTCTGGGGCTGACTACCGTCCCCCAGAGGTAAAGTTGTCATTAACTTTACATAGTAACTTTAAAACTACAGACCCAGTGTACAATATCTTACATGGAGTACTGGAAAGAGTTAATAACTATCCCTTTTTGTCTGTGCCTCTGAGCTTTGTTTCGCTCTTAACATTTAGACTTGGCTGGTGGCAGTGGTATCTACCCTAACTTTTCTACCACGATTATGTTATATTAACGTGGTATTGTTCCAGGCTATTATATTAGCCTCGAACATAAACCCGCTTGACCAAATGTTCTTTCTTTTGGCTCCGGTCAGGTTTATTCGCCATTTCTTTTTGTTAAAGGCCTTCTTGAGTTTTACTTTGTGTGGCAAACCAGGTTTACCTTCTTTGTTCATCATCTTTTGGCGGGCTCCTGCAAAGAAGCCTTCCTCTTGGCGCCTGGGTGTCTAGGTGGGCTGAATGTGAGGGAGGGGTGTAGTCACCCCCTGCACAGGGTATCCTAGGAAATCCAAGTCACACTTTGCCATGATTGGCTGAGGTGGGTGTCCAGGCCGGACAACCCCCCTGCTGCGTGATTGACCGTCAGGCTGTGTGAATGTGGGATTTTCGCATTAAAGGCAGGACTCTGACTGGAAGGCAGTGTCGCCACTGGAACTACAAGGAACCGAAGAGAAGCGGAGAAGGCAAAGGCTGCTGCAACTACCAAGTCCCGGTGAAGCCCTGCTGCAGTCCTGAGCCATCTACCCTTTGACGACCAGAGAAGATCGTCTGGAGTCGTCTTCCCTTGAGCCTGGTGGGGTCAACCAGCTCATCTTCCACAGCCAGAGGAACCTCTTCGTGGTCAAAATCGCTGCACACTGCTGTAGTGGTCCGGATAGCCATTTGAAGAGCCTCTCCTGTTTTTAAGGAGCGCACCTTTTATTAGTCTTCGCTGCTGCTGGCCTCATCCCTGGGTAGTGCAGCTCACTCCAGACGTCGTCTTTGTCCCCACGACTGAAGCTCAAGGATCTGTGAGTCTGCAGGAAACTACCAGGAACAACTGCCTTGGCACCAGCTTCTTCAGCGAATAAGGTACTGTGTCCGAATCCGAGGAACTAGGGTGCACCCCTTTTCTCCTCATTCAAGGCTTGTCCTGGTCTTTTCTCCTTCTTATAACTTTTGCTTCCTCTTGTTGACAATATCCAAGTACTCCTGGCATCCTTGAATCGTGAACCATCTGACTGTGTGATCCTCAACAACAGGAACCCTGTTCCACCTAACATTGGCGCAGGCCTATTGACGTATCTTTCGGTTAGAAAGTGTTCTCTTATTCTGCCTGCCTTGACAAAAGTATTGCTGATGATTTTTGCCCCCCAACTCTCTTTTGGTAACTCAGGTGTGTTAGGGAGAGTTCTCTTGTAAGGCTAATTTCCCAAACCTAGTGAGTCCCCCAGCAGCTTTGTTGGATGTTTGTTGTTTTTTTTTTCCTGCTTAGAGTGAGACTCTTTTCCTGCCAATCTTAGGCATGATTTGAGGTATGTCTGACTTTTTGTGTGCTTATGGGCTATGTTTTTTTTTACACCATAGGGTATCATCTGTTTTTTGTGTATGTGTTACACAGCACTCCCAGTGCAGTAACACAGGGGTGTCAGTGACCCCAAACATAGATTCCATACCCTGGGACTGACTACTGTCTCCCAGGGCATGTAAAGTCACCATTGACTTTACTAGTCCAAAATTGTGAACAGAACCAGTACAAACCATCATATTGTGGAAGTACTGGAAGGGGTTAATTCGATTGCCCCTGGGTCTGTTTTCAAAGGGGCACTGTCCAGTCCCCCCCTGTCGAGTTTCTGGCTGGCGGCAGTGGTTACCATGCAAAATATTACACCGGAATATTTCCTATGGGATTTTCCCATTGATTTTTAACGCACCACTTTTTGGTGCAATGTTAAAGATACTGCTGGTTTATTTTTACCAGGTTACTCACCGTAGTGACCACCTTACTCCTAAGTCCATAGTCCACTTTCCTCCATACTAGTGGGACATCTCTCCGTCCTGTGGGACAGGACCGGAGCACTTTGTAAAAAACATACACATTTTTTTCAAAAATGTGTCCCTCTCTTTCCTGCGCGGGGCCCGGCACGCGGCCTTAACCCCGCCCTCCTTGGCTCCGACTCACGCATCGCCCATCAGTCCTTTTCTATCGCCGGGTTAAAGACCCCTTAGCAATAACAAAGGAACCTTATTAGAGGGGACGGTGGGCAGGCGTATGGAGGAAAGGGGACTATGGACTAGGAGTAAGGTGGTCACTACGGTGAGTAACCTGGTAATACTCCTACGTCCCGTCCCCTTTCTTCCATACTTGTGGGAGATTCCCAAGCACTCCTTACAGGAACTACGGGTGGATGGAAATACCCCCTTACTGAAACAGGGTCTTCAGCACAGCCTGACCAAACTGAGCGTCAGCTCTAGAGCTCATGTCGAGACAGTGATGCTTACAGAAAGCAGATTGGGAGGCCCAAGTAGCTGCCCTAGCGATGGACTCCCAGGTAACATATTTCTGAAAAGCAACCGCGACTACCTTGCCCCGCACCAGGTGTGCATGGATACCCTTAGGAGGTTTCAGCCTTTGGACAGTGAAAGACTCCGTGATGCAGGCGGCGATACACCTAGAAATAGTTGCCTTAGACGCCGGCTTGCCCTGAGGGTTACCGAAGGTCACAAAAAGTTGAGAAGAACTCCTAAACTCGGAAGTCCTGTCCAGGTAGAACTTAAGAGCTCTTCGGACATCAAGACAGTGTAGAACTCTTTCAGCCTCTGAGGCAGGGTTCGGAAAAAAGACCGGAAGGAAGATCGACTGATTCAGACGGAATTCGTTCACTACCTTCGGTAGAAAAGCCGGGTTTGTCCGTTCCCCCTTGCTTGTTCATGTAATACATTGATACCACATTGTCCGTTCTTATGCGGACCACCTTGTTGACAATGAACGGTCTGAACGCCCTGAGCGCTAGGAAGATCGCCAGAAGCTCCAAATTATTTATGTGCAGGAGCTTGTCCTGATGCGACCAGAGGTCCGAGACCTGAAGATCTAACGTTGCACTCCACCCTAGGAGGGAGGTGTCCGTTGTGATCATCACCGTGGGGACCGGGTCCTGAAACCCCGCGCCCCCAGACAGATTGATGAGAGATGACCACCAATCCAGGTCCACTCATGGAATCTGGAATCATTATCCGCATGGAATCCGGGTCCACTGCCTGACGCCATGAATTCAGAAGAACCATCTGGGTCCGTCTCATTTTGAGACGAGCAAGAGGAAGAGCCAGTACACATGAGGCCCAGAAGCCTATGGAACCACCAGACCGACATGCTCTCCGACTGCGCAAACATCTGACACGTGGCCAACAGATCCGCCATTCTGTCCCCGGTCAGATACACACTGCAGTCGATCGTGTTCGAACGAAAACCCAGGAAGATCAGGTCCTGTGAGACCATCATGGAGGATTTCCGCCAGTTCACCGACAGCCCAAGATGGAACAGGAGCTGAAGGAGAGACTGGAGGTTTCCCGCTGCTACCAACGGACAAGGGCTGCGTAAGAGCCAGTCGTCCAAATAAGGATACACATGGATACCCTGGATACGAAGACAAGCCGCAATCAGACATCTTTGTGAAGACACGCAGCGCCGAGCTGAGGCAAAAGGAAGCACCTGAAACTGGAAGTGCTCCTCTCCCAAAGAGAAGCGGAGGTATCTCCTGTGTGGATTCCAAATCAGGATATGCATGTACGCATCCTGAAGATCCACAACGCTGAGCCAATCGTCCATCTGCAAAGAGGAGCGTATCTGGCTGGGTGTGATCATCTTGAATTTCTCTTGGGGTAGGAAAAGATTGAACTAGTAAAGGTCTAGTATGGTGCGCTGGCCAGCCTGGTTGGGTTTGGGCACCATAAACAGTCGGGAGTAGAAGCCCTAACCTCGCTCCCCAAGGGGAACGGGGTCCTCAGCTCTGAGGTCCAGAAGTTTCTGAACCTCGGCCTTGAGGGAGGGTGAGCCCGACAGCTGAAAAGGAGGGATGAGGGGTGGGGTGGGGGTAAAGGTAAGCAGAAGCCCGCTCTAGCGACTGACGAGACCCATCTGTCTTCTGTGATGGTCTGCCACGCCTCCCAATGAGACGCAATGCGTCCTCCCACCGGGGTCTCGTGCGAGCCCGGAAAACCCTCATTAGGCAGGCTTATCGGTGGCGGTGCCACCTGAACCTGATGAGGCTGAAGCGGAAGAAAAACTGCGTGCGTTGTCGTCTACGGCGGTTATTCCCCGCAGGAGTATCCACTCTGCGAGATTTGCGGTCGAGGAAGCCCCTAAAACCAGAGGAAGGTCGACTTTGCGACAACGGTCTCTGGGATTTGAAAGGAGTTTTAACCAGAACAGACAATGATTTAGCCGTCTGAGTGTTATCCTTGGTTTTGGTGAGCTCTACATCAGTAGAAGAATGATAAAGCTCCTTACCATCGAATGGAAGGTCCAACACCTTGTCTTGCACTTCCTTAGAAAATTTAGTAGCATGCAGCCACGCCTGCCGTGAGGTATCAACCCCAAGCATCAAGCCCCGAGCCGAGGTGTCTACGTGATGAGCCGCAGCCTCCAGGAGATCCTGGGCCAAGACCCTGTCATCGGAAAGGCCTCCTTTGAAGTTTTCCAACTTCTCAACTGGGATGTGCTCCTCAAACTCTGTCAGACCTTTCCACATCCGCATGTTAACTCCCGCCAATATCAACTCAGCGTTGGTCTGCCTGAGCTGCAAGGTGGAGTTGGCAAAGATTTTCCTCCCTAGAGAGTCCAAGAGCTTGTCCTGCTTTCCCAAGACCTGAGTAGCCGTCATGGAAGAGGATGCTGCAGGTCTGGATTGCAACATAGCTGCAGCCACCAGTGTGGAGGAGGGAGGCGGACAAGACGACAGGGCCACCTCTTCCGAAGAATGCAGCCTGTACCTCGCGTCAATCTTTTTATTGACAAAAAGTCCAGAGTGTGACTTTCCCCAGACTCTTCGGATCTCGGCCAGAACGTCCTTCTGCAGGAACAGGCCGGTACGCTCCAAGGGAGACAGGGTGAACGCCCCAGAAAGCACGTCCCCCTGCAGAGCGGGTGCCTCGGGCACCGGAACATCTAAGAAACTCATGTCCAGTACCCGGTCATGAAAGGCTCTGATAGAGCGGGGAAGGTCCTCGTTGTCCTGATCGCCTTGAGGGTCATCTGACAGGTGAGGATCCTGCTGAGCCGTGTCAGGCACTGCCTTGTCCACTGGGGACAATGGAGGCAAAGGCGGAAGAGCAGGGGGGTGGGGGGCACCACGGGCAAGGGAGGCGCCGGCGGAACCACCGGAAGAACGGGTGGAGCCGGAGGCGCGGGTGGACATATCTCCTTGAAAAGCCCTTTAAAATATTCTCTCATGGGGTTGGTGCGCATAAGCGCTTGAAATTTACTGAAAAAGGCGTCCCTGGGAGATTGTTTCGGGACCTGAGGAGGCCTCTCATGAGGTGGACAAATCCAGGGATGTAACGGGGAAGGGTGCCACACCAGCCCCTCCACCGTAGCCACATAAATCAAAGAAGACGCCCCCGTGGGCAACGAAACATTGTGCGGAAGAGGCATCCGGGCGTTCCAATCATAAACCGGCCAGTACGGATGTACACAAGGGACCTTCGGTTCACCCAAGAGACCGAGCCCTACACCAGAAGCCGATGGCGTAGTTGTAGGGGTAGCACCTAAAATGGCCGCCGTGGTCGTGGCGGGAACAGGTGCCATTTTGTCCTCATCTGAGGGGAACTGCGGCACATGAGGAAGTGAGGCAGGGGTCCCCGTCGATGGATCAGGAGTCTTAATCTTAGCCTTAACATAAGGAACCTCGGCCGAGCCGGTACTATGAGGCCTGGAATGTTTTTGTGACATACCGACCGCCAGCTGAGCCTTCGAAGGAAGGACCACGGCACTGCCGGTAAAAGAAGAACTTTGCTTCTTTGCCCCCTCAACAGATCTGGTGTCACCACAAGAGCGGGAACAGTGAGCAACAGCTTTCACCAACAAAGCCTTGTCCCGCCTCTCAGAACTGTTGGTAGCTTAAGCCTCTGTATGAGGGACCTCTGACCCAGGCCCGGTAACAGCCTTATCTGTGCAGGCCTCGAACATCCGTTCGGTAATTACAAGCCCAGCCAAAGCCTCGGGGCGCACCCCGGTTTTGTTTTTGAGGGAAGCCGACAGAGGCCTCAGAGCGAGCTCTGGTACCCCACGACTCAGTAGAACTGGGTCTACAAACAGCCACTACAGGAGGGGCCTCTGAGCGTACTCAAGTGTTTACAGGCCCCTTACGGAGACCGTCAGAGAAAACTCTGGTAGAATTATTAGGCCCAACGGGCACCTCCGGGCGAACCCCGGTAATGGAGTGATCAACGCCCCTCCTGGACCGAGAGGAACCCGGGAAGGTATCCCCCGGCCGGGGTGCTCTGAAAAGTAAAGAACTTACCGGGCGTTTTTTCTTCACGTCGAACGCCTGAAAATGCAAAGGAGGAGTTCGTCGGAACACCTCCTCCTACCGCTCCAACCGACGTTGAAGTGCCCGGACCGAAAGGGAGGCACAGTAAAAACAGGAGTCCCAACGGTGTTCCGGACCCAAAACACTCTAAACAGAGAGGATGGGTATCCACCCTGGCGAAGCGACGGTGACACGATGAACAAAGTCTAATTTGAAAAACATAGATAGACTAGTAAACGACCGCTAGCGAGAGCCAGAGAGGAAAAAAAGGGAAGAAAATCTTTGAGGATGCAAGTGCGTCCGGCCCCGATCGAGCGGAGAAAAGGACTGATGGGCGATCTGCAGGGCGGAGCCAAGGTGGGCGGGGTTACGGCCGCATGCAGGAAAGAGGAGGGACACATTTTTGAAAAAAATGTAGATGCTTTTTACAAAGTGCTCCGGTCCCGTCCCAAAGAACGGAGAAATGTCCCACAAGTATGGAGGAAAGGGGACGGGACGTAGGAGTAATTTAATATTAAATCACCGGTTGGGTCTTTTTGCCAGATCTCTTTTCTAAAATGGCATTTGTGTCAGTCTCTGTAACTCCAACCAAGGTCGGGCCCTTTGTTCAACTTTTTGGCGGTCTTCTCCACCGAAGCCCTCCAACTGGTGCCACTCTGTCTGGGTTCCACAGGATGTGTGGGTGGGGGAATTGGCACCCTGGACTGCGTTGCCTTAGCAACTCAAGTCGCACTCTGTTCTTATTGGCCCAGTGGTGAGCCGCCCGGCTCACCACTTAGCATGTATGAGTGACAGCTAGGCTGTTGAATGGGGTTTTTTTTGCATAAAAGCAGGGCTTTTGGGACTGGAACTTCAGAAGTCGTCACAGGACCCACGAAATCCGTAGAGGGCAGAAGGTGAGCCATCTGCAACGACGACACCACCGGTGGAGCCCTGCTGCAACAACCTCACCACTTTCCCCGACGACAAGAGAAGATCTTCTGCTGGAAGAGTCTTCTTCCTCTGAGCTGTTGGGATCAACCAGTTTGCCATTTCGCCTCCCAGGAGGTCTCTCGGTCGAATCGGCTGTGCCAAGCAGCCCGGCGGCCGGATAGCCAAGCTGCACCACTGTGACCGCGAATACCAGAAACGCACCTTTTCACTGACTAACTCCGCGGCTGGTTTCTTCCCTGGGCAGTGCAACGACTCCAAGTTTCCTCCTAGACGAGATCCTCTTTTTCCCTGGTCGAAACCATGAACTGCACCCGCTGCCAGGAACATCTGCCACCGCTGGAGCTTCGTCACTCTTTAAGGTACTGTGTTCTACCTGACCTCCCTTTCTTCGGTTTGCCCAAGGTGACCCTTAAATCCTTGGCTTTCCAAATGGGTTGGCCCCCAGACCTTCTAACTTTGCCTTCTGAACCACCCCAACCTCTTTTGAACATTTCTACAAAGACTTGAATGCATTGCTAAACTGTGTGATCTTGGGCACATTTCATCGTGCTCCATTTAAAGTGGGCCTGGAATATGAACTTTGGCTCTACAGTATACCCTACCTTCAGTAACTTGATTTTGTCTCTTAAAAGTGCTGGGAACGGTTTTATTTTTATGACCTGCCCTTTTCTCTACTTTTAACCTAATTATTGGAGTGCCATCTAAGTTACACGCTCACCTCCGTTTTGACAAAAAGTGGTGTTTTAACTTAGACTTGTCTAGTAATTGCTAAGGGAGGTGTAAATACTTTTCTGATTGTGTTGGAACTTGCTTTTGATTAATAGTGCTAGTGTATTTTCTAAAGTGTGTGTTAAATAAATAATGATATACTTTTGATACAAAGCTCTGGTCAGTGTTTGCTTGTTCTACTGTGTTTTTGGCCCCATTGTGTATCCTCTGTATACTGCCTAACTCTTCTTGAGAGAGGTCTGACTGCTCGGCCACAGCTACCAGGTAAATCTGGGTGCTACAGACTGCTACCAATTGGGTTTACTGTTTACTACTGTAGTCTTAATCTTCTTGCAGTGGTCCCCAAGGGAACTGCACAGGATTCTGCCTAATAAGGTGCTAAGAGTGTTTTTTCCCCCGGCGACATTTCTTTCCGTGGATACGCGTTTCTTTAGTAAGACCGAACTTTCATTACTGTCAAAAAGTGATCGCTTGTGTATTCCCGGTAACGTCTTTTGTTTCAAAACACTGGTCCGAAAAACCATAAGGTACTTACCTCGAGTTGTTTTATCCAAAGTGAATTGGTTGTGTGTAGTGTATTTTATGTGTGGTTTTAATTTAATAGAAGTGAAGTGTTTTACAAACAGATGGTCAAAATAAATGTACTTTTACTTTTTAACCAAAAACCTTGAGTCAGTGTGTGGTCCTTTGTGTAATCTCTACTACTGCTCATTTGCTCTTGTGGTAAGTCTGGCTGCTCCGCTACTGCTACCACTTTAACAGTGTAGTACAGGCTTGTACCAAAGGTGAACTTGTATTGCCACTTGTAGTCTTAACTGTGTTTAGTGAAGAAGGAGTATTTGGTCAAGCGGGTTTATGCTCAAGGCTAATAGAATAGCCTGGAACAATACCACGTTTATATAATATAATCGCGGTAGAAAAGGTAGGATACCTCTGCCTCCAGCCACGTCTAAATGTTAAGAGCGCAAAACAAAGCTCAGAGAGGCACAGACAACAAGGGGTAGGATTTAACCCTTTCCAGTACTCCATGTAAGATGGGTTGTACTGGGTCTGTAGTTTTAAAGTGACTATGTAAAGTTAATGGCAACTTTACCTGTTTCTGGGGGACAGTAGTCAGCCTCAGAAAAATGAGTCATTGGGAAGTCTTAGAGACAACCCTGTGTTACCGAACTGAAGGTGCTGTGTCACACACAACAAGTGTGGGCTCATGGAGTGGTGTGCTCCAGAGTCCAAGACCACACAACAAGTAGAAATGCACATGACAAAACACAGGTAAGAGTGGGAAAAAAGAGGCACACTCTTATCAAGTGGAAAAAGTAAAATCCAGAAATCCAGCAAAGCTGCTGTGGGACTCACTAGGTGAGTGGAATTAGCCATAGAATGAGAATTCTCCCTAACACCTGGTTGTTCATCACCCCGCTCAGGAGACTGGTCTATAGTCTCAAAGGGTGCTGAGGAATCTGACTGGACGTTTTTTGCAGTTTGCACATAGAAGGGTAGGAGTCATCCTCTCATGGCCTTTTAGGGTTGATGAATGTTCCTGAAAAGTCCAAACTTGGAGAGTTTGTTCATGTAAGCCTCAAACCGGTCTCTGGTCCATAAGGATGAACCAGAGGGGTCTGGAGAGGGAAAGGACTCTTCTTGAGAACTTGAGTCTCTTGGCGGTCGAGATTTGTCTGACAGTCTTAGACAGGGGTTGGGAACCCTCTGAATATTCTTCCCGACCTTCATGTCCTTAGGCCTATTTCCACCAAGATGAGGTCCGCGAGGGCCTCACGGATCTCCGGCGTATCTGGGAGAAATTTCGACAGGCCTAGCCGCTTTGTCGCAGTTTTCGGCGTTGCCAACACCGTTGGTGCGGACACACCCTTATGAGGCGTCTCAGTGCTCTTCTGGTGTTTGGTGCCGATGGCCTTCTGACTTGGTTGCCCGGACGCATGCCGTATGGACAGTTGCAGGGAGGACGGCCGACCCTGATGATCGGTGGGCTCTGTTGAGTCTCGATGTACCCGTTGGCGTCTGTGGCCTTCCCGACAAGTTTGTCGAGGAGGCTCGGGGGGGGGGGGGGGTTTGTGTGTTTTCCTTTCCATGATGTGTGTGTGTGTGTCCTTGTCGCTGGGGTGCACTGTGCACACAGCAGAACCGGTGGCCGGCAGGTCTGCCTGCCAGCCAACCGGGGCCAGGCATCTCAGAACGTGGTTGTTCCGCAGATAGGTGAATGGCCTCACCATCAGAGCCATGGCTGTCGCCTACGTCCTCATCACTCGGGGCGGGAGAAGTGCTCTCGGCCTGCTGCATGGGTAGGCCGCCCACCGTTTCACTCACCGTTCTTTTATCGTCTTCGGACGTAAAAGTTGGCAGGACCGACGGGACTGCTCGTTATAATCTCGAGGTAGAGACTTATTACAACTCCGGTGTGTGTCTTAAAAAGGAGTCCTGTCCATAGCTTAGGTTAATAGAGACAGCGAAACCAGGCCTGGCGGAAGGGCCGAGACCACGCGGTCAACTAGAGCACCGGCGACCTCATTACCTCTAACGATCTTGACTTCCTAGCCATCACAGAGACCTGGCTTCAACCTACTTCTGGTCCTCTGCTCTCACTGGCCATTCCGGAAAAATACACTATCATTAGGCAGGATAGGACATCTACAAAAGGCAGAGGCGTCGCCTTTATTGCAAAAACACTAGCACTAAGGCCCAGCCCCAATCTACAGTTCCTTTCGGGAGAACTCATCTCCATCAAGGTACCTCTGTTGCCCACGAGAACCATAACCATTCACCTGATGTATAGACCACCAGGTCCCCTATCCTCCTTCAAGGAAGACATAACCCTACTCCTCATAGCCAACATTAAGCCAGGTTTGCAAGTAATGTTTCTGGGAGACCTTAACTTAGAACTACATGACTCCAAAGATGCCAACACACTAACCATTGCTAACAGTATCTCAGATCTAGGCTTTACACAACTTTTCTCCCACCCCAAGCATAACAAAGGTAGACTACTTGATTGGATCACCAACATCAACTGCAATACTAACACCCTTTACAACCACCCAAGTGCCTGGTCCGACCATCACACTATTCTCTTCTCCCTACAGGATGTCAACCATTCCAACATAAAGAGACCTATGGCATCTCCCTGACTCAAGAAATATTTGCAATCTAACCACTGAAAAATAACTCCCATTCCTCCAGCCTCTCACCAACCTCGACATTTCCAATGCCGACCCAACTTACTTAATGGACTCTTACAATAACACAATTCTGAATGCCATTAACATGATCGCTCCCTTGAAAATGCAGAAAGCTAAACCGCGCTCACATTTAAACACTTGGTTCACCCCACACCTCATAATCTTGGGTAAGAATAAAAGCTGCAGAAACTTCATGGAAAAGCTAGAAACCCCTCTGTTACACCTGTAACCTGTACTAAAGATTTTACATGGTGCACCGATATTCAGACCGCTCTCTGACAAAATCGAGCTTCTACAAACCAAAATAGAGAAAAGGAAAACCAGCCTATCTACCAACACACCCTCTCTCACAACCCAAATACCCCACCTGACAAACATGACTTGTTCAAATTCACATCCGTCGGCACCAAGGACGTCGAGGACATAATATGGAGTTTGAAAGCATCTAAATGCCTGCCAGGCATCAATTATTAAAGAATCAGCGAAAGATCTGGAGACCTTTATCACAGCTTTAATCAATGCTTCCTTTGCAACCAACACTGTACCGAACAATCTGAAGGATGCATGGGTCATGCCACTTAAAAAAATAACTACCCTTGACCCCCACATCCCAACGGACTATAGACTAATCACCACCGTGCCCTTTCCCCTTAAAACTCTGGACAGGGCTGCCTACCTTCAGATGATTCAGCATCATCTGGAAAGCAAAAACCTATTAGGACTCTGCCAATCAGGTTTCCAACCTAGACATGGCACTGAGACAGCCCTATTATATCTAGTGACACAAATGGAGATCATAAAAGACAAAGGCAACTTAGCCCTCCTCCTGTTACTAGATCTATCCGCAGCCTTTGACTTAGTGGACCAAAGATTCTTGTGTAATCACCTCTCATCCGCAGCACACTTCTTAGACGAAGCAACCACCTGGATTCAGTCCTTCCTAAACAATAGAACTACCAGAGTATTCTCACTGAGCGCTTCAACCACCCCAGTCCCTGTCACCTGCGGAGTCCCCCAAGGATCATGCACCTCACCCAGACTCTACAACATTTCCACCAAGCCACTCTTTGACGACCTTGACTATTTGGAAGTCTCCTACACAAACTATGCGGACGACACCGAAATCCTTATCCCCATCTCTAGTGACTACAACACAGACTCGAACTGCCTAAAGGGCGTCTACCAAATCATCAAAGCCTGGATGGCCAAACACGGTCCATGTTTCAACGACAAGACCGAGCTGCTCCTTGTAGGTACCCAAGCCAGACTCAAAAGACTGGACAATTCAATGCATTCAATATTGACGGCAACAATATCACTGTTTCGAAAGATGTAAAAACCCTAGGTATTTACATTGACTCCTCCATCGCACTGACAAGACAAATCAACGTGCCTGCCTCCTCTACTGCATACACGTGCAAATTAATCAATGCCTGCAGACCATTAATGATCACAGGTAACTGCATTACCCTAGCAAGGGCCCTAGTCTTATGTAAGATGAGACTACTGTAAATCTCTCTACCTTGGTACTAACAAACACAACCCAAAAAAGCTGCACATTTTCCAAAATAATGCTCTCAGGTCAGTAACCAACTACCCTAGATCCCTCCACATCTCTGAGATGAGACAGTGTACACTGGCTTTTTGTCTCCCAAAGTATCAGACTCTTATACCTTTTCAATTGTTTTCAGTTGCTCACCATGTAAATATGTACTTGTGAATACCTGTATGCTACTGTAAATTTCATATTGTTACTCTAACTCAACTATTCGATGCCACTGTAAGAAATCCGCCCAGATGCCCAAGGGCTTGGTGTGCTATACAAATAAAATAAAATAGAATAGACAAACACCTTTTGTTTGCAATTGTTAGGACAGTTTTTCTAAAGTCCTACTAAGACTTCATATAAACCATATCTGAAGTAGCACATAAGCTCCACTCTTAGTATAAGGCTTGTTAGGGAGAATTCTCAGAAATGTGTTAATTCGCTTCTACCTTAGAGACCCCCAGCTCTTTAGGACTTTTTTTATCTCATGTAATTTTAATGTGATTTAATTTCGGTGCTCTTTTTTCTTTTTCATAATTATTTTTATTAAACATTTTCAAAATCAGAGCAGACCTCTATGGACTTAGTACATGTATCATTTTTAGCTTGAATGGCTACATTGAACACTTAAACAGTAATTACGGTTGAAATACCACCCCTCTCATCCCCCCAACCCCCTCTATGGGACATTGCGGTGCATCAGTGGAAGAACTCGGTCTGTGGGCTTTGAGAAACCTGGGGGGACTGACACTCATTGTGGTCCCTGGATTTTTATAGGACTCCAGGAAGGGTGCCCACTCCATCTCTCTAGTCCGAGACGGTCCGTGAATGGCCCCCGTAATGTTCTCCATGTCATAAAGCTCTCTAGCTTTCCTGGCCCATGTCTGTTCCGTAGGGAGGCTTTTGCCCTTCCAAGTTATTGTGATGCAGCAAGCATTGAGTCATGTAGGGGGCGTGGCCAGCTACGGAACGATGCAGACGTGAGCCTTCGAGTGAGGGGGGACCGCTGCTACGATTTTTAGGGAGGAAATCGTTGCGAAAAGTGCAACAGCGAGGCGACCAAAGAACAGAGAACTCCGCAAAGCGTCCCGAGGAAGCACTCCCAAGATGGTGCCATGCTACGCGATGCGGATGTGAGCCTGCCTGCGTAGCAAAGATAGGAGATTGTGAACTGGCGAAGGGGGCGAGGTGTGGGGAGCGGACCCGGGACGTCCCCCGGCACGGGGTGGGTGCAGGTGGACAGTAACATACGGCGGGGTGCGCAGCGGAGCTGCGCGGAGGCCGACTGGGAAAGGAGGGCCGCCTCACCTCTGACCCGGCACCCGTCCCGCTGAGAAGAGTGGCGTGCTCCGCACTCATCCGCCAGGCACTCCGGGAGAGAGAGAAGGGGTCACGCCTGAAGTGGACGCACACGAGGACAGGGGCGCGATTACAGACGAAATTCCCTCAGGCGCCAGCCTAAGCCGGGGGAGGAGGCACGGGTGGTGGCGGATGCACCTCCGGCAGCGGGCACGGCGATCAGGCTGACTCATACGAACGCCCTACGCACGGCACATGGCTGCGCCACCGCACAAAAGTAAGTGGGGAGTCTACACAAGGATAGACTGGAGGCGCCTCAAACCAGCGCTTACCCCATGCCAAGTCCTAACTAGCCCCAAGCGCACACCCAACTGTAAGAGTCTCCCAACATCGAAAGGTGAAGGTGATTATAACCCATCAGACGCTGGACACATTGGCGGCACATGTTACGCAGGAACTCCCGTGTAAGGACCTCTGACATGGGAAACGAAAAATCCAAAAAAACGGGAACTCAGAGCAAAATTGACCAATTCACCACTGCCGCAGCGAATGCGCCGGTGGAGCAATACCACAGTGAAACAATGGAAGAAGGAGCAATTTCTCTGAAAGACATTATGGCGGCGATCGCCGATTCCCGTGCCTCCATGGAACAAAAAATAGATGGAATAAGTGTGGATGTCTCGCTACTACGCAACGACCTTCAAAGGTTAACGTCCCGCAACGGTGAGGCCAAGCATCGCATATCTGGGACGGAAGACGGACTGAGGAACCTGGAGCAGCATCTGCATAGAACTACGGCCCGCCTAAAGGTACTGGAAGAGAGTAGACGAAGGAGAGGGCAGATTGAGACGGAACAATGTACGCATTCGAGGCTTGCCCGAGAAGGCCGAAGGTGACTGCATGGAACTGTTCCTGGAGCAATGGCTCATCGATCTGTTCGATAAAAAGAGTTTCTCCAAATTCTTCGATAGAACGAGCTCACCGAGTGCCCACTGAACGTCCCCCGCCTGGGTCCCCGCCACGCACGGTGGTGGCAAGGTCCCTAAACTACAGGGACCGGGACACATTGCTGCAAATGGCACGCATGAGGGGCACGATAACCCACAATGGCTCCAGAATTGCTCTCTCTCCGGACTATACAAGAGAAGAGCAAAAGGCAAGGCAATCATTTGAGCAAATCAAGAAACAGCTGCGCTCTCTGAACGTTAAATATGGTCTAATCTTCCCAGCCCAACTGAAAATCTTCCATAAAGGGACAACGGTCCACTTCACCGACCCTAAAGAGGCATGGAGGTGGGCGGAACTACACATAGATGGCGATTCGAGACCGAATCGAACAAACAGACCCGCGAACCCTGGCAATCCTCCGGCCAGAGACCCCCCTCTGGCCGATCCCTGAGAGGGGAGACAAGGCAGCAGCGATCACCCAAGCGGCGGACCCTAGTACAGGGGATCGGCATCGAACGGAAGCAACGCAGCAAGGTATTTGACACGGATGAGAAGACATTTAGGAGCCGTTTCGGACGCACGCACCACCCTAGTTACTTGGGAACAGTTGTAGAAGTTGTAGGGGTTGTTAACTGTTGTCTGAGCGAACCTTTGGCGAGCTCGGGCTGATGTTCGGAAGACAAATACTTCATGTTGGGGCAGAGTATGGGGAGGGGGTAGGGGAGTTTGAAGTTGCATCAGAATTTTCTTGTTTAGTTTTTTGCTTTAAGATGGCCCGTGGCTTCACTCAGGCACAGAAGTTACAGCACACTTCAGGTCGGGATCTGGCTCCCACCAAAGAGACAAGGTTCACTGCTGCAGGACACACAGCACAACCCGTCACACCCAATACTAATCCGATATGATGGAATCCAACAATAGGAGTAACACCAAGTCCATTAGGATTATGACTTGGAATGTGAACGGGCAGGGCAGTAGCATTAAGAGGCGCCTTGTTCTATAACAGAATCGACATGGGCCAGACGTAGCTTTCTTAACGGAAACCCACTTAGCTGGCACGAACTGCAACCTCTTCAAGCAAACAAATTACTGCATAGCATTCAGGCTTCTCCATGGGGGCTCGGGGAGTTCTGATCCTAATACACAAGCGATTACCTTTTAAGCTGTTATCCGTTGCACAGGACATGGGGGGCAGATTTGTACATATAACCGTGACTCTCTGGGACCGCACCATATCCATACTGGCCATTTACGCAACACCAACCTTACTTACCTCCCTAATTAACGACTTAACACCTATAATAACTGCAGATCCCTCAAATTTGGTGTTAGTAGGGGGATATTTCAATGAGGTTATGAACCTGGAGCTTGATCGCACGCACATCCGCACGAGAAACCCTTCCACGTGTACCAAATTAGACACGTTTACGGACGCTATGGGACTGAAAGATGTGTGGAGGCATCTACACCCTGGCACGAGGGAATACTCGTTCCTGTCTGGGGCACATGCCTCATTGTCAAGGCTTGACTATTTCTTTCTCCCGACATCCAAACTACACCTAGTAATACAGCACAGTTCCTACCCAGAAGCATATCAGACCACTCCCCACTCATGATGGAAATTAGCACCGATAGACCGCTCCCCCCTACCCCCCCCACCCCCACCTACCTGGCGGCTAAACGGTTACTACCTGGGTTTCCCAGATCTATTAGAGCATGCCCAAAAAAAACACAGAATCGTACTTTGAAGTGAATAAACACTCTGTGGGAAGCCCAACAGCCGTATGGGAAGCATATAAACCGGTATTAAGGGGGGAACTTATCTCCTGGATCACGGCCCATAAGAAAAGACAGGCTAAATCAATCCGGGAAGCGGAAATGCGAGTGCAGAGGGCAGAGGCAGCTCATTTATCCCAAGGCCAACCTGAATCTCACCGGGCATTACAACTAGCACAAAAACAACTACAGAATGTTGCCCTAGATAACGCCAAACAGGCACACACAGCAATGCGTGCCAGAGTGTACGAAACCGGGGATAAAGCAGGCAAAATGCTGGCATGGCTGGAGAAGCTAGATGAAAGGCTCAGACTTGTCAGAGCGATTAGGACACAGGGGGACACACTTAACGGCGGATCGGGACATCGGAGGGGTTCACCTCCTACTAAAGGGAGCTCTACAAAGCACCGACCTCTCATTGATACCGCAATCCTTTCGGGAGTCACCCTTCCCTCTAACACCGAGCAAAGTGCTCTGCTAGACACTAACATCACGGAGGACGAGCTGTCCGCAGCCATGGCGGAACTCCAACCCGGGAAAACCCCGGGACCCAATGGCTTCCCGGTAGAGGTGTGGGAAAAAATAGGTACAAACAGTTACACCACACTTACTGAAAATGTAAGTAACCTCCCGCAGCAAGGGATCCCTTCTACAGACCTGAGACAAGCCACTATAGTGGTATTACCCAAAGCAGACAAGCCTCCGGATAGATGCAGTTCATGTAGACCTATTTCTCTCATCAACACCGAAACCAAAATCCTAGCGAAAACACTAGCTAACCGACTCCAACCAATTATACCCTTCTTAATTCGCCCGGATCAATGTGGATTTATGCCACAAAGATCCACGCGCATGAACATATATAGATTACATACAGCGATAGAAAATGCGCCCACTATTCAGGGCCCATTAGCCCTGTTGGCGGTAGACTTTGAAAAAGCGTTTGATTCGGTTGACTGGGAAGCGATCTGGGAGATAATGCAAAGAAGGGATTCGGGCCCCAATTCATGAGCTGGGTCAAACTACTGTATAAATCACCAATAGCAGTCACAAAAGTAAACTGTTACGTCTCAAACCCCTTTGAAATAGGAAAAAGGGACCAGACAAGGATGCCCACTGTCAGCCATGATATTTGCGATAGCAATCGAGCCACCCGCAATAATACTGATAAGTAATGAGACATGGAAGGGCTTCCGCTGGTCAGAAAATTGGGAAGACAAAGTGTCCTTATATGCGGATGACTTGCTTGTATACCTGTATGATCCAGTAAGATCCTGTCTCATAGTGACTGAATTACTGCAAAAATACGGCCCCTTCAGCGGCCTGCGGATTTACTGGGCTAAGTCCATTCTGTTTCCACTGGGGCAGGTAGAACAAACGATACCACAACAATGCCCCTACCAGGTGGAGAGGGAACATTTCAAGTACTTGGGCATACTCGTCACAAATAACCTTAGTGATTATGTCCCCAGAAATTTACACCCAGTGATGTCGAGACTCGCAGAAGACTCCCGACACTGGTCATCCCTCCCTCTGCCGCTGCTAGGCAGAGCAGCGCTCTTTAAAATGATGTCCCTGCCCCGACTCATATATATTACAGAATGCCCCACTTCATGTCCCCCTCAACCGTATTCAGGAAAATAGATCAATCACTTTGGAAGTTGCTGTGGAACGATGCCCCCCCCCCCCCGCATAGCACTTGCCACGCTCCAAAGGTCCATATGGGAGGGCGGAATAGGGCTTCCCTGAATGCAGACATACTACTGGGCCAGCCAATAGTGAACGACCAATTGCACAGGGACAAATCCGCGCTGCATAACCGTTCATTAGAAGCTGGCACACCTGAAAACCCTGTCATGCAATATCTCTATAAGAAAAGGGCCCGAACAAATACTTCCAATATGCGGACACATATAACCCAAATTTGGACTAACACACACAAATTCGTGGGATGGGGCAATAAGCTGTCACAAGCCCAGCCATTGTGGAATAACAGAAACCTCCCGGGTGCATACAATCTTCCCAAATGGCCGCATTTGTCTCAACATGGAACACTTACATTGGGTGACGTTGTGAGAGAAGGCACCGTAATCCCATTCACGGAGCTGGCTCTCCGCCTTGCACTTCCCCCAAACCGAACAATACCATTAGGGCAACCTCCCTGATATAACCGCATTGCCGGAATTTACCCCAATAGAAAGGAACCTTTTCCCGGAGCGAATCACCCAAAAAGTGACGTTGGTCCTATATAGTGCCATAACCTCCTTTGGCACGACAGAATTGCTAGCACTACAGACCAAATGGGAGACGGATGTCGGTACAATACTACCGGAAGAATGGGTCATGAAATTGAAGTTCTCTAGACAGGTAGCCATATCGTCAAGGCTTAGGCTGATTCAGTTAAAGATATTGCACAGAGTTTACTATCCTAGAGTAGCCCTCTATAAATGGGGAAGGATAAACGACCCAACTTGTCCTCGATGCAAAACAGAGGAAGGTACCTTCTTCCACATACTGTGGACATGCACACACATTCAAAAATTGTGGGGAGCATGTTGTAACGAATTATCTAGAGACATAGGCAAAGAGATTCCTAGAGAGCCTAAGTTACTACTGTTGGGAATAGACAATGAAGTTGACCTGACAAGATATGAAAAGCGGTTTGTGTTCACCACTACCGCACTTATCAAAAGAAACATCGCTCAAAAATGGGGGTCGGAGATGACTCCGAGTTATGGACAATGGATGACAGACGTAGACATCTGTATTGCAATGGAGCGCAGGGTATACACGGCCAGAGGATGTCCGGCCAAGGCGCAGAAAGTATGGCAAAAGTGGGAAGACACCCATTGAAAGGTGACTTTGCACAAGTGGACAGGAAGAGAGACTGTAGCGCCCCTCGACACCGATAGTGCCCTCAAAGCAAGGGAATCGAATGTAGCTCCTGCAGAGGGGCAGTGAACTCGGATTCAAAATGTTGTAAGCAATGAGGGTGGGAAACAGTCAATGACATGTATCGACAGTGTGCTTATGTTTGTTTTCAAAACCCAATAAAATGTGTTATCAAATAAAAGAATCGAGTCATGTGAGGGACCTTCACCAACCGACCCTCTTCCTCTTCCAGGCCGAAAAGCAATAGCCTTGTGTCAAGTGTCCTGGCAATTCCCTCTATGCTCTTAATCCATGCCAGTACCTCGCTTCAGAAAGTTTGTGTTTTTGGGCAGGAACACCACATATGCCAATAAACTGCAGTGCCCCACCATTCCCTCCAGCACTGTGGACTTGTTTGTTCGAACATTTTGGCGAGACTCAGAAGGTTGTATTACAACCTGTGCAACAGCTTGAGGCCATGTAGCTTATATTGCGCCAAGGTTGATGTTTTCTGCGCTGTCATGCACATCCTGGCCAAGAGCTGTTCTGTCATTAGTGGGCCTAAGTCTTTTTCCCATCTTTTCTTTAGGCCCTCGAGATTGTTTCTTCTCTCCACTATTAAGGAACTGTGTAGGTGTGATGTGAGGCCTTTATTTGATCGGGCTTCGTCAAGTGTGCGTTCAAAAGCGGAGAGGTTCCTTTGCAATTTGTCCTTCCATTTTGGGGCCAAGAGCACCCCCTTCAGCTACAGAAATATAAAACACATTCAGTGGGCCTTGTTCGAGGCCTGCTTCAAGTTCCTGGATTGTTATGCATCCTTTCTCTTTTATGAGTTGTCCCACTCTTTCCAGGCCTCCTTCATACCATCCCTGGTATCTGCTCGGGTCTAGTATTTTGTATCTGACTGGAGGGGCCCCGAGCCAGCTCAGTGGGGAAGGCCAAGTTGTCAGGCTTCTCATTTCCCTCTCGTTCCACCAGATCTTCAGGGGGTGGGGGAGGTCGTTACACATGATTCCACACGCTTTTGGGGAAGGCTTTCTCTGGAGCCCACAGCCATTCGCCAAGCGACACTGATCTGAGTCTGTAATTTTCAATGGCCCCCCCACTGTTTCGGGTCATCACCCCTCAAATTAGGGATACGAATCCGGAACTGCGCCGCTCGATAGTATATGTGGGTGTCTGGTAGGCCAACCCACTCCCTTGTCCCTTGACTGAAGTAGGGTGTCGTAGGCGATGCGTTGCTTCTTCCCCTGCTAGAGGAATTTCATGAACATTGTAGTTCTGCAAAACGTACTTTGGAAAGAGCAATTGGCAACATTTGCTAGTGTTATAGTATTTTGGGCAATGTCACCATTTTTATGGCGTTCAATCGACCTAGCCAAGACACTGTGAGCCTGCTCCATCTATCCAGGTCCTTCCATAGTTCTCGTAGCAGCGGGGAAACATTTGCTGCGTAGAGGTCTTCAAGGTTTTTGGTGATTTTAATCCCCATCTACTTCAGTTCTTGCTGAGTCGAGGGTATGCCCCCTACTGGAGTGATTTCCTCTCGGTGACCCACCAGGGTTTTGTAGATGAAGAGGGATGATTTTTCTACATTCACCTTAAGACCTGTCCATTTACCAAATCCCTTCATTGCCGTTATCAGATTGGGTACAGATGAGTTCGGGTCATTGATGTAAAGCATGATGTCATAAGTAAACATAGCTAATTTATGCTCCGTGTCGCCAATCATAACTCCCTTGATGGACGGGAGCGGGGATAGGGGCAACCCTGCCTTGTGCCCCTGGTCAGGCTGAATTCTTTTGATGGTCTGCTGTTCACGGCCACTTACCTTTGGGATTGGTGTACATTGCTTGTATCCCCAGTAGAAAACGCTTTCCGAATCCCATGTTCTCAAGGGTGGCCCACAGGAACGCCCACGCCACCTGATCAAAGGCTTTCTCTGAGTCTACACTTAAAAGCACGTGATCCCCTGTAATTCTCTTGGTGTGGTCCATAATGTCTAGTGGTTTTCTCATTGCGTCCGACCCTTGTCTCCCTTTAATGAAATCCACCTGGTCTGGGTGTATCAGACGCGGCATTAAGTCCACCATTCGAGTGGCCGGCACTCGGGCATAAATCTTAGTGTCCGTGTCCAACAGTGAAATTGGTATAGGGCAGGATCTTTCTCTGCTTTCGGGAGCACCGCTACGTGTGCTGTGGAAAAACGGTGGGGCCTGCCCGGTGTCAAGTACATGGTTGAATAGTTCGGCCAGGTGAGGTGACAGGGTGTTGATGAAATGTTTGTAGAAGCCATCGTATACCCATCCTCACCTGGGGCCCCTCTGGGTGGGAGGCGCTTGATTGCTGCGTCGACTTCTTGGGGTGTGAATGGGGATTCCAGAAGGTCATGCTACTCCACTGTAAGGTGCGTTAGCCCAGCATTATGTATATATTCCCTCATTCCAGGAACTGCCCTGTCCCCTTCTGCAGAGTACAGCATAGCATAGTATTTCGCAAACTGGTTGGTAATCATCTCTGAGGAGTGCACCAAGCCCCCATCTTCTATTTTGATCCTATCTACCCACCTTTCCGCTCTCTGGGCTCAGTCTGTTAGCCAGCATCCTATCAGCCTCATCTCCCTTTTCATAACATTTTTGCTTCAGGAGCACCAGTTTTCTCAGGACGTCACTCTTACCTAAGGCTCTCAGTTCTTCCCTTTTCTGAGCGAGTGTCTCTAGATGCTCTCCCTTGTATGAACCCAAATCGTGGAGCCTTTCCTCCAGGTGCGAGATGTCTTTCCTGATTTTCACTTACTGCAGCTTCCTTTCTCTTTTCCATAGGGCCCTCGTTTCATCAGATGCCCCCTCCAAACTGCTTTGCCTGCTTCCCAACCCGTTGTTATCCCTACCTCTCCCCCTCCAATAATTTGAAAGTATTCCTGGCATGCCTTATCCAAGTCTTGGGAGTATAGCTTGTCCTTTAATAGGAACTCATTGCACCTCCATTTCGTTTCACGTCTATTGTGCCCCACCATTTCTAGTAACGCACATACCATGTCGTGGTCTGACCATCCTAGTGGCCAAATCAGGCTTCCTTTAATCGCGGCTGCCTTCCCCCTGGGCACCAACAAATAGTTGATTCGCGTGAATGTGCCATGGACTGCAGACTGAAATGTGAACCCCTTTACATCTGGGTTCACCTCCCTCCAAACATCCACCAACCTTGCCTCCTCTATATCCCTCTGGAATTTCCCTGTTACATCCCTCTAGGGGGTTTTGGTAATCGCCCAGGTGGGTTGCCTGTCCATTCGCGGGATAGCACATAAATTAAAATCTCCCCCTATTATTTAGACAGCCTCTGGCTATTTCCATTACCTTTGTGAGGGCTTCCCTATTAAATTTCCCCTGGCCTTGATTGGGTGCATAAATGCCCACTTGAATAATTGGGGACCTTTCCCATTCCCCTGCACCACCAAGCGCCTTCCCTCAATCAGGGAATGTACTTCCGGCTTTTCTATTTTAAATCTCTTGCTCAGGACTATACCAACCCCCCTTATTGTGGCCTTTTGAGGCCCAGAACACTTGAGCAACTCCTTCCTCTCAGTGGCCTTTTCTGCCCTTGCCTTAACCCCGTTTCCTGAATGAAGATTAGGTCTAGGGCTGCTCTGTCGAATTCCAGCACTAATAGTGATCGCTTAGTGGGCGAGTTCAGCCCCTTAAAGTTGAGGGTGCCAATCCCCATGGTTCCCACCTCCGGCCTATGGTCCCCTGTCAGCATCATTCTCATACTGGATTCCTCCCAATTGAGGCCTCTCCCCCAGCCCTCCCCAAGTTCAGCTTCTCGACTTTCCGTTTGTAATGCCCCATTTTGCCTGTCCCATTGTGTCCCCCCCCAAACATTTAGCAAACGTAAACTGAACAAGTCAACTATGAGCTTTGAGCTTAAAACTACCCTTTGGATGCACCGCGGCCATTGACTTTGGCCTAGGTCTGCGAAGTGGGGCGCCCTCTTAGTTTCGAAAGCCACTTTACAACTCCCTTTCCCTTATTGTGAGTGTGTGATTTTGGCTTCTTAGCCTGACTTCAGATCATCACTTCCTCACAGATGATTAGTGGGCGATTCAGAGCTCAATTTAGCATATTTCCTGCCAGCCTTGCATCTTTTGCGCCACTGCTGCGGTTTGTCAGCCGCCTGCGATTGGGGGGCTTTTTTCCTGGCTGGGCCCGTTGGGTTTCTCTCGATTTGCTCGGTAAAGTGCTGAAGGACCTGCTTCGCCTCTTCCAGGGCGACGACCCAGTACTGTTCCCCTTTCCATTCAAAGGTAAGGTCAAATGGATACCCCCAATCGGTACCCCACTGATTTTTTGGCCAGCCAGGTGGTGAGGGGCCTGCACGCTCTCCTTCTGCTCAGTGTGAAATTCGATAGGTCCTGAAAAATCTTTACCATAGCTCCTTGGAAAGACTTCTTGCTCTTGCTTTGCTCTCATGAGCATTTCTGTCTTTTCTTTGAAACTCAAAAACTTCACTAGAATTGACCTTGGTCCCCCTGCAAATGCCCGGCCCACTCTGTGGGCCCTTTCAATGTGCATATT
Source organism: Ambystoma mexicanum (assembly GCF_040938575.1). Lineage (NCBI taxonomy): Eukaryota > Metazoa > Chordata > Amphibia > Caudata > Ambystomatidae > Ambystoma > Ambystoma mexicanum. Next base: position 1,117,993,693 of record NC_090926.1, read on the forward strand.
TTTGCCCCCTTCCGTAGCGAACAGCTGGTGAATCATTTCCTGGATTTTCTTTTCCACAGTAGCTGGTGTCTCCCCGCCTGTCTCCGGCATGCCAATTATCCTCAGGTTGGACCTCCTTTCCTGTTCTCCATGTCATCCAAATTGAGGGCAATTTCCTCTTCCTTCATTTCCATTTCTGTCATGTGCGCGTTTAACTTCATTTCCATTATGTCCGTTGTTAACCTGGTTGTGCTCCAGGTTATCCACCTTGCTTTCGATGGATTCCACCTTTACTCTGATTTCTGAAACTGACACTTGTATGTCTGAGCGCAAACCACAGATTTTGGCCATTATCCCTGCAATATCGTCCTAAGTTGCCGCCCGCTCATTTTAGCCACCGTAGATTATTGTACCTCCCCCCTCCTGAATTGCTGTAGCTTGTCTAGGTTTCTTCTTGCAGCTGTCTTTGCTTCCTTCCATCCGTCCGTCCGTCCGCCCGCCCGCCCGCCCGCACGCCCGCCCGCCCGCCCTTGCTGGGTGAGCCAAAGGGTGTTTGTGGGGGGGAAAGTGTACTTCTAGTGTACGTCTCCTGGATTACAGGCTTTTACTCATTTATTTCACGCTCGGATGGGGTGGCTCACCTATGTCTCTTGCCTTTTTAAGCATGACCGTATAGAGTGGAGGTGCAGATTCGGGGTTGCCCAGCTGAATTACTTCTCCTCATTGGTGGATGGGTCCCCCCTTTTGTGGGGGTGAGTGCACTAGCCCTGTTTGGTTGCGTAAGAGGCCTTTATTCCTTACTTTCTTTCAGCAGGCGCACGCTCCCTTTGCTTCTTGCTCCTTCAGATGGGGGCAACCCCATTTAGCGGTGCCCTCGGCTTCCTTCTCCTGCTCATGCACGTCTATCACCCCCATGCTTCCCTGTGGCTATGGGGGCAAAGGAAGTGTGTCCATCAGATCTCAGTCCTTTGTATCTGCCGCCGGGGGTTCCCCTGCTGCCTCTAGCCTCCACCACCCCGCCACTGAGGACTCCTCAAGCTTCCTCATGTCCCTGTGCGGGGGGGTCATCCGTCCCTCCAGGGCCCCACACCTCTCCCGCTCACTGCAGTGAGTGACAGAGCGCCCTGAAGGTGTGCACTGGGCCTGCGGGGAGGCCACTACTTGGTCTCTGGGGTCGGGGCCTTCGCTGCTCCCACTCTGTGCCTATTCCCTTCATGTGGGGTTGGAGCCTTAATGCCCGGCAATTGGTTATAGTGGCGGGGGCGTCCGCTTACCTTTTCATCCCTGCGTCTGCCTCTTACGTTAATCCACGCTACGGACGCTGTCCCACGGGGCCCTGCAGACGTCCGGATGAACAGCCTGGTAGTGCCTCCTTTTCCTTCCTCCACCAGTTGTGATCTGCAGGGGCTTTACAGGATCCACATCAGGTCGCACTGCTGCCGCCCGCCATCTTGATCTCACCACTTGCCTGGATCTTTCACTGCCCCCTACTGCAGTGCTTCGTCCTCATCTCCTGCACTGCGCGCCTCTCCCCCTCATTTTTCGTCAGCTCGCCTTGGGACCACGCCACTTCCCTGGGGTCCGCTGATGCTCCGCAGGATCCCTGCCGTGCCGTGGTCCTCTGCTCCCCCTTTCAGTGACGGCTTCGGTCCGTGCTGCTCTGCTTGCCCGCCTTTGGTGTAGGGCTCTGCTATCTCCAACTCTGCCCTTCTTGATGGGACCCCTCTCATTCGCCCCCCCCCCCCCCCCCCACAACACGGGTCGAGAAGGCGCTGGTCACGGCCCATGAGGCTTGATGTCGGCTGTCTCCTAGAGGAATCATGCCTTGCGAGATCCGGGTCGTCCTGCAGTGCTTTTGGCGCCGTTGTTTTTCTTGGCCTTCTCCCTCTGTGTGAAGTGGGGCAGGGGGCCCGAGAGCCACTCACTCCCGTTCCCCTTCAGAGCTTTCCCTTTTCACAACTTGATCCACCGTGATGCATGCAGCAAATGATCACACCCCTTTGGCATCCGCTTTTCTGTCAAGTGGGGTGAACTAAAGGCTCATTTTCATCTCATCTCTTTTCCGTCTTCTGGGTCGGGAGCCTCGGATCAGGCGGCCATTGCCATCCGCGCCCCCTACTGGTCTCCGTTCTATGTTTTTTAACTTTTGAGTCTGTCGAACTCCATAGGTATCATCTTTACATTATGTCACAAAGCACCTTCAGTGCAGTGGCATAGGGAAGTCTCTTAGATTTCCCAAAGGTTTAAATACTTTCTCTTGGTGAAACTACCATTTCCAAGAGCAGTGAAGTGAAATTGACTTTACTTACGATTTGTATCTTTCTAGACCCAGCACACACTATCTTACCATAGGGTGCTGTAGGGGTTATTCCGTATCCACTTGGTCTAGTTTCTCATGTAAAATATTTATGTTACCCTTCCTACAATTAATGGCTGGTGGCAGTGTTTTACCTTTTATTACCATTGTGTGTTTTTACCACTGGCTGAGTTTGCTGCCACGGTAAGGCACCCATGGGTGCCCATTTCTTCAAAATGGCTCTGGACTTCTTTTTTAGCCATTTCTTGTCATGAAGGTCCTTCTTGAGATTTACTCTGCGCGCCAAACCAGATTTGGTCTGTTTTATTTTGTTTTTGGTGGGATTCACGAGTGAAGCCCGCCTCTGGCTCCAGTATGTCTGGCAGGGGCAGGAAGTGAGGGTGGTGCCTTAAACTCTGTGCTTAATCCCCTTAGTTACAGGAATGCACCCAAAGGTGATTGACTGGCTGGCTGTCCGGCAAGGACAGCCTCCCTGCTGTGTGGTTGACAGCTAGGCTGGAATGAATGGGATAAACCTGCATAAAAGGCAAGGCTTTTTGACTTGGAGGGCAGAGTCGACCACTGGACGAAGGAATCCGAAGAAGAACTTGGAAGAGACGCTTACTGCAACTCCTGAACCGTTTGTTTGCCCAGTGAAGCCCTGCTGCTGCGCTGAAGGTCCGAATTCGCCTCGATTCGAGAAGCCCTGCAAAGACGACTTCTCCCTTTGAGTTGGTGGGACCAATCAACTCCAAAGACATCCCCTCAAAGCCGGTTGCATTTCCACTGCTGCTGGAACCGAAGAGTCAGGCAGAGCAACACCAGATTGTGCACGTTGCTTTTAAGTCAGACCCAAGCACTAGGAAGATCATCCGGACTTCCCTGATGCAGGACTGACCAAGCCTGAGCCATCTCAGAGTGCTGGGACACAGATGCGAGGAAAGTCTGAAGTGGTATCCAAGAACCGCAGTGTTGCTATTTGCAGTCAGACGCGAGGAGCTGAAAAACTGAAGAACCGCTGAATCGAAGTTTGCCCACTGCTACCGCTGACAGTCCCATTGCAGAGCAGGAGTCCCCAGACAACCTCCCTCTTGTCCCCACGACTGAGGCTCAGGACCAACAGGATCTGCAGAGCTGCACACGACATAAGCCAACTGGAACCATTTCTTCTAACCAGAGGTACTGTAAAGACTAAGAACTTACCTCTTGTTGTGTAGCCTTACTTGCTCTCAGTTGAAACCTGCCTTGGTTACCTTTCAGAGTTGCTAAAGCTTTGCCCCTCACAAGCTACTCAGCTTGTCGGCCCTTCAAGTGTTCTACAAACATTGTACAAGACTTTTTACCTACCTACAAAGAAAATCTTCAGCTCCCCTTGACATTGTCCAATTAACATTGGCTATCTTGGCTCCCTGAGACACTCCTCTTTACCTCTGTGCTTTGGCCTTTCCCCCAAGAAAGGGTTAATTTACTCTTCTTTGGAAGGTGTTTAAAAGTGCTTACCTGTTAATGAATTGTTTGTTAACTTCCGTTTTATTCCCCATTTCTATCTTTTACACCAAACTTCGTATTGCTCTAAATGTACCAGTGATAATTCAATGTCCACAGTGTCCTAGCTATTTAAGTCACCCAAGGGTGTAGGAAGTGTGTGCCATCCCCAATGGGTGTCAGCTGATTTAGAGAAACTGTGTTTTGAAGTATATTTAAGTGTTAAATGTTTTACTCCCTTCCTGAAGAAGACTTACATAACTGTAAAATGAATTAATAGTTGTTTTATCAAGAAACCTTGAATTTAAGTGTTTATTTTGATAACTTTACTGTTGAACTCTGTCACAACATTACTGCTCACATTGACACCTCTTGAGATAAGCCTTTCTGCTCAGCCACACTACCAACCTGTGTAGTTCAGACTTATACCAATTGTTGGGTCCCTATTGCCAGGCGGTCGGGTTATTGTAGTGCACCCAAAGCGTACTGCATACAATCTTGCCTAACAAGGCTGTACCACCTGAGAATATGGGTAGCATGGAGGGAGCAGCCAGGCTCATCTTACGAGGGAGAGAGGGTTGTAGCTTGGTACAAAGAAATTGTAGCACACATGGCGCAAAGAAACACTGACACTATGTATTGCAGGCCAAGATAAATCTAGGGAAAGTTAAGTACCATCATCATCAAATAAACACAATGAAAATCAACTTAATACTTATTGGTTACAACCCAAAGTGCAACTTTATTAAGAATACAATATGCAGTCAAGGCAAATCAACCTCAACACATTCAGAAAGACAGTCGGCTATTCGGGGGCAGTAAATCCAAGATATATACACTTTTAGAATTCAACCAATAATTCAAGGGTAGTAGACCCTGTCAGTCACGCAGACTCAGTTATCGAAATCACATAATAAATCAACCATGTTACAAGCATACACTCCACAACATTACCTTTTAGAACTCAGTTCAGACCTAGTAACTCCTCCTATACTTTCTGGAGCAACTGTAGAATGCAGTAAGCAATTCAGAGAAAGAATAAACCCAATTACGCTTGTAGAAAGACACTACTTATTTCAAGGTAAGTATGTGACCTATTGGTACATAACTATCCGCTACCTAATAGCTAGTTATATCCACTATACTTTTAAGTATTACAAGATTATACTAGTTGCATGCGCTTTGCCCAAAATGCTAAACTATTAAAGCTGTTCTATATTCTAATATCAAACAACTGTTCATATTGGACTCATGAGATACGAGTTAGGTTTAGGATTGATTTGATATTCTGACATTGCAGTACATTAAGCCAACAAGTGTTTCAACAGCATCTTTCTCAAGGCGAACAACAATGACCATGTTGAGAAACAATAACATATACTGGCAGCATGTAGCAAAGAGCTTCCACTTGTGACCGAAACACTTCAAAGTCGACAACGCCCCTGCGAGGATCGCTCGACAGTCGGCAGGCAACTCATAACCAACAAACTCTAGGGCTGCAGGAGCCAAGCCTTCAGCGACCCTGGGTTGTGACGCAGGATAGCACCTCCTTCTCTGTTGAGCAGATTCGGAACTACGGGCAGCTAAACTGGGGGTGACGCCGACCGACTGAGAAGAGGTCCGGATACCAAATCCACCGCGGCCACGCTGGGGCGATGAGTATCCTTCTGCATTGGCACAGTGTGCTGATGAAACGTAGCAGAAGAGGCAACAGGGGAAAACTCCTAAAGAAAAAGGCCTCCCCACAGGAATGTGTTGCCCATGCTCCCTGGTTGGAGGAATCTGCTGGAAAACATCTGGCATTTGGAGTTTGCCGCCGTTGCAAACAGATCGATCTGGGGCCTGCACCACTTAACACGCGGTCCACCTGGTCCTTCCAAAGATCCCACTCGTGGCAGGAGTGCAACTCCCTGAGGAAGTCTGCGATGGTGTACTTTACTCCGGCTAGGTGAAGCTAAACGAGAAGCATCTTTTGACCAACGGCCCACTGCCACAAGTCCTGTGCTTCTTTGGAGAGCGCTGGGGATCGAGTGCCCTCGTTTCCCGATGTAGAACATTGTGGTGGTGTTTTCCGTGAAGATACTCACCACACTGCCCTTCAGAGACAGAAGGAACGACTTGAGGGCCCAGAACATTGTTTGTAGCTCCAGGATGTTGATATGGAGTTCCTTCTCCAGTAGCCACAGGCCTCTGGTGTGTAGACGTCAGGTGTGGGCTCCCCAGCCCTCCAAAGGAGCGTCTATGGTGACCGTCTCCTGGCACGCAGGGTCTGTAACCCTGTGCCCCGAACTATGTTGGAGCGGACACCCTGCCACCTTATCGCCCGACAGAACTCATCGAGTGGGATCTTGTCCACGAAGCTTCCGGACACCTGTATCCAGTGAGCGCCCTGGAACTCCTTAAGAGGTCTCATCTGTAAAAAAAACACACAATAGGGTGCCTGAATAGGGTTCGTCTTTGCAAAGAGATTTTAACACAAAAAGTGGAACGATACCCCAACTTATTTGAAAAATAGCAACATAGGTCACGTCAAACCATAGAAGCCCTCAAAGGAGGGTCACTGCGGGGATACAACAGGAGATGCCTTGAGATTTAGAGTACATACAAAGGACACAGAAGGATAGAAGGAAGTTCTATCTATTACTGCCTATTTGCCCTCTAGTGCTAGAGTGCACTGGTGTGCCGCTTATCTAACAGGTGATAGAACACGGAATGGAATATTTACCATATTTCTAGTATGCACCTGAAAATTAGTGAATGTTTTCTACTAAGGAGATCCCCTGTTGGCAACATGGGTTCATACACACTGCGTGGAACATGCTACTTGTGATGTGACCAGCAGTAAAAAAAACAAGTCAGGGTAGTAAAATCCCTCACTAAATCAGTCTACTGAAGGTAAAGATACAATTTTAATGACCTGTAATACTGATAATCTGCGTAAATTGTTAATAAATGATAATCAAAATTATCGGTTTAGTAAAAACAGGTTCTCTAATAACCCAACATGTGTCACATGAACTTGCAAGTTGTTCACATTTACTGTTTCAATCTAGAAACTATGGAAGACAAATAAAGCTTGCACACTGTAGCGTGGGTGCCTAGAGAAGGTAACCCCACTAGACGTGGAAGCAAGAACAGGTAATTCCTTCAAGTTCTGGCTCTACCGGTTTCAGTGGTATTTTAAGTGAATTTACACACTTTGTTCAGGACAGTCTGTGCGTCATTCCGGATATATCTGGAATGTAACCAAAGGACGACAGGTTGCTCCAACCCTCCTTGTAAATACTGCTATAAAGCCCACAAGTAGTTCAGTGGCCCTCTGATGGCAGCCTGTTCCACTTTTAAACCCTTACAAAAAAGGGTAGGTGACCCACTGGCTCTTTGCGCCGTATTCTAGCTGTGATAAGTTCACCACAGACTGGTGCTCAAAGTTGTTGCATTGGGCTGCAGTCCAGTAATCTCTTTACAAACTGCTGGAACCCTGATACTGCAAGGTCTCATCTGTAATCTGCAGAGCCGGATGAGGTAGATGCAGGATGGCATCACGCCAAGCAACGACTTGATGTTCTTCATCGACAACAGCCACTGCACCTTCCGCTGAATGGCCTCTATCCTCTCCTTCGAGGGCGACACCAGGCAGGACATTCAGTTTCAGAAACTGCAATACACTAGTTTTGTTGTTAATGATTTCCCACACTATCAGGTAATAGTGTGGATGTTAATTTGAACGTTTCTTGGCAAAACTTAAAAAAAACATTTCATCTGTTCAAACCCTGTTTTGTGGTGCCTTGCTGTAGACGAGCAGATGGACAGAGGCTTAATACATCTTGTTGATTATATGATTAAATTGTGTACTGAGTAAATGCTGACTGCATCGCAATGATATACAGATTGTTCACTCTCGTGACCCAAAACTTCTCCGGTTGGGAGTGGGATTGGACTCACGCGGTTCCAAAAAATAATACTGGGGACGGCGTCCCACAAAGAGTGCAGCATAGGGCTATCAGCTGGTAACGGCTGGTGTGTGTCTAGGACATCGTACTGACTCAGGCTCCTAAGGACAGCGTGTTCTGCAATGGTGTCAAGCAGTACTTTGGAGAGTTGATAGGAGAATCCTAGATCCATCAACAGCTGGACAGTCGTCTCTGTGTGTCCGACAGCCCACTCCCGTGAGTGGGCCCGGATGAGCCAGTTGTTGAGGAACAAGTAAACATGTATCCCCGTAGGCACTGATGGGCCGCCACTGGTGCCAGGCATTTCGTCAACATTCTGGGGGCCGAAGGGTAGGGCCTTGAACTGATAGTGCTATCCCTGCACTACCAAGCATCAAAAGGTTCAGTGTTTCCGGTGAATGGGGATGTGGAAGTAGGCATCCTCCAGGTACAGTAAAGTCAAGAAATCTCCGTTTTCCAGTTGGCAAGCACGTGTTACAACAGGACCAATCTGAATTTCTGTAACTTGTGGTACTTGTTTAGACATCGTGGGTCCAGAATGGGCCTCGAGGCCCCCGTCTTTTCTGACCAAAAGGTATCTGGAATAGACTCGAGCACCAGAGTCATTGGGAGACTAGTTCTAGCGTCCATTTTCACAGCATGGCCCATACCACCTCCAAGAGCTGAAGGATGTGCTTCACCGGACGTACCACTTGAGGGATGCGCAGACAATAGCGCTGAAACTCTAGGGTATGACCTTGGGCGAGAGCATCCAACACTCAGCTGTCGGTGGTGATCTTCCCCACTCACTGACTAACTGCGTCAGCAAGCCTCCCACCGCAGTGCACGGATGAGGGTCCCAGATCAAGCTTGCGTCTGCATTCCGCCTTGCGGGCGATGGCAGCGCCCTGACTTGTGGGCACCGCTGTCCTCCACCGTAGGCCTAGGAACGGCCTCTGTAGGTTTCCTGAGTCGTAGATCTGGAAGGTTGACGGTATGAGGAGAAACTTTTGGACGACCTGGATCTGGTTTGATGGCCTGTAGAGACTCGACTACAACCTTCCCAAAAAGGTTATCCCTGTCGAAAGGCACATCCAGCACCTTCGTTTGGACCTCCTGGTGGAAATTTGTGGCCTTCATCAAGCCCTGGCGACAAAAGCAGACACTGTTACCCATCTGTCGGAACTCTGTGTCGGCAATGTCCAGTGCCACAGTGATTCGGCGTAACATCCCCCTCCTGGAAGAGATCGATAGCCTCCATCCTCTTGTCATCGGGAAGGAACTCTAAAATCGGACCCAGCTCCGGACCTGAAGCTGGATCAGATTCAACTCCCTATCGTACCTGGCTAGGAAGCCAGTGCGTTTGCCGCCTTGATGGTGGACACTGCAGTGTAAAATCACCTTCCTTCCCATGGCGTCCATTTTCTTCGCCTCGCTGTCCAGAGGAACTGAAGACTAGGACGGGTTGGACGACCGGTTCCTCGTGGCCATTGAATTTGGCAATGGTTACGATCTCAGGCGCTTGGGTGTCCGGCACCCGGTACTATTTCCCCAGCCTATCCCGTTTGGGCGGAGCCGTGCAAGGGTTCTATAAGAGGGCCAGGCCCTCCTGCCACACGTCGCCCATGGCCTCATGCGCCCGGTACAAGAAACCCTCCTTCTTGGTTTCTTCTGTGACAAGCTGGAACAGCTCAGAGGATCTGGCAATCATGCAATGAAATGACCCCCACCTCATCCGGTGGCGACGCCCTAGGCTGCAGAGATCCGCCGCAACAAAATAATAGTCCTATCTGTCCCTGTGTCCGCTGGGGGAAGAGGGGGCCCGGCACGGATGTGGAGACTGAAATGGAGGAGTCCCATGATGCCGTCTACTCTTCGCTGGAGACTCATCGGGAGCCTGGGGGCCATTGGGACCAGGCCCTGTGGCATCCTATTCTGAATCACCAACACCAAGGTATGGAGGGTTGACAGAATGTCCAGAGAGACATCCCTCAGCTGAGCTGGTGTGATACGAACACTAGGCCCCACGCCGTCGTCCTCTTCCACATCTCATGGACCGTAAGGACTCCAGGTTCTAGTCTAGTCTAGCCTGAGGGGTTGGAACTGGGCTCAGAGACGGCATCACCTTCTCCGGTATGCCAGCAGGTCTCGCCAAAGTCGCTGCGATGGTCACAGGCCCCTGGGGAAGGGACACAGTCAGCGCCGCAGGGGCTACCTTCACAGGGTCAGCCACCTACGCCTATGTAAGAGCAGCCACCAACAGCTCCATCGTCTACAAAGACTTCTCCTGCGTCGATTCGGCCTTCTTGGGCAGTTTAGCCTCTTCCGTCCATGGCTTCTTGGGTTTCTCCCGCAGCTTAGCCGGGTTGGACGATTTACTTTTTGAGGCGGAGCTTGTTTGCCGGCTTGCAATGGAGGCTGATGGCGATTTAGAGTACGCCCTGGCGACCCACTTATGCGGCAAGCCTGGTTGACCCAGACTTGCGGTTCTTGGCCTCGTATTGGGCCCCCACGAATGAGGTGCCCTTGAAGGTCTTCGATGACTGCTCCTCGGACCAGCCGGTCCTGGGTGCGGCATGACCCTGCTTGGAGCATGGGGCAGAGGCCTTGGCGTTCATACACACCACCAGTCTACTGTGCCTGTCCATTGCTGGTCTTCATGGAGAAAGCCAGGCATAACTCGCATTCTCCTTCCTTGTGGTCTGGATGCAGACAGAGGCATTGCAGGTGCTTTTGTTCAAGAAACACCAGCCGTAGCTAGTGTTAGGGAGAATTCTCAAAAATGTGTCAATTCCCTCCACCATAGAGACCCCCAGCAACTTTGCTGGATTTTGAGGACTTGATTGTTTTAATAGGAGAGAGTGACCCTTTTTTCCCCACTCTCTCATGTATTTTAATGTGATTTTATACACTTTCTTTTTGATTGTGGAGTCTAACCAACTCCATAGGCATTATATTTTACAATTGTGTCACAAAGCACCTCAGTGCAGTGCCACAGGGAAGTCTTCCAGATTTCCCAAGGTTTAAATACTTTTCGGGAATCAACTACTGTTTCCCAGAGCAGTGGAGTGAAATTAACTTCTTAGTCCTGTAAAATTATAGACCCAGCACACACTATCTTACCATAGAGTGCTGGAGGGGTTACTTAGTATCCCCCCTGTGTCTAGTTACTCATGTAGCATTTATGTGTTATCCTTTCCTCTCAGAAGGGCTGGTGGCAGTGGTTTTGTAATGAACTACAAGGCTTTACCCTGACCGCGGACTGTTAACAGCTCCGGTAACGTTAAATCGCAGGAGCCATGTTTTTCAAAATGGCGCTGAGCCTCCTTTGTTAAAATGGTCCCCAGTCTTATTTATTCACCACTTTGCTCATTTAGTCTTTGGCGGGCTTCTGGAATGAAGCCCGCCTCTGGCTCCAGAGTGTATAGGGGTAGACAGGAAGTGAGGAAGGTGCCCGAAACTCACTGTGCTTAGTCTCCTAGGAGACCCATATGCACTCTGCGGTGATTGGCTGGCTGACTGTCCGGCAAGGACAGCCACCCTGCTGGGTGAGTGACAGCTAGGCTGGAATGAATGGGAGAGAAATGAATAAAAGGAGGGTCTTTGGCTTGGAAGGCAGTCGACCACTGGACGAAGGAACCAAAGAAGAGCTTGAAGAGGAGGTGTGAGAAGGGGCCCGGAGGGGAGGGGGTGCCGGGAGGGGTAGCGGGACTCCGCAGGATCGCGGCATGGGGCCGCGATCCAGAGAACACAGCCCCGCCCCGCCCTCTATCCCCGGGACTCTACGGGATCGCGGCAACGAGCCGCGACACGAAAGGAGCGGCCCCCTCCCATCCAGCCTTACCTGAACCCGCCAGGGGTAACGTAGCCGCGGCCTGCAGCCCGGGAGACGGGTTGATGACGGCGAACCCGCGGGAGGTGCGGGCGGACGCGGGGAGCCGGCCCACACGGCCCGCCGAGCGTCTCTCCCCACCAGGAAGGGAGAGAAGGGAGAGACGGCTTGCTCGGCGGGGCGGGCCGCTCTGGGGCGGCCAAAGAGACAGACACACATGGCGAGAGGGAGAGGCTTCAAAGGGGGGGAGGGACTCGCAGGATAGAGTGGCCTGGGACTGGGACTCTTCGGGAAGGCAGCAGAAGCAGCAAACCACGGCAGCCTTTAAAGGAGGCGGGACATGGCAACACCAGCCAATGAGAAGCCTGATTGACAGGGAAGCTTTCCATTGGGGGGGAAGCAAGTCACTCACATCCTATAAAAGCCCGGGAACTAATCCAGCGTTTGTTGTTGATTTTCCTAGTCATACGAAGAGGACGAGGAGAGAAGGAACAACTGGTGGGCCTATCCGGACAACAAGGAGACTTAGGAGGGCTTAATCTTAGATCTGGAAGACTGCCTAAGAGTGGAGTAACTCTCAAGGAGTTCATGGACTATATTTTCATTAGTTTAAATTCACCTGAATAAAGTATTATTTCAGCAACCCAACCCTGGTCCGGGTCTTGATTCTTACATTGGCGACGAAGGTGGGATTAGCGACAACGCGATGGATACCCTAATTAAAACCCTGACGGATGGCCAACAGCAGCTGCAGCAATTAATACAGCTACAAACACAACAGGCAGAGGCTGATCGCCAGGCGTTCCAGCAAGCCATCCAGTTACAGGGAGCCCTTCAGACCACGGCCCAGGATAAACAGCATGAGAACATTATCAGGCTCACAGATGCAGTAACCAGCACGAGGAACCAACCCATGGTACCGTCCACCCTGCTCCAGAAGTATAAGGAGGGAGAGGATCCAGCCTTTTTTTTTACAAGCTTTGAGAGGATTGCAAGAAATGCGCAATGGCCGCCTGAACGCTGGGGACAATATGTGGCTCCCTTGTTATCTGGGGTAATGCAGGGTGCATATCAGGCTGTGAACCCCAATGGCATCACTCCGTATGGGGAAATTAAAGCAGCTGTACTGGACCGTCTAGGCCTGGATGAGGAGGCCTATCGCCTTCAGCTAAGGGACACCAAGTTGAAAAACGGGGAGAGTCCCAGGCAGTTATATTACCGCATTAAAGACCTGACGGAGAAGTGGATGCAATCCCCTAACCCAGCCAACCAACCCCTCCTAGATAAAATAATCCTGGAACAGTTCGTAGAAGCCTTGCCGAGCCCAATGCAAAGATGGGTTAGGCAACACCACAGGCCTACATTGGCGGAAGCCGTGGACATTGCATCGGCTTATCAAAAGGCCGGGTACAGTCGCTTCCCCTCAACAAGTATGCCAGGAAGGATAACGTCGCCGAACTTTGAACCTCAGATACAAAGGGGCCCAAAAGTGGCACATAACAGATGGAGGCAACCGGAGGAGGTCTTCAGGAAACTAGAAGAAAGGAAGCCTGGATATGAGGAGAGACAGCCACCCATAATCCCCGGAGTTCGACAACCCCAGTGCTTTGAGTGTGGTGAATGGGGTCACATTGCCCGGTTTTGCCCCAGAAGGAAGACCACAGAACCTATGGAAATCGGCTACATGAAGCCACACCCGGAAGTACGTAACCCTGGTCCATACATCGTGGATATAAGAGTGGATGGACGACCGACCCGGGCGCTGCTGGATAGCGGAAGTCGACAAACAGCCATATCTCCCACCGTGAGTAATAACCCTAATTTACCTAACCTTTCTGTACCGATAAAGTGTATACATGGGGACATTAAAACATACCCGATGAGAGAGGTACAGATAGAGGTGAACCATGAAACCACTCAATTAAAGGCTGCCGTCCTTCCTACTCTACCCACCCCAGTGGTCCTGGGAACTGACCTACCCCACTTTAGTAAAGCACTGGATGAAGAAAGAGCAAGGAGCAACAGACCCTCGAACATAGGTGACTCTAAAACCCCGCTCCCCGGACATAAAAGACGGAACAGGCTAGAGTGGTGCCAAGCCAGTTACATGACCCGACCCATTAACTGGCAACCCGAGGATCATGAGGACTCCCTGAGGGGGGAAACCCTAACTGATCCCACCCTTCGGGTAGCCCGTGAGAGAGCGGCCAATGAGAAAGATCCAGACGTAACAAAAGGACCTGGCTTTCTGTTCCGTCATGGACTATTGTACAGAAAATATAAGGCGGACGATGGGACTATAAAGGAACAATTGATATTACCAAAATCCCATAGAATGGTCATAATGCAACTGGCACACAACCACCCCTGCGGTGGACATATGGCCTCCCTGAAAACGCAGCAGAACATACTGAGACGATTCTACTGGCCAGGCATATACGGTGAAGTGTCCCAGTTCTGTAAGACGTGTCCCACTTGCCAGCTAACAAGTGGCGTCTTACCCGCAAAAGCCCCTTTGCAGAAAATGCCCCTTATTAACGTTCCTTTCCAGCGGATAGGCATGGACATCGTGGGACCTATTGAACCCGCATCCCGTGGTTACAAGTATCTACTAGTCATTGTTGACTATGCTACGCGGTATCCAGAGGCTTTTCCCTTGAAGGGAACATCAGCCCGACAACTATGCGACCAGCTCATTCCCTTCTTCGCAAGAGTGGGCTTGCCCTCGGAAGTGATCACAGACCAAGGGTCCAATTTTATGTCCACCTTGCTTCGGCAGGTATGCGAAAGACTGCAGATACATCAGTTACGCACCTCGGTATACCATCCCCAGACCGATGGCCTTGTCGAAAGGTATAACAAAACGATCAAGAAAATGATACGGAGAGTGACCGGGTCCGATGGGAAGAACTGGGACCGTATATTACCCTTGGTCTTGATGGTATTACGCGACACCCCACAGTCGTCTACTGGTTTTTCTCCATTCAAGCTCCTTTTCGGAAGACAACCCCGAACCATCTTGGACCTTGTAAAAGAAGAATGGGAGACTTCAGATGAGATTTCTTTAACAGAGTACACTGAAGAGTTGAAGGAACACTTGACAGCACTCCGCTCGATGGCCGAGACGAATCTGGGACACGCACAGACAAACCAGGAGAAAAACTATAACAGAGGAAGTCGGATGAGAACTTTCCGAATAGGAGACCAAGTACTAATCCTACTACCCACCAGTACTAACAAGCTATTGGCCAGATGGAGAGGTCCTTATGAGGTTAAGGAGGTACTTAGCCCTGTGACGTATCGGATCCACCAACCCGATCGTGCCACACCAGACAAGGTATACCATGTGAACCTGCTAAAAGCATGGAACGCACCAGTATTGGTAGCCACAATGGATACTGGTGAGGATACCTCAGAACAAAACGTGAATCACGAACGGGGCAAGCTAGAAGACGTGCAATGGGGAACCGTCCTGACTCCTTCCATGAGGTCAGAACTTTTGAATAGGCTGTCTCCCTTTGGAGAAGCATTTTCGGCCTTACCAGGGAGGACCTATTTAATCGAACACGAGATCAAAACCGATCCCGGACGGATTGTTAGACTAAGACCCTATCGTATTCCAGAAGCACGAAGGATAGTTATCCAAAACGAAGTAGAAGAGATGCTCCGTATGGACATAATTGAACCCTCAACCAGCCCGTGGTCATCCCCGATAGTGTTGGTACCAAAGCCCGATGGTACTGTTAGATTTTGTATGGACTACCGACAGTTAAATACGATCTCCAATTATGAAGCCTATCCTATGCCACGAATGGACGAGCTGTTGGAAAGGCTAGGATCCGCCAACTTCCTAAGCACGCTTGACCTAACGAAGGGTTATTGGCAGATTCCCTTGAAATCCACGGACCGGGAAAAGACTGCCTTTACTACTCCCCAAGGTCTATACCAGTTCAAAGTTTTGCCATTCGGGCTACACGGAGCACCAGCCACCTTCCAGAGACTGATGGATGTCATACTACGTCCCCATGAGTGTTATGCTGCGGCTTACTTAGACGACATTGTCGTGTATAGCCCGACCTGGACAGAACATGTACGCCACTTGGAACAGGTGGTGTCTGAGTTGTTTAAGGCAGGCCTACACATTAATCCGAAGAAAACAGTGATAGGGGCACATGAGACGAAATATCTGGGACACTTGGTAGGCGGAGGCACGATACGACCGCAACTCTCAAAAATCCAGGCCATCCACGAGATACCTACCCCATCCACGAAGAAACAGATCCGTGCCTTTTTGGGTTTCATAGGCTACTACCGTAGATTTATCCCAGATTTCTCCTCGGTGGCTGCTCCCCTCACTGACGCTTTAAGGAACAAAGGGTCTCCCGATTTGACCGAAAACACCGCTGCTTTGGAAGCCATCGATGTCCTGAAGCAGAGGATCACCTCAAATCCAATACTTCGATGCCCCGACTTCCATAGACAATTTTTCCTTCAGACGGATGCGTCAAATCAGGGGCTGGGAGCAGTTCTTTCACAGGAACAAGGGGGCGAACTTCAGCCCATCTGTTTCGTGAGCAGGAAGCTCGTGCCTCACGAGGAGGCCTATTCCACTATTGAGAAGGAGTGTTTGGCCATCAAATGGGCGGTAGAGACCCTCAGATATTATCTTTTGGGTCGCTGCTTTACGTTGTATACTGACCATGCCCCCTTACAGTGGCTCGCAAGGCATAAAGATACCAACCAGCGGGTACTCAGATGGTTCCTGTCTCTTCAACCATTCGATTTCGTTACCTTGCACAGACCTGCGGGTTTCCAGCTGGTGGCCGACTATCTGTCCCGGAATCCTCCCTTGCCCGATCGGCCAGGGTTTGTGATGGGGAGATGTGAGAAGGGGCCCGGAGGGGAGGGGGTGCCGGGAGGGGTAGCGGGACTCCGCAGGATCGCGGCATGGGGCCGCGATCCAGAGAACACAGCCCCGCCCCGCCCTCTATCCCCGGGACTCTACGGGATCGCGGCAACGAGCCGCGACACGAAAGGTGCGGCCCCCTCCCATCCAGCCTTACCTGAACCCGCCAGGGGTAACGTAGCCGCGGCCTGCAGCCCGGGAGACGGGTTGATGACGGCGAACCCGCGGGAGGTGCGGGCGGACGCGGGGAGCCGGCCCACACGGCCCGCCGAGCGTCTCTCCCCACCAGGAAGGGAGAGAAGGGAGAGACGGCTTGCTCGGCGGGGCGGGCCGCTCTGGGGCGGCCAAAGAGACAGACACACATGGCGAGAGGGAGAGGCTTCAAAGGGGGGGAGGGACTCGCAGGATAGAGTGGCCTGGGACTGGGACTCTTCGGGAAGGCAGCAGAAGCAGCAAACCACGGCAGCCTTTAAAGGAGGCGGGACATGGCAACACCAGCCAATGAGAAGCCTGATTGACAGGGAAGCTTTCCATTGGGGGGGAAGCAAGTCACTCACATCCTATAAAAGCCCGGGAACTAATCCAGCGTTTGTTGTTGATTTTCCTAGTCATACGAAGAGGACGAGGAGAGAAGGAACAACTGGTGGGCCTATCCGGACAACAAGGAGACTTAGGAGGGCTTAATCTTAGATCTGGAAGACTGCCTAAGAGTGGAGTAACTCTCAAGGAGTTCATGGACTATATTTTCATTAGTTTAAATTCACCTGAATAAAGTATTATTTCAGCAACCCAACCCTGGTCCGGGTCTTGATTCTTACAGGAGGCCTGCTGCAACTCCTGGACCAGTGGTTTGCCCAATGAAGCCCTGCTGTAGTGACTACTTGCCAAGTTCGCATCTATAGAGAAGCCCTGCAAGGACAACTTCTGCCTTTGAGTTGGTGAGACAAATCAACTCCTAAGTAAGCCACATAGACACCCATCTCGGAGCTGGTTGAATTACTTCAGAGTTGCTGCAGGAAACTGTAGAGCCAGGGAGAGGGACACCAGATTGTGTGTGTTGCTTGTAAACTGGCCTAAAGCTTTTGGAAGATCCTACAGACTCCCACGAAGCAGGACTTACAAAGCCTGAACCCCCACCCACCCCCGCCCGCCCAGTCGAGTGCGGGACCCGAGATGTGAGGAAAGTCCACCTTGACAGCCAGGAACCGCGCTTATTGCCATTTGCTGAACCGCAAAGAGCTGAAACGCGAAACAACCACTGAAAGTAAAGTTTGCCGGTTGCCAGTTTTGACAGTACTGGTGTAGTGCAGGAGTCTCCCGACGTACGCCCTCTTGTCCCCACGACTGAGGCCGGGGAACAGTGAGATCTGCAGAACTGCACAGGAACAGAAGTCTTCAACTGCATATTTTCTGCTTTACCAAGGTACTTTAAAACAAGTCTAAGAGAACTTACCTCTTATACTGTAGAAGTGCTTGTAACGTTTACAACTCGCAAGTCTAATCAGCTTGTGGTCCTACATGTTGTTATTCTTTTTATCAAAGACTCCTAAGAACTTGTGCAAAGACTTTTCCATTTCCTTACCTGAAGTGCTGCATCCTATACTAAGACTTTTGCCCATTGACTTTGGCTTAACCTATTTAAATTGAATGACACTTCTAAGTGCTATCTGAAAGTATTTGCCCTGCTTATGAATATTTGTAATTTCTTGTGTTCTAATAACCTTTGCCTTTAACCAACATTTTAAGAGTGTTCTGAATGCCATCAGTAAGATTAATTTCCCCAGCACCCTTGTTACTTAAGTCACCTGTGGGCCATCCCAAAAGGGTCTTGTCCGATTTAGAAACTGAGAGTGTACAGTATTGAAGTGTATTTGTGTGTTACTATTCTATTGCTCCCTTCTGAATAAGGCTTTAACTGACTGATGAATACATGATTAATTGTTTATGCAAGAAACAGTGAGTGTGTGTAACTCCACTACTGCTCACAATTCCCCTCTTGAGATAAGCCTGGCTGCTCAACACGCTACCAAATCTGTAGCACAAGCTTATACCAAAGGTTGGGTTGCCAATACCTGTAGTCATAGTTGCTTGTAGTGTTCCCAGAGGGTACTACATTCAAACTTTGCCTAACAGCCCACACTTGGTTCAGAGCCTGAAGAGGGATTTCCCCTTTGTCCACTGTGTCATGGTCAGAGGGTGCGAAGTAGGCCTGATGGCCTTCTGGAAACTTCAATGATGTTCACCCCTTTAGGGGCAAGGAAATTCACTGACAATGGATCCCCGCTGTCAGCAGATGGAGAAAAGAGAATGCAGATTCTTTAGAACCCTTTTCCGCGAAAAAACAAGAAAAACGCAGAGCAAACTCAGGGACTCGCAACACTGAAGAGTGCGGTACAAATCTGAAGATGGCTTCCAGAGGAGAGGCTTAGGGAGAGGACTGTCATTGGATGGAGGCGGTTTGACACAGGACACAGTGATTGGCTTAGAGTAGAACAATAAGTTACTTACCAACTATAACATTCTTTCGATTGGATGTTCCTCCCACGTACTCATCTTAGATGTAGCCTTACCTTCTGTTAGGGAGAAGTCTCATAAATGGCTGATTTCCCTCACCCAAAGAGTGCCCCAGCAGCTTTGCTGGATTTCTAGGATTTATTGTTTTCACCTGGTAAGAGTGTGAGGCTTTCTTCCACTCTTACATGTGTGTTGCTGTGTGTGTTATTCACTTTGTGTGATCTTGGGCACTGGAGCCTCACCTACTCCATGTGACCACTTTTGTGTCTGTTACACAGCACCTTCAGTGCAGTGACACAGGGTTGTCTGAGACTTCCCACTGACTCCATTTTTCTGGGGCTGACTACTGTCCCCCAGAAACAGGTAAAGTTGCCATTAACTTTATATAGTAACTTTAAACCACAGACCCAGTACACCCCATCTTACATGGAGTATTGGAAAGGGTTAACTCTTATCCCTTTTTGTCTGTACCTCTTGGAGCCTTGTTTCGCTCCCTTAACTTTAAGACTTGGCTGGTGGCAGTGGTAACTACCCTTACTATCCTACCGTATTATCTTATATAAACGTGGTATTCTTCCAGGCTATTATATTAGCCTCGAACATAAACCCGCTTGACCAAATACATTTTATTTTGGTTCCGGTTGGGTTTATTCACCATTTCTTTTTGTTAAAATCTTTCTCGTGTTTTTCTCCGTACGCCAAACCGGGGAGGATTCCTTTGTTTGCTGTCTTTTCGCGGGCTTCTGTGCAGAAGCCCTCCTTAAGGCGCCCGATAGTCGGGGGGCGGGGGGGATGAATGCAAGGGAGGGATCTTCGGACCCCTGCCATGGGTTGCCTTAGTAACCCAAGTCGCACTCTTGTCCGATTGGCTAAGGGGCCTGGCCTTGACAGGCCAGCCACACTGTTGTGTGTATGACAGACAGGCTGTATGGATGGGGGAAAACTGCATAAAAAGCAGGTCCCTGGGTCTGGAAGAGCCGAGTCGCCACTGGAACGAAAGCTCCAACGGGGAACTGGAAGAAGAGGACCCCTACAACGACTGAACCACCCGGTGAAGCCCTGCTGCAGGTCCGAATCTCCGAATCCGACGACAGAGAAGATCCTCCAGGAAACTTCTTCCCTTCAACTGGTGGGAACAACCAGTACGCCCAAACTACAAGCCAGGACCCTCCTCTGGTCGAATTCGCTGTACAGAGCTACAGTGGGCCGGATAGCCAGGAAGGTCAGACCATGCTTTGGTTTTAAGGAACGCACCTTTTAATCATCGTTTTGCTCTGCTGCTGGTTTCTTCCCTGGGTGGCGCAGGACCCTCCAGTCTTCCCACTTTGTGTCAGTCCGACAGTCGCTTCAGGAACCACCAGGAACGTCCGCCTCAGCTTCAGCTCCCTCTCTGTTTTAAGGTACTGTGCAAATCCGGTAGTCAGTTTCGGTCAGCTGCAGTGAAAGTGTTTGAAATCTTTCTCCAATCTGAGGGCGTGTCCTTCTCTTCTCTTTGAACTAACTTTTCTACCAACCAACCTCGTCCGGAATCTGTGCCACCAACTTTACCGCAAACTACCCTGAACTGTGTGATCTTGAGCAAAAGACTTTTGTCCTATTGACTTTGGCCCTAAGCCTTTTCTATCTGATCTCCTCACTGTAGTCTCTTGTTCTATTGCCCAGATTGCTTACCTGTTGGTTTTGCCTAATTTCTAATAACTTTGTCTTTCCTTCCCTTTTAAATTGCTGGAGTGCCATTTTGCTCCCACTTCATTTGTGAGCTTAACTTGTCTGGAATTTAAGGGAAGTGGTGTGGTGTATTTATGATTTTTGACTTGCTTAGAAAGGTGAACTGTTATACAACTGCTAAGTAAATAAATATATATTCTTTTACTTAGAAATCTTGAGTCAGCGTTTGCCTGAATCATAGTAATTGCTGTCCTTTGTGTAACTATTTATACTGCTCACTTACTTTTGAGATAAGTCCGGCTGCTCTGCTACTGCTACCACTATGAATGTATTACAGGCTTGTACCAAAGGTGAAATTGTACTGTCACTTGTAGTCCGAATTGTGTGTAGTGTTCCCAAAGGGTATTGCATATAAATCTGCCCAACACCTTCAGCTTTGCTGCTTCGGACAACATTTTCTCTCCGTCAGAGGGTGCTCTGCTCGAGGATGCGGTGTCGATGTCCCTCGTCTGCATCCGTCGAGCGCCAGCGTCATCCGCTGTATAAATGCCTCGAGCCGCGCCCGTTGGCCTCAGTTCTGTTTCGTATATTGTAGCCAATGGATTGTAGATTATGGCATGCCTCTTTTGACCCAAGCTTTAAAAGGAACTTTGAGTGTAAACCACGTAAACTGTACTGTGGGTTAGGCTTAGATGGGGGATGGAGGAGGTGTTTGATGAGGAATACGTGGGAGGAACATCCAATCGAAAGAATGTTACAGTTGGCAAGTAACTTGTTCTTCCAATGGATTGCGTCCTCCCATGTATTTCTCATCTTAGATAGACTCCCAAAGCAGTTTTGTATTGGCGGAGGGAGGACAGAGATCTCAATCATGTACAGAATGAAGTACTGATTTAGCAAAGAGACTTCCCTGTGAAGAAGTCGAATCTAGGGCATAGTAATAATAATAATGAAAATAATAAGTGTGCATGGATGACTAGGTGGCTGCTGCACAAATATCTTGCACTGGGACACCCCTTTGAAGTGCTGTTTAGGTCGCCATGCTCCTGGTTGAATGAGCCCTCAGCCCATCTGGAGGATCTTTCCCAGCCAATCTATAACATTCAGTTATAGCCAAAATTATCCATCTAGACAAGGTTTGCTTAGTCACTGCCAGCCCCAATTTATGGCCAGTGTATCCCACAAAGTGGTGGTCACACTGACGTAATCTTGACAGTCTTGAAGGGAATAGTTTACCTGTAACTCCATTTCTCCAGCATTGGTATCTTTCATGGATTCACATGCTTAGAATATTCCCCATCGTCAGACTGGGAACCCTCGGTAAACTTATAAAACCGTTTCCCATAGGAAAAACTTCCGACACTTCTGTCCCATCTATGTCGTTTTAGTGGCTGCTTACGCATGCCCCAATAGGACGTTACGGTATAAATGCCCCGCTCCCGTGGCTCCCTTCAGATTTTAACCCCTCCAAAGTAGAATGGGGTAAAACATATTTATGTACATACATTGCATTCCGGGGAGGCCGGCGGGCGCATGTGAATCCATGAAAGATACCAATGCTGGAGAAATGGAGTTACAGGTAAGAAACTATTCCCTTCTCCAGCATTGGATCTTTCATGGATTCACATGCTTAGAATAGATTGTATAGCAGTAATCCTGAAAAAAGGCGGTGTGAATGCAATCCAACACCTTTGTAAGCATATATATATATATATCTCCAACATATGCATCCAGGTATACCTATGCATGCCTATACACAAGTACATATAACTGCAAACATATAAATATACATACATATATCAATACATCTGCATAAAATAAGTAAAGACCCTTCCCGAATAGGGCTTACCTTATTGAAACAGATGGCGCAAGACTGCCCTTCCCATCTGTACATCGTCTGCATGCTGCCGTTGGAGGCAGTAATGGTGGGTAAATATGTGAGGCACCGACCATGCCGCCGCCTGGCAAATGTCCGTCAGCGGATTTCCTGCCCACAACTCCGTCAAAGACGAAGTTGACATCGTGGAATGAGCTCTCGGATGCCCTTGTAGAGGTTTTCCTGCCTTGGAATGACAAAAGGCAATCATCGGCGAGACCCATCGAGCCAGTCCTTGTTTAGAAATTGCCTTTCCCCTTGTCGACAGACCATATGCAATGAAGAGTTGATGCGTAGATCTGAGTTGCTGAGTCCTTAAATTTCTTCTCCAGCCAATCTTTTATTGTGGGTTCCGAGAAAGGGTGACGCATCTTCTGTAAACCCTCCTGCCACACATGATCCATGATGGGTACTGAGAGCACCAACTTCCTCCTCTTTCCCATGTGGTCGAAAAGAAAACAGTCCTTTTCCTCTTCCTCCTGGGCCAATCCGAATTCTGTACACGCTTTGCTCATCATGGCGTGAAATGACCCAATGTCGCCCAGGGGTCACGGCTGTGCTGGGCTCCTTGGGGCTTCTAATTCAGCCTCTGACTCCCAGGTTGGATCCCTGGAGGGGGATAATGAAACATCCGACATGGTCCTTCTTTCCAAGTCCGAATCTAGCAGTTCTCCCTCCTCCTGGCATCACCTGCGAGGTCCTCACTTGCTGGTACCGTCGGAGGCATTGTCGGAGATGGCCGACGGGACGGGCCCAGTTTGTCGATTGTCCCAGAGTTGCTTGAGGTAGTCCCTAGTCCAATGTTTTCAATAGGGTCTGTAACATGGATAGAACCTCCAGCGATAAGATCGACTGCGGATTAAGAAGAGGGGTAGACACCAGAATGCTGGTTCCCCCACAGAGGCTTGCCAATTCCTCGTAACCCGAGTTCTGCAGGGCCAGCTACCCTCTCACACTCATCTCCCGAGGACACCGACAAGGCCGCCTCTTGCTGCAGCAAGGCCTCTGGTAAAATCAGGTCGAATACTTCTGGTCGCCAGGCCTCCTGCGGAATCTCTGCCGACGAGGTTAAAGCCGGGCCCGTCGTCACCACCTGCGGCCCATGAATAGACGAGACCAACTGTGTCAATGGTAGAGTGGGGGTCGACTACTGCCCTGCCGTCGACGACGGTGGCGGTCGCGTAGGTCCCTGAGGCGTTCCTGCCTTTTCTGAACTTGACCTGCGTTTCTCGACTCAAGGCTGATCTATGGTGATCGCCTGAGGAGGATTTTGACCTTTCCTTTTCTCCTTCTTCGACTAAGAGGATGACAAGGTTTTCTTCGATGATGACTCCTTTGCAGAATGGCTTCCCGACGACCCTTTCTCCGCCGGCCGTGGTTTCTTCACTGGGGGTTCCGCCGATGTTGAGCAGCACAGGGCCCCTGAGGATTTTGATGCTGAGGCCACGCTGCGCGTGGAGCCTACCTCCAAAGGCGGGTATGCCCCCACTCCATCGGTCAACCATGCCACTAACCACCGACTTCGGTCTTTAAGAGTCTTTTGGGAGAAGCCTTTACATATGTCGCCCTTGTCTGCCGAATGGTGATGGTGTAGACAATATATGCAATTCATAGGTCCGTCCCCCTCATACGCTTTCTTCAAGCCGCATGTTGCGCACAGGCGGAACAGAGCTTTTCCAGACATCAGGACGAAGCTCAACGACACAACCTTGACAAAATAGTAGACTACGCGAGGTGATCCCACTACTTTGGAGACGGTAGAAATCTGAAGGAGCAGTGGGGGCAGGGCATTTATACCGCTACGTCCTATTTTGGCATGCGTAAGCAGCCCCTTAAATGACGTAGATAGGATACAGAAGTGTCAGAAGTTTTTCCTATAGGAAACGGCTTTATAAGTGTACCGAGGGTTCCCAGTCTGACGACGGGTAATATTCCAAGCATGTGAATCCATGAAAGAGCCAATGCTGGAGAAATACAGAAACTCAGAGCCCTCCTAGGGTCTAATCTATGTAGCCTTTCATCCTCCTTACTTGCATGAGGGGGAGCGAAAAAAGTAGGTAGTGTTATTTTTTGTGACAGATGAAAATCAGAAAATTTTTGGCAAGAAAATCCGCAAAGGATTCTGGGATAGTGGGACGGGGTGTTCCCAAACCAGATCCACCATCTAGTATTTCTTGAACCCTGCGTTCTGCTCGTTGGGCACGGAGTCTGGCCGCTAATAGCGCGTCAGCTTTGTCCGCCTTCTCATAAAATTTCTGTTTCAAGAGGAGGAGCTTGTGGGCTATTTGTTCATGTTCCAGGAGGCGTAACTCTTCGCTTCTTTTCCTGGCTTCTAGAACTTTGTCAGAATCAACAGTATCCCCTTTCTTCGCATCACTCTCCAATTGGGTAATTTCTCTACGGATTCTGTTTTCAATTAAGGCCCTCTTTTTTATTGGCTCCCTCCCGCATGAGGATTCCCCTCCATGTTGCTTTACCAGCTTCCCAGACCCCCTGTTTCGAGACCTCCCCAGTATCATTCACTCGGAAATATTCTTCAATTTCAGTTTCCATCTCTAATTTGAAAACGGGATCTTTCCATAACGTCTCGTTGCACCTCCATTGTCCGAATCTAACGGGCAATGAGTCCCAAACTAAATCAGCGGTCACCATATCGTGGTCGGATCATGAGATGGTCGCGATTTGTGAGTGTGTGGCCATGTCAAATAAATCACCGGAAAAGTAAAGGTAATCTATGCGGGTAAACGTATTGTGCAGGGCCGAAAAAAAGGTGTACTCTCTTTCCATAGGGTGCATACAACGCCATACATCGACCAAACCATACAAGTCCATCATCGTTTTGAATTGGTTGTGATCCCCCTCCAAGTGTATCCCGTGTTACTGGATTACCAGGGTGCCAGTTGAGGTCAGGGTCTGCCCATATGTTAAAGTCACCGCTGAGGATGACGTGACCTGTCGCCTCTAGAATTATTTTGGGGATTGTTTTGGCGAGAAATCGGAGTTGTCTCACAATGGGGGAGTAAATCGTGGCGATTGTAATGGACAACTTTCCAATGGTCCCCAAGACAAGGAGGGCCCGACCTTCAGCATCGGACCAAACTTCCAAGGCCTTAAAGTCTAACACCTTTCTGATGAGTATTCCCACTCCCCCTTTCTTCAGAGGACCAGAGCCCAGGAATTCCAACCTAGTTCTTTTTCCCAGGATTGCCCTTTCCTCTCCCCTCATATACTTGGTCTCTTGTAGAAAGAGTATATCCATTTTCGACCTTCGAAATTCTCAAAAAACAAGTGATCTCTTAGTAGGCGAGTTAAGACCTTTAACATTGAGCGTTCATACCCTCATGGTGCCCCTGGTGCATGGTTCAGCGGTCATCATAACATTTTCGATGCTCCTGTGAGCTTGAAGATCACTGTAACCTCGCCCCTTGGTGTTTAGACAACCACACACGAATTTTCCATTCTAAGACTCTCAACTGTTCCCTTGACTCAACACATTCTCTTTCCTGTCACCCCCCCCTTCCTGAGTTCGGTGGCGTCCGATCGATCCCAGTTGAAAACACTGGTCCGAATCGAACCACTAGAGGAGACAGTTACCTCACGCTCCCCCATGCATAATAAACATCAAAAAATGTCTAATGAGCCCCCTACAAGCCACCCCCGGTAATAATCAAATGGGTGCCATATAGGTGGAAGATTCAAAACCATTTTTACAGCACATAACTCTGACTTCTTCATATTAAAGGTTAATTCATTCAAAATGTATCGCACTCTTTCGGTATCAGTTGCCTCCCTCTGGGGAACCATTCCCTCTACGGTACTTCCTCGAACCCATCACTTTTCTCCTTTTTTGGCCCTGCACATGCCATTCCCCTTGGCTCCTGGGTGGCTGGTCGCGAGGTCCCTCATGTTCCTGCGGGCCCAGTAGGTCAGAAATGCATGCTTTAATATCTTGCTCGGAGTTCAGTCTAATTCGTGTGCCCTCATGTTCAAAGGAGAGGGAGAAGGGGTATCCCCATCTGTAGCGTGTGTCGCGACTCTTAAGCCAGGTAGTAAGTGGCTTACACATTTTCCGTAGGGTCAGCGATGAGAGATCTTGGAAAATAGTTATTTGAGCTCCACTAAGGGTGATAGTACCCCCACTCCTCGCCTTTTCCAACACTCTCATCCTGTCCTGGTAACGATGAAATCTTGCGAGCACCGATCGCGGGCCTCCGGGCGGGCCTCCAGCTCTGTGAATGCGCTCTGTTTTGGGTTCGTCAATGTTGTCATCTGCGACGAGGAGCTTGATGTCATGGAGAGTTGATTTCAGGTCTTCCTCTGTTTCCCCTTCTTTCTCTGGAATCCCAAAGAAGCGCAGGTTGTTTCTCCTTTCGCGATTTTCCAAGTCGTCCATCTTGAGTTTAAATTCCTGTTCCCTTCGTTCCAGTTCTGTTATTCTATGGTCTAGTTGCGTTTCGAGGACATCGATTGAGGCCTGGTTATTCTCAACCCCCTTGACCCTGTCTTCTATGTTGTCAAGGCGCTGTGTGAGCTTGTCGATTTTCCCTCCAATGCTGGCTCCCATGTTCCTCATTTCTGCTAATAAATCTGCTATGTCCCCTTTCGTAGCAGCAGTTTCTTTGTCCATGGTAGAAGTTTGGCCATCTCGGCCCCAACGTCGAATTGGGATGACGATCTGTATGCTTCGTCGGCGAGCCTGTCGGGCGTTCATGCGTTTATAGACTTGATTCCCACGCGTAGGCGCATGGAGTTGCCGGAGTACTCGCTACCACAGAGGAGGCACACGCCCCTATTGTCCTCGTTCCCCTTCACTGTACCTTGGCCGGGGCAAGGCGTGTCAGGGGGCCTTTCCCTCTGCGGAGCTGAAGTTTTTGTGACTTTAGTCCGGGTAGGGTCCCTTTTTCAACGGAAGCGGTCAGACACGGGATGGTTAATGGGCTTTCCGTGGATTTTGGTCGCTTCCTCGTGGTTTTGTATGATGCGGATACGTTCGGTGCCTTCTTGATTCTTTGGGGGTATCAGACGGGGGAACCAGGTCTCCTGATGTTCAAGAGGATCACTGCTGCATATGGTGGTATCAGTAGCGTGGGGCTTTGTGTTTGTGGGCTTGGCGTATTAAATCATTTCAGGCCTGGGTTGCAGGGCAAGATCACTGGTGTCCCAGTGATCCGGGGTATTGTGATGGGAGAAGGCACACGCCCTGGAACCAGGTGCCCTACCCTCCAAATTTAAACGCTGCAGTTCTATGGGTAGAAAGGCTTAATGGTGCTTGGGGGTAGGCCAAAGGCTCCCAAATGCGGGTTCGCTGTAGTGTGTCGAGCCGGTCGCCACTTAGTGGGAGGAAGGTTCCGCAGGCCGCGAGATCGCGATCGCTGTGGCTCACTGGGGCCCTCAGATGAAGTGAGGAGGCAGGGGGTGGTCTGTCAGGGCCGAGACCCACTGGCCTCAGGTGGGATATGCGGGAGGCAGCTGGGGTCCGGGCCCGCGCTCCCCGCGTTGAAGAGTCAGCTAGGGCGGGGGGGAGAAAAGGAGGTCCCGCCTGCGCGGGCCGAGCCGCGCTGCCCGTGAGTGAAACCGGGCCACGACGTGCTCAGAGGAACGCGCCGCAGGGGCCGTGGAGGAGCTCCGCGTATCAGAAGCGGGCAGCACTCACCGGCGTATCTCTTCGCCCCGAGTCGGGTCGCCTTCGGGACTGCGGGTCTGTCTTCAGATGGACGGCGGCAGCCCACGTCGCATGTCGAGAGCCCCCCCCCCACTCCCCGAGAGCCTCCAGGCAAAGCGCCGGGGGGAGAGCCAGGGCGGGGAGCCGCAGCACAGCCCGGCGGCATCACTGGTCTCCGGCAGCTGTGGGCCTCAGCAAAGGTGCCGCGCAGGAGGTCTTGAGGGAAAGTTCAAGCCACGGCTCTTTTCACTGCGAAAAATACTCAGATTTTCCCCGGAGTTTCGCAGAATGGGTGGGGGCCGGGGTCAGCAAGCCTGGGCTGTCGTTATACAGATGGGGGGCCAAAAGTGGGGGCTCAGAGCACTTTTGGGGGACCGTGAGACAGAGCTCACACGGAGAAGATCCACATCCGTGCGCCCCCTGGCGGCCAACCTAATTTGGCATTTATATAGCGCTACAAACCCTCCGGTATCTGAGCGCTGCTTATTATTACCCACAGTGTGAGATGCTCATTTATCAACCTCGGAAGGATGAAAGGCCGAGTTTGGCTGCGTTAGCAGGCTCTGCACAGATGTCAAAGCGAGCGCTCTACTCGCTGTGCCACTTGACCGGCTATGCCGCTTTCCTAGTAGAAGTAGCTGCTTGTACTACAAGACTCTCAGGTAATGGGTGTTTACTCAAATATTCAGGATCTGAATAACAGGGCCTGTATTTTGAAACATTTATTTACTGCCGGAGTAGACTCAGGGTTTTCCCATGCAGTGTGCCTTTTCACGTAGCTCTACAAAGGAAAGTGAAGTATGGGATTTTGTTGAGGTCCCTCTGAAAGGATGTCCGTCATATCATCCTCCTGATAAATAGGTGAATTTCTGCTCTACCCCATAAATTCAGTTAACCTGTTCATTAACTTTCTATATCCTGCATCAGCATGCTCAGCCGGGTCAGGATTTCAAATTCAGATTCTGGAGCTGTGTCCAGACCACTTGCTGACTGCAAGCACTCCTAAGTCTGCCATTTTAGATTGAGTGTCGATTAACTTCCCAGAGACCTGTTTTGTTCCAAATTTCACTCCCGCAGGTGAAACATCTTCTGATGAAATCCCCCCCTCACCCCCCCTCCCGCCCCTCACATAAATTGAGGACATGGTTTTAAAGAAATCCTGCCTACTTTCAGGGTGAAATTATTTCTCAGCTGGCGTAGATTGACACAGGTGTCGATTTTGCAACAGGAATGAATGAAGACGTCGACAAGGGTGTTGACGTTATAGGCACCGCCTTCGATACCGTCAAGGTAACCTTCGACACTTTCGAAGGAATTGTCTACGCCCTCTAAGGAGCCTTCGGCAGCCGGCTGTGCACTCGACGTAACCTTTTTGGAATGGTTTGTCGGCACCCTCTGCTCGACCGCCTTCGATAGAGGCTTCGGGGAAGTCTTAGACAAGGATTTTGATGGCAGAGGAGTATTTGACGCCATTTTATCAAGTACTACCCTGATTTTTGCACTGGGCGTTTTTTATGAGGCGTTGGGGAAGATTCCCTGGACGACAACCTTGACGATTCTCCTCAGATTTTCTGGTCTTAGATGTTCCCCTGTCACTTCTTGTATGAGCAGGGGCATGGCCTTCACGAGACTTTGAGGGGGTCTGGCCGCATTCTCAAAATCCTTTAGCATAGATGTTCTGAAGGCTTCCCACTTTCCTGGGGAATCATGTTTTGACAGACATGTGATAACTTCCTCAGATGACGTTGAGGAAGAGGGAGACCGGTCTTTTCTTTGCCTTTTTAGAGGAAGAAGAGGACTACCTTAAACTACTCCTCGACCTAGAGTCTTTAGGTTTGTGACTCTGCCAAGTCTTTTTTCTCCTCGAAGAAAACTTTGAGGACTCCTCCCCCCACCACCAGTTTAACTCTGTTCCTTCAATGCTTTATGGGTTATCGACTGACGGGAAACGCACTAGTCTATACGGTGGTCGGAACCAAGGCACCAGAGGCAATTCCGATGGGGGTCAGTCATGGCCATCTTCTCCCCAAATTTCTGGCATTTTTCATCCACGTTTTCGTGTGGAAGGATTTGATGACATTTTCACGAACTGAAGCGAAGCCAGCGGAAAAACCGAACTGAGGCCAACGGGCGCGGCTTGAGGCATTTATACAGCGGATGACGGACGCTCTACGGATGCCACCGAGGGACATTGACGCCACTGCCTCAAGCAGAGCACCCTCTGGTGGAGAGAATTATTTTTCCGGAGGAGTAAAGCTGAATGTAAGGCTATATCTAAGATGAGGAATACGTGGGAGGACACAATCCATTCGAAACATTTTATTAGTGAAAGTTAAACCGATTTTCTTTTACCAAGGATTCCTGGCCTGACAACAGGGAATATTCATGAGCATGTGAAACCATGCCAGACCCCATGCTAGAGAACCCACCCTTCTGGCAGAATGGTGGCCCTTCTGTGCATTACCGGGGCTGAATTAACAGCCTGCGAGTAATAAGACTAAAAAGTCACTGAAATAAAACCACTGCCACGAGCTATTCAAGTAAACTTGCAATTATAACAAAAATGTTACCAGGTAAATTAGAAAGGGGATACATTGTATACCAACCACCACTCCACATAAGGTGGGATGTGCTCGCTCACTGAAATCAAAGTAAAGGGGATGTGAATCCCACTTTACTTCTTGGGAACAGTAGCTCACCCAAGAAATAATGAGAATTTAAAATGCTGTGTGCTGCTATAGTATATTAAAGTCAGTTCAAAGTTATAGGAAACTATAACTCCAATCATACACTATGGAGGGACATAAAAATGTCACCCATACAAAACAGTAAAAAACTAGCTAAGAGGGGAAAAAGATTCCAGCTCACCAAGGGACAAGGTAAAATAATAACCAAGTCCAAGCTAAACGTTCTGTAGTTGACACAGGTCAGGAAGATTTATCATAAAGATGAAAAGCTTAAAAGAAATGCATACAATTCACTTAATCACCTGAAAGGAAGGCACGATGCAGTAAGGAAAAACACTTCACAAGAATTAAGACCCCCTAACTTCAGAAGTCTAATCCCTATGTTGAATGGGGCCTTGTTTCCAAGAGCCACCACCTTCCTTCTAGGACAGGGGACAAAGGCAGGAAACTTTCCTGGGGTGGTGAAACATGTTTAGGACTACAACTTGTGGATTTTACAGTTAATCCAAATACATTTCTATCTCTTAGAAGAGCTTTTAAAACAAAATGTTTTGAAAGCAAAGGAATAGAATAAATCAAAGTTATTCACAAAGTTTTTTTATAAAGGGAGATATGGATGGCTATAAGTATTGCGATTACTCAGCCCCCTTACTCCAATTTCCCCAAGTGACTTGGCAGGTTGACTGGGTGTCGCTGGAGGTAGATTTTCCCATGGGGGAAGCATTAGAAGATGCCCAGGAGCTGCGGGTGCAAGGAAGATTCTGGTACGGTTCAGAAGCTGAGTGCAACCCTTTCCGAAGAAGAAATGCTGCAGGCACCGATGCAGCACTTTTGAGGACATTATACCAGCTGGAAGGTAACAGGTTCCAGCTACATTCACCGCACCTGACAGTAGGCACCACACCAACTGCGGTCAAAGTCCCTCCGTGCAGGATCTCTTGATGCTGGGAAGCTGAAACTTGTCAGGAAGGTGAAATGTAGCAAGGGCTGGTGACCAATCAAGTTCCAGGATAATATAATGGGGGGGTGGAGGGGGGGGCAGTGACACTTCCAGTGTGGTAGCCCAATTCAGAGCTGGCCGGTCAACTAGGTGGTCCAGGAATTATTCTGAAGGCTCAAAGCTGCAGAAACGCGAGAAGACATGGAGACTGGTTGTCCTACGAGTCCAAAGAGTTGGGGAGAAATCTCATAAATGTGACAATCCCCTTCACCTTAGAGACCCCCAGAGACTTTGCTGGATTTTGAGGACTAGATTTTTTTTTTTTAACCTGGAAAGAGTGTGAACCTTTTTCCCCACTCATGTATTTCTATACCTGTTTTACTCTGTGTTCTTTGATTATGAAGTTTTAAGATAACTCCATAGGCATCATCTTTTCATGTGTGTTACACAACACTTTTAGACTTCCAAAAGTTTTAAATACCGTCTCTGGGATAAACTACTGTTTCCTAGAGAATGTAAGGTTAAATTGACTTTACTAGTCTTTTTAAATTCCTAGGCCCAGCACACACCATCTTAATATAGAGTGCTGGAGGGGTTACCTACATAATTCACCCCCCCCCCCACCGCCCCCGAGTCTAGAAACTCACGTAGCAGTCAAATGCTACCCTTTTATATCGAAATGGCTGGTGGCAGTAGTTCTACAACAAACTACTGTGATTTTTTCCCTACCGCGAACACCGGTAGCTAAAAATCACGGGAGCCATGTTTTTCAAGATGGCGCCTTAGGGCCCTTTGTTTAAACAGGTCCTGGTCTTTTTTCGCCAACTAGGTTTGGTCCCTTTGGCGGGCTTCAGGACTGAAGAACGCCTCTGGTGCCTGGGTGTCTGGGGTGGGCAGGAAGTGAGGGAGGTGCTTGAAACTCCCTGTGATTAGTCTCCTAGGAGACCCAAATGCACTCAGGTGTGATTGGCTGGCTGTCCTGCAAGGACAGCCACCCCGCTTGGTGAGTGGCAGCTAGGCTGGAATGAAAGGGAGAAAACTGTTTAAAAGGCGACTCTCTTGGACTGGAAAGCAGAGTCGACCATTGGAACGAAAGAACCGAAGACGAGATGGAAGAGGATGGCTGAAGCAACTCCTAAACCGTTGGTTTGCCCGGTGAAGCCCTGCTGCAGGTCCGTATTGCCAGGTTCATCCAGACAGGGAAGCCCCTTCAAGGACGACTTCTTCCCTTGAGTTGGTGGGACCAATCCACTCATAAGCCACCTGGATGCCATTCTCGGAGCTGGTTAGGATTAACCAGGGGGGGAAGGACACCAGATTGTGTGCTTGACTACAGCTACTTGTACCGAAGATCTTTGATTTTGCCAGCTTGTTTGACCCGTCCCCGCGCAGTGCAGGAGTCCCGATGTCTCCTCTCTTGTCCCCACGACTGAGGCTCAGGAACAGTGTGATCTGCAGGAACTGCCAGGTAATGTCTTCAGCTGCAGCTTTACACGGTACATTAAGGTACCGTGCCAACCCGATTGAGAGAACTTAACTCTCACGGTGAAAGTTTGTGGAACTTCCCCCAACTTGCAGGCCTAATCAGCTTGTGACCCAACATATGATTCTTTTTCGTACAAACTACTACTGAGAACTTTGGCAAAGACTATCGTTTACTACAAGAACATCTCGTTCCTATCCAAGACACTAGCCTATTGACTTTGGCCTAGGCCTAATGAACTGAATCGAGTCCTCTAGTGAACTGAAACTGTTTGCACTACCTAGGAAAGTATTTGTGATCTATTCTATTAACTTGCGCCTTTGTCCTCCTATTTAAAGTGACTGAAATGCCATTTTGCTCCCATTTCAGGGGAGCCTATTTTACTTACAAACATATTGGTCTGGTACTGAAGTGTATTTGTGTATGACATTAAGTTTCCTCCTTCTAGTGAATGTTTTCTAAATGACTGTGTAATACATTAGTAAGTGCTTTACCAAGAAACCTCAAGTGTGTCTACTTGAACCACTGTGATTGTAAGACCGCTGTGTAACCACTTTTACTGCTCACATTCCCTCTTGAGATGGGCCTGGATGCTCAGCTCGCTACCACAAACTGTGTAGTACAGACTTATACCAAAGGCTGGTTTTGCTTACACCTGTAGTCCTAATTGTATATGGTGGTCCCAGAAGGTACTGCATGCAATTCTGCCTAACACAAAGGTCGAAGCACCGCAGAGGGTCGTCTCAGATCAGGTAGTCCAGCAGGGATTAACCGGGACAGTTGTAGGAAAGATCACAAGGCCACTTTAGCAGTCGTCCATGGGTCTTCTGCCGGCTACACAGGATACTTGACTCCAACACTGATTTACTGGAACGGCTGCCGGGGTCCCCTTAACCCAAATCCAAGCACATGTAAAAAACCAGCACAACAATGGTAAGGACCACTGTGGGTTTCACTCACACCACACCAGACTGTCAGGCACCACAGTTGTTAAATGGGACCAGACAGTCCCACCGACTTCCTGGGCTCAGGCATAAACGGGAAGCACCAGCCAACGGAAGATGTAGTTTTTCCAGTCAGGCAAATGCAT
Source organism: Ambystoma mexicanum (assembly GCF_040938575.1). NCBI lineage: Eukaryota > Metazoa > Chordata > Amphibia > Caudata > Ambystomatidae > Ambystoma > Ambystoma mexicanum. Next base: position 1,118,028,043 of record NC_090926.1, read on the forward strand.
AACCATATTAGGGATAAGTTTCAGCAGTAGAAGATAAGTCTTCATGAAGAGAAGAATAATTGAATTGTGATAAAGACGCTCTCACTTCAAAAGCTAAGTAAAAATGTATCAAAATAGATATTCGGTTTATCTATTTTTTAAAGCCAGTTCCAGCTAGTTTTATTCAAACAGCTAGGCATTTTGGTTTCTCAAGGTCTAATGGTTGACTTGACTGCATGTGTCTGCGCAAGTTGTTTTGGTCTGAGACCATGTTGCCGGACCTCTGTAACTTGATTCTGCTTACCTCTAGGCGGCTTCCAATTTTTCCTTGATGCATCGGTAATATGTGGGAGAGCAGTTGCTGTGTCGCGTCCCACAGAGATTGGAGGAAAGGGTTTCGATCGGCGCCTTTCTCTTCAGTGGCAGGCGTCTTCAGGCAAAGTTGGGAAACTCCTTCCAGGTTTCCACTTCCTCAGAGAGGTGAGCGTTGTGCTTTGTTATCCGGAGCTGTGTATTTAAATGTATTTCCTGTTTTCGGATGCACAGTGACGCACACATTATACTTACATTTTTCATCTGTTTGAAGTATTTGTTTCCTTATTTAACCAAGCGCGATATGCGCGGTGACTGAGGGGTACTGCACACAG